>NC_133660.1:170516369-170852312 GCF_037893015.1 Macrotis lagotis
TATAGCATGTATTCATTCATTTCTCCAGAACACTCATAATGCCTACATTATCTTTTGTGGTTATATTATATTTGTATTTGTATTTTATATTTGTCTTTGTACTTTATCTTTTTTATTATCTTTTTTATTATTTGTATTTATTTGCATTTTACTACTGCATTTACTACCCCAATTAATGTCCAATAAACTCATATTATAGAATGAAAAGTGAGCATGCCCTTGTTACTGCTGCTATGAAAAATTAGCTCATTTATTAAAATGTTTATGAGGTGCATAAAGAAGTCTAAATTTCTTAATTGCAAACAGAGTTTACATGACACGGTGTTAATTACATGACATGGTCATTTTACCAGTAATTGCTACACATATTCTTACAAATGACATCTGAGTTAGCTTTTGTACCCAGAATAACAGAATAAATGTAAGAACATCTTCATTAAGTGGTTGTAAATTATAGACATTAACAAAAACTATCCTACTGAGTCTTGTGAGCCTTTCAGAGGTACTGAAAAGAAACTGCAAATATAAAATGATGATCTTAAAACTGTGGATTGAAACAAAGTCATTTATAGCTATGAAAGCTAGAAAGTCATCAAGGGAAATTATTTTAAAGAAGTATTTTCAGAAATGTGATATAAAGATCTTTTAGAATTACTCATGATTCATTCATTTAAGGATCCTTAGCATCAAAAGAAACTGCAGAGGAGAAAATAAAAAGGAAATCAGGTATCAGGAGGGTCAAAGACTAAGAAATGGAGCAACATTATGAAGAGAAATAGAAGCAAATTAATATTTATTGGGTAACAGAAAAGAAAAATAGGTCTGGAGTCACTGAAAAGATTAAAAACATTTGGAAGAATTCTGGGGATGGTGGAGGTAAGGATAAGTGTTGGAAAGAAATTTCAGGAACTGAGAGAAAAGGGAGTTTGCAAAATTTTAGTTAAATGCCATAAAAGCTCATGAAATCTTAGAGGGGAAAAAATTATCAAAGAGATAATTTCATCCAACCTTTCTCAATTTGTAAATGAGGAAACTGAAGTCCAGGGATGTGAAGTAACTTCAAGTATCAAGACTTTTGCCAAGAACCATTTAGATATCTATAGTATCATTTACCTACTATATTTGATCAAACATTTAATTATTTCACTAAAAAAAGCTGTAAGTACTATGGCAGTACCAGACTATAGGCCCATGAGCTTGAAATATGACTACAGGGATCAACAGGTCCACATGCTTGACATATGACTGCAGGATTGAATTCATGACAGCACCACAAATTTCTCTGAATTAATTGTCACTGAATGATATTCTTACCATAATATGTCAAAGGAAATATCTTTGAAAAGCATCTAAATTTTCAACTATTTGCATTACAGAATGTCTCAGTTTGCCTTGGAATATCTTCTAAGGAATAGTGCTTTAAAATGAATGATATCTATGAACAAATGTCAGCTAGTCACCCATTTGTATACTGATTTTTAGGGTGGAAGTATCCTTCATTGGTTAAGATTTTTATGGTAGATGCTGTTATGATCAAGGGTAATTTTTTTCCCCAAGATTGATTAGGGAAAGAAGAGAAATGTATTATTCACTTGAAAGTAAAGATATCTTAGAAGAAAATGACTTAAAAAAGAATAAGATTTTTGCAAAATGTGCCTGACTTGTCTTTTACTGATTTATAAATGGAATCAGTTAGGAGGCTAATTTTTTCCACATTCTGGAAAGAACAGAAGTATCATAGAAGGCAGAAACTCCAGAACTCCACAGTTTCATGTCTTTCACCATCCATTGAAATTCAGCTTGCCATCATCCCCTAAGTCACTTCTTCCATTTGAGGGGAAAAACCCACATTTCCCATGAGCCTTCTCAATAATAATGAGCTACAGTAGTATTTAACATAAATCACAAAATGAAATTTTCTGAAATATACTTACATACAGTAACCTTATATGGCTAGGTCCACTCTGTATTTTCCACTCCTTTTTAAACCTTAGATTATCATAAACTGTAAGATACCTAGAAATCAAAGTTTATTCACATAAATTTGGTTCTGAAGCTTATCCCCTTTCCAAGATTTTTAATCAAGGAGACTTGACAAATAGAAAGCAAACTTATAATCTGTCCTCTGGATACTGATTCCCAGAATGATTAAACAAACTAATGTGTGATTATGGGCTGTGTCTTATTCAGTTATGTCTTTTTCCTTTGGGGAATTCAAGAATATAAATGCAAAGGGATGCTGCAAATTAAGTTAAAGAAGGGTTTGTTTTTCTGTATGGGAATGAAATGTATTTTTATAAAAAGACACCTGTGGTTGCTAATACATCAAGGTACTGTGCATATGCCCCATTGTGTTGTGTTTGTCAACCTGGGTTCTCTAAGTAGATACAACTTAACCTTGAGATGGAAGCACCAGCAACTGGGTAATTGAGGTCTCATATATAAGACACATATGTATGACACAAGATTTAAATTGGTGATTTTAATACTGACAGTATTTACATTGCAGAGCAATGGAAGATGGTCTTGCAAAAACTACTCAGAGGTGGTAAATAGTGTATGATGCCATTTGGGTTGTTCACTGCGCTAAAAGAATTTGTTTCTCAGCCAAGATGGCGACAAGAGCGGATCGTGTCTTTGGGCGCTCTCTCATAAATCTTTGAAACTAAGGACTTTAACTAAATTTTCAACAGACAGAACCCACAGAGGGACCCAGTGAGGCAGTTCTCCTACTCAAGGTAACCTGGAAAAGAGCAGAAAGGCTCTGCTCCCCGGGGTCAGAGGGGCAGCCCGCCACAGGGGTGGCCTGCCAGGACAAAAGAACTTCAGCCTCCCAGAGGCAGCCCCAGGACACTGGGAGCCACAGCTCACAGCAGCAGGGGAGTTTCCTGAGCTATGTTCCGGGGAGCACCTGGGAAAAAATGGGAGAACAGCGGGGGGACCTCTGCCAGAGCGAGCATGGGAAGCCCAGCCTTCAGAGCACGAAGAGAGCAGTGTGGTCAGCCTGGCCAGCCTAGTTCCAGGAAACAGAAGTAGGTGGAGCCAGTGGGCAGGAGCCCCCAGGGCATGAGCCCATTGAGCCTAGGGAGGGGAGTGAAGAGAGACTGCAGAGCTCTGTCCTCTGCCCCTGGAACAGGATGCTGGGGCTCTGAACACATTCAGATCCTGATCGAAGTCTAGGCCCCCCCCCCCCATAGAACAGCAGGGTCCCCTCCACCTCAGTCCCGTAGTAGAGGGGGGCACTTATGGTCATTCACAGACCAGGAGGGAGGACAGAGCCTCACACACGGAGACCCTTGTGGGAGTGTCCCAAAAGCTCAGAAAGCATCCCAAAAAAATGTTTAGGCTGGGAAAATGAGCAAGCAGAGAAAAAGGAGGAACACCATTGAGAAATGCATTATCTATGATCCCGAGAAGGATCATTATACTCAGTCTGAAGATGAGGAAACACAAGCTCCTGCATCTAAAGACTCCAAGAAAAACAGAAATTGGGATCAGGCTATGACAGAGCTCAAAAAAGACTGAAAATCAAATGAAGGAGTTAGAAGAAAAACTGGGAACAGAAATGAGAGAGATGCAGGAAAAAACATGAAAATGAAGCCAGCAGCCTAGTCAAGGAAATCCAAAAAAAAAATGCTGAAGAAAATAGGACGCTAAAAACCAGCTTAGGTCAAATGGATAAAACAGTTCAAAAAGTTATTGAAGAGAAGAATGCTTTAAAAAGCAAAATTGGCCAGATGGAAAAAGAGATAAGAAAGCTCTCTGAAGAGAACAAATCCTTCAGACAAAGAATAGAACTCAGGGAGATTGATGAATTTACAAGAAATCAGGACTCATTACTTCAAAACCAAAAAAAAGAAAAATTAGAAGAAAATGTGAAACAACTCATTGAAAAACAACTGATATGGAAAACAGATTTAGGAAAGATAATTTAAAAATTATTGGAATACCTGAAAGTCATGATCAGGAAAAGAGCCTTGACATCATTTCAAATAATTACTACAGGAAAATTGCCCTGATATCCTAGAAGCAGAGGGCAAAATAGAAATAGAGAGAATCCACCAATCCCCCTGAGAAAGAGATACCAAAAAACCAACTCCTAGGAATATTATAGCCAAGTTCCAGAACTCCCAAGTCAAAGAGAAAATATTACAAGCAGCCAGAAGGACACAATTCAAATATGGTGGAGCTGCAGTCAGGATCACACAGGACTTAGCAGCAACTACATTAAAAGCTCATAGGGCTTGGAATATAATATACTGGAAGGCAAAAGAGCTTAGAATGCAACCGAGAATCAACTACCAAGCAAAAATGAATGTCCTCTTCTAGGGAAAAAGATGGACTTTCAATGAACCAGGGGAATTTCAAATGTTCCTACTGGAATGGCCAGAGCTGAACAGAAGGTTTGATCTTCAAATATAGGACTCAGGTGAAGCATAGAGATTGGAGGAGAGGGGGAAAATAGGAAGGACTTAATGATGATGATGAACTGCATGTATTCCTGCATAGAAAAATGACACTGATAATACTCATATGAACCTTCTCAGTTAATAGAGAAGGTAGAAGGGACTTTTATAGTTGAAGCACAAGAGAAAGCTGAATTTGAAGATAAAATATGGTGTAAAAATGGAGTCAGTAGAAAAAAGGGAAATGTAATGGGAGAAAGAAAAAGGAGAGGGGGAATAGGCCAAGATATTTCATATAATAAGATTTTTCTTTATTATAATGAGCTATTGCAATGATATGGAAGGGGGAAGACAAGGGGGAATGAGGGAATCTTTGCTCTCATCAGAGGTGGCTAGGAGAGGAAACAGCATATATATATATACTCATTGGGGTATAGACATCTGGAGTAAGAAGGGGGAGACAGGGGGAAGGGGGGGATGTGAGTGATGGAGGAGAGGATGGACCATGGGGGAAGAGTGGTCAGATATAACACATTTTCTTTTTTACTTCTTGCAAGGGGCTGGGATTGGATGGCCTGTCCAGCACCATAGGGCCAGGTAGATGCTGGGCCTAAGGAGTGATGGGGGGCTCAGGGCCTCTTGGCCCCAGGACCAGGGATCTGTCTGCTGTGCCACTCAGCGACCCTACAGCAGAGTCAGAGTGAAAGGAGAGAGAAAATATAGTACATGGTAGTGGAGAAATATGAAAGGAGGGAGTCATGATCAGCAATGGCAATGGTGGAAAAATATGGAAGTAACTTTTGCGATGGACTTATCATAAAGAATGTGATCCACCCATGACAGAGTTGTTGCTGTTGGAACAAAGACTGAAGCACATTTTTTATCATTATTATTATGGGGGTGGGGGTGCAGGGCAGATGGGGCTGGGTGGCCTGCCTGGGGCCGCATAGCAGGGTGATCTTTGAGTGTCTGAGGCCGGATTTGCACCCGGGTGCTCCTGGCTCAAGGGCCAATGCTCTGTCCGTCACCCAGCCACCCCTACTATTATTACTATTTTATTTTACTTTGGGTCTTTTTTCTTTTTTCTTTTTTTTTTGGTTTTTGCAGGGCAGTGGGGTTGGAGTGGCTTGCATGTCACACAGCTAGGTGATTGTTGGGTGTATGGGGCGGGCAGATATGGGCTCAGGTGCTCCTGGCTCCAGGGCTGGTGCTCCATCCATTGTGCCACCTGGCCATACCTACAATTATTACTATTATTTTTTATTTTAATTTTTTCTTTCCCCTTTATTGCTCATGCAAGTCTATATTTTGGGGGAAGGGGGTATTTTGTTTACTCTTAAACAAGACTATTTTATTAATGTATAAAAATATTATTTGTACAAAATGAGAATAAATAAATATTAAATATTTTAAAAAAGAATTTGTTTCCTCATAGACAAAACCCTAAAAGATCTGTTGGATCTATTTGTTATAGAATAAGGTGAAAAACACATTGTGCCATTAGGACTTAGATTGCAAAACTAGAAAATCTACAACTCAATTAACTATTGGGAGATTTATCATGTCAAAATGCCTAAACATAGGTTTAGAATATGTGAAGATTAGTGTGAATTAACTAATATTCTGGGATCAAAATAATTTCAGAATTTCTAGGAATCTGGAAATTTCTATTTAATTTCTGTTGAAGAATCAACACAAATTCTGTAAAAGGAAACTAGAGCAAGAAGGGGTCTTCTAGATATTGAAAACAACATTGTTTTGGTGGTGCTATTCTCAGGGCATTCCAACTTAAAGCATGTATGTATAGCTGAAATATCAGGGCTGTCCCTAAGTATAATCCTCATACAATAAATTGCAGAAGAGAATCTAAACTCAGATTCTTTGTGACTAAACTATAGACAATTATCTACCACTGATTGTAGACAAAGGCTTATTAGCATTATTATGTTTTCCTTCAAGGCTGAGCACAGGTGTTACCTCCTCTATGAAACCTTCCCTAATTTCCCTTTAACATATGTTGTCTTCCAATCCAGTTTTCTTTTTATTATATTTATTTGGAGACTTGGTGCATCTTTTCATAAGAACATAAGCTACTTGACAGTAGGGACTGTTTTGATTATGTCCATGTGTCTCTAGGACCTAGGACAATATCTTTCACAAAATAGACACTTAATAAGTATTTGTTTGAATGAATGCAATTTGAAACATCTGCAGATACTTTGCAAGACACACAGGGCCAGATCTATAAAGAAAAGCTTGGCTTCGGAAATGAGGTTAATGAGTCTTCAATTACTGTTGGACAATCTCTGTTGCTGATAAAACTTATCTAGGGATCAAAAAAAAAGAAACAGCAATAAAATAAAGTACTCAACTAGGTTGATGAAACATGAAATGGGAAACAGGGGGAAACCCTTCTATCAATACATAATTGAAATATCTGGTGTCGCATTGACAAGTATCACAAGTGTTCCCTCCTGGTTAACAAAGATGAAAGACGGCAAGTAACTTCTCCCTTCTTCCCAAGATTATGCCAGTTGGGGAAAATAAATGACCAGGTAGATGTCCAGAAATCCCATATTTCTTTGCAGCTCCAGTTTTATCATTCAATTTATATCCTATACATGGAGTGGGCAGCTAGGTGGTGCAGTGGATAGAGCAGTGGATAAGCCTTGGAATCAGGAGGATGGGACATTGAATCCAGTCTCTGACACTTACTAGCTGTGAGACCTTGAGTAAGTCATTTAACCCTGATTGCTTCACATCCAGGGTCATCTCCATGCATCCTGATTCATATCTGGCCACTGGACTCAGATGGTTCTGGAGGGAAAAGTGAGGCTGGTGACTTAGCACAGCATCCCCCCAATCAAATCCAACTTATCATGGCATCACATCCCTGATGTTGTGGTTTTCTTTGAAAATGAAGGAGAAACATTATCATCATCATCATCATCATCATTATAATACATGGAGCATGGAGTGTTCTCTTTGCCACACTACCCCAACACAGGTACAGACACACACACACACACACACACACACACACAAACACTTTGGTCTCTCCATAACTCATCAATTCCTAAAGGTAAAGATATTCCTTGCCATCCTAAGCCTAAGATATGTAACTATATCTTTCTTTTGATTTCCAGTCACATAATACTGTATATAGTATAATCAAAACAATATGACAACTTCCTTCTGGAATAAAAATGTGATTTTCCTATAAATGGCATCTTTTATGGGCAGATAACTCATGTTGACAGCTTGCAAATGCTTGAATTCCTCAGGCATTTTCCCTGCTGGACTCCTCTACATCCAATTGAAAGTACAGGCCAAAGGAAGATTCTGCCAAGTTAATCATGCAATTTAATCAGCCTCAGAAAGGTGGCAAGGTGGAAGGGGGTCAATTAGGTAGGCTTTCTGATATCTTTCTAAACTTTCAGTGGCAGTGATACAACTTAATTTGAGATGAATAAAAGCATATAACTTAGGCATCAGCATTCAACATTGTTCTTTGCGGACCAGAAAGGAGTGTGTTTGTCAAATTCTGTGTAGAAGATTAATATTGCCTATATAATGATCCAAAAGGAACATTTCCTTCCCCTGAATGGCTTACATAAATTTGTGTACCTTTACAATAAATGAATGAAAATACATTTAAAAATAAAAAAGAATATTGTTGTTGTTGTTGTTTTTGTCCTCTGTTTCCAAAGAACACCATGACATCAGGGAGGTGATGCCATGACAAGCATGTGAATTAGATTTGATTAAGGGGTACACTGTGCAAAGTTCCCAGACTTACTTTCTTCTCTGGAATTATCTAGGTCCAATGGCCAAATATGAATCTGGAAGATTAGATGGCCCTGGATGTGAGGCAAATGTCTGAGGTCAGATTTGAACTCAGATTCTCCTGTCTTCAGGGCCAAAGCTCTATCCACTGCACCACTTATCTGTCCAGTCAGGAAAAGAATGTATGGATGAATGAAAACATATTAAGCAACTTACTCTGAGCAAAGTATTAAACGCTGAGAATACAAGTAGAAAAGCTAGGTATTTTTTGCTCACAAAAAGGACACATACTAATAGAGGGAAACAACATATGTTAGAAACTTGAGGTGTCGAACAGATAGAAAGAGCCAGTGGCTCAATATTCCAGTTTGGCTGGAAGAGAGATAAGTCTAATATACAAACTCATCTAATTTACAGCATTTTACTTAATAAAGTATTAGCCATTTATGACATGTAATAATTTCATGATGTTAAAATTTTTGATGCCAAGAATTTCCTTGCCTATGTCTTCAGAAGCTATAATTGCTAAGAAGGTAGGAGTTGTATCTTGAGCAGTCAGTGGCCCAGTGGAGTCTCTTCAGGGATCGATCCCCTGGACAATGGTAATGGAGTCTAGCAATAAGTAGAGGTGATGGTGTGAGAAGTACTACTACTCAAATATCTTTTCAGTATGCAGTTCTGATCTGCATCTATAGAGATCTGAGTGGGAGAAGAATGATCATGGTTGTAGTGGTGGTGAAGCTTTAGTTTTTTTACCCCCTTGTGCCCTCCCTCCATCTCATTCTAGGATGCCTTGGGTTAATCTTGATGCCATTCTTGTAGTTTGTTGGTTATTGGCACTGGTAGCAGAATAATGACATGGCACATTTCCCCTATAGTGCATTATGTTTATAACTCTGAAAGACTTTTGAATTCTGCTCAATGCAATGATAAACCTCAATTCCAAAGAATTGAAGATCAAACATCTCATGCCAAAGAGGTAATAGATTTAAAATGAAGAATGAGAGATCCCTTTTCTTTGTTATGACTAATATGGAAATTTGTTTTGCTGGACTATTTTTTATTATTAAAAGGGTTTCATTTTACTTTCTTTTTGATTCAAGAGAGGGAAGTAGGAATGAAAAAAACAACGCTTGTAAAAATTAAAATTTTAAAAATTTCAAATTAAAAATATTGCTTTTATGCTTTAATTATTAAGAATGTATATATTTTTATCCCTGCATGAGGACAGGTATCAGATATTATTGATTTTTGATTCCCAACACTTGATATCCAACATGTTAACTTGCAGATAAGAGTTCAAATATGTTTTTGAATAAATGAATGTAGGCAAGCATGAAATTCTTACAAGGCAACAAAGAGTAAATCATTCAAAGTTGAGAGGAATATATATATATATATATATATATATATATATATATATATATATGAAGATACAATTATTTCAAAATGTAAGTTAACCTAATATTTTCTGACCCTAATGGCATCAAACAAGGATAAATAGAAATTTGTACTTTTCTTCCTTCAGAAATCATTTATTTTCACTTTTCATGAACAAGATTTAAGACAAGCAACTTAAGATTAGCCAATTTCAACAAATCAGTCCCCTTCCATTTCCCTTCTTAATAAAAAGCATCAAGTATCAGAAAAAAAAGCATTTCAGTTAATTATTAATAATGATCCAAAGTAATCCATAGCCATATGAAAAAATGCTCTAAATCATTAATTATTAGAGAAATGCAAATTAAAGCTTCTCTGAGGTACAACCTCACACCTCTCAGATTGGCCAGTATGACCAGGAAGGATAATGATCATTGTTGGAAGGGATGTGGGAAATCTGGGACACTATTATACTGTTAGTGGAGCTGTGAACTCATCCAACCCTTCTGGAGAGTTATTTGGAACTATGCCCAAAGGGCAACAAAAATGTGCATACCTTTTGACCCAGCAATATCACTACTGGGTCTATACCCTGAAGAGATGAGGAAAAAGGGTAAAAACATTACTTGTACAAAAATATTTATAGCAGCCCTGTTTGTGGTGGCAAAGAATTGGAAATCCAGTAAATGTCCTTCAATTGAGGAATAGCTTAGCAAACTGTGGTATATGTATTTCATGGAACACTATTGTTCTATTAGAAACCAGGAAGGACGGGATTTCAGGGAAACCTGGAAGGATTTGCATGAACTGATGCTGGGTGAGATGAGCAGAACCAGAAAAGCACTGTATGCCCTAACAGCAACATGCGAGTGATGTTCAACCTTGAAGGACTGGCTCATTCCATCGGTGCAACAATCAGGAACAATTTTGGGCTGTCTGCAAAGGAGAGTGCCATCTGTATCCAGATAAGGAGCTGTGGAGTTTCAACAAAGTACAAGGACTATTCCCCTTAATTTAGGGGGAAAAAAAAGATATCTTATTGTCTAATCTTGTTACCTCTTAGACCTCTCTTCTCTTTAAGGATATGATTTCTCTCTCATCACACCCAATTTGGATCAAGGTACAACATGGAAACAAAGTAAAGACTGACAGAGTGCTTTCTGTGGGGGGTGGGGGGAGGGAAGCAAGATTGGGAGAAAATTGTAAAACTCAAATAATATTTTTAATAAAAATAAATTAAAAAAATAAATAAAGATACTTTAAAAAATAATGATCCATAATTTACTTCTCAGGGACAAATCTCATTTCAGCTGGGGAGCTTCAAAGAAGTTGAATTTTGAAAAGTTACAGACAAGGAGAGTCTATATTGTTTCTCAATCATCTGAATAAAAGGGATGATGCACTCTCCAAAAATAAAAGATACTTATGAAAAACTATACAATTTGCAACCTACATAAATCTGTCTTTTTTAAAAGTGTCTTCTTAAAGTTCCCACAATAATGGATAGAAAATTCCTTCTTCTGGTGAAGGCAAAAATGTGCTTAGCACAGTGTGCAATACATAGGATATGCTTGATAAATATTTATTAATTAATAAAACCCTCTCTCACATTTTAATACTATTAACAACAGAATACTAGAACCCATTTAGTTCAGGAAAATTCATCCTTGCACAAGAAGTGCATGCAAGAAAGAAGTCATGATTCTCCAACAATTTTGTTCTTTGCTAAATAATTACAAACAGCAATGAAAAGGTAAAAGGTGTAATTAAAAGGATGCCACTTTTGCTTTAATTGCTGCTTTTTATATTCTAACATTTGCAGTTTTGAAACATTCCTTTTATAGAAAGAAACATAATTAGGAGAAATACGAGAGTTTGGATGGGAGCCAAATACCCTCAATTGTATTTGGATATAATGCAATGCCCTAATATAACTATTAAGGGAAAATAAGCTAGGATTTTTTTTGAAAAGAGAAAACAGCACATAAAGCATTTTAACTCCACACACTTAAACATAAACACATATCATAAGTTTGCTATAAATTAAATCAGACATCAAATCAACAAGCAAAATGAATTATAGCTAAGTGGAAAGAAAACTAATGCTGTGTTCCCTCAGAATCAAATAAAGTAAGTTATTAGAAGTGGTTTCACATATGCCTAAAGATAATGGGGGGGGCAATCATTTCATGGAATATATTATTATCTCAACTTGAAATAGGGAAGAAAAGATGGGAATACATATTTATTTAGCACTTACTGCATGCAAAGCACTTTTTATGAATATTATCTCATTTGTTCTTCACAGTAACACTAGAGGAGGTGCTGTTATAACTCCTATTTTATAACTGAGAAAACGAGGCAAAGAAAGATCAAGAGACTTTCTCAGAGTGACACAACTAATAAGCTTCTGAGGTTAGATTTTAAACTCTGGTTTTCCCAACTCCAGTCCCAGGGCTCCATCCATTGAACCACAAGTTTCCATAATGAGCAAAAGCAAAAGAGAACTAGAGATGATATTCTTGCTCCCTTTTGCTAATATCAGAACATATGGAAAAACATTATAGTAATTCTGAGTCCCATTTTTAGGAAAGACATTGGTAAACTTGCCATCTGGAACACATGAATTGGGGTCCTGCCACAGACTAGTTAAGTGACCATGGCAAGTCATTTGTTTTTCTCAACCTCAGTTTTCCTAGCTGTAAAATAGCACCCTACTGTTAAGTTTCAAGGATAAAATAATATAATAAAAAGGGGGTGGAGTCAAGATGACAAAGTAAAGGTAGAAATTCCCAGCTCTCCCCCAGACCATTCCAAAAGTTAAAATTATGACTCTAACCAAATTCTAGAATGGTGGAACCCATAGAAAGACAGAATGAAACAATTTTCTGACCCAAGACAACTTGGAAGATCTGTGGGAAGGGTTTATTCCACCCAGGTTGTAAAGGGCCACAGAATAGCCCAGGCTGCACCATGCCAGAGTGAACATGCTCTACCCATCCAGGAACAGTCCACAGGGTGCCTGGGTCCTTGGGGGTATTTGAGTCCATAGTGGGGGGGGGGGAGGGAGCAAGGGGGTTTCCAGACCTCTCAGACCAGGGATTGCTAAGGACAACATTGAAGGTCAGTGGGGAAAACTCTGCCAGAATGAGCTTGGATCCCAGTCCAGTGTAGGCTTCAGTGGAGTCCCTCCCCAGGAATCAGAAGTGGCCTGCAGAGCCACCCAGCAGCTGCTTCCAAACAAGTTCAACCCTGAATAGTACAATAAGAAGGAGACTACAGAGATCTCTCTACTGTCCCTAGGACAGGACTCTGTTGCTCTGTCATAGACAGATCCAGGTCACAGTCTGAGCCCCACACTGCCATAGGAGAGCAGGATCCTCCTCACATCTCCAGGACTTTTGGTCATCCACAGACCAGAGCACAGGCCAGGAGAGCAGTCAGAGGTCTCTCAAAAGACCTTGAAGGAATTGAAGTCTCTGGGAGGGTGTCCCCCCCCAAAAAAACCTCAAAAGTTTGGAATAGTGCATCCACCACCCTCAAAGCAGAGCTCCACCTTAACAAAGAGTTAAAAACTAATTCATAGGCTAGGGAAATGAGCAAACAACAGAAGAAAAAGAATCTGACCAAAGACAATTACTTTGGTCCCTTGGAGGATCAAAAAACACACTCAGAAGATGTTCTATGTCCAAATCCCCCAAAACAAATAGGAATTGGTCTCAGGCTATGGAAGAGCTCAAAAAAGATTTTGAAAAGAAAATAAGGGAGATGGAGGAAAAATTGGGAAGAGAAATAAGAGTGATGCAGGAAAATCATGAAAACCAAGTCAGGAGCTTAATGAAGCAATTACAAAAAATACTGAAGAAAATAACATCTTAAAAACCAGTTCAGGTCAAATGGAAAAAGTATTTCAAAAGGTCAATGAGAGAAAGAATGCCTAAAAAAGCAGAATTGGCTAGATGGAAAAGGAGATTAAAAAAGCTCTATGAAGAAAAAAATTCCTTCAAATGTATAATGGAGGTATGGGAAGCTGATGACTTTGGGAGAAATCAAGAAACAATAAAAGCAAACCAAAATGAAAAACTAGGGCAGCTGGTTGGGACAGTGGATAGAGAACCAGCCCTGGAGTCAGGAGTACCTGAGTTCAAATCCAGCCTCAGACACTTAATAATTGCCTAGCTGTGTCATCTTGGGTAAGTCACTTAACCCCATTGCCTTAAATTTTTTAAAAAAGAATAAAAAACAAGAAGAAAAATGTGAAATATCTCACTGGAAAAACAACTGTCCTGGAAAACACATTGAGGAGAGATAATTTAAAAATTATTGGGCTACCTGAGAATAATGACTAAGAAAAGAACCTTGACTTCATTTTTAAAGAAATTCTCTGGGGAAAATTGCCCTGATATATTAGAAGCATAGGGTAAAATGGAAATTGAGGGAATATACCAATCACCTCCTGAAAGAGATGCCAAAATAAAAACTCCCAGGATTTAGCAGTATCTACATTAAGTCCTCATAGGGCTTGAAATATGATATTCTGGAAGGTAAAATAGTTTGAATTACAACAGAAAATCAACTACCTGACAAAAATGAACATACTCTTTCAGCGGATATGATGAATATTCAATGAAATATGTGACTTTCCAATTTTCTTGTTGAATGACCAGAGCTGAACAGAAAGTTTGATTTTTAAGTATAGGACTCAGGGAAAGCACAGAGAGGGTGAATGAGAAGAGTAAATTATGAGGGATTTAATGATGTTGAACTGCTTGTATTCTTTCATGGGAAGATGATACTGATAACTCATATGAACCTTATTTTTTAGAACAGTTAAAAAGAGCATAGATAGATAGACAGATAGATTTAGATTTAGATATAGATATAGATATATAGATTAGAGAGAGAGACAGACAGACAGACAGATAGATAGACAGACAGACAGGAGGGAGTTGAATATGAAGATATAAGAAATTTTAAAGATGAAGTAAATGGGAGAGAAAGGAATATACTGGGAGAAATGGAAAGGAGAGGTAAGAAAACGAGGCAAGAAAAACCTTTTGCAATGGAGTGGAAGGTGAAGGGGAATGAGCGAGCTTTCATTCTTATCAGAAATGGCTTAGAGGGGCAGCTAGGTGGCACAGTGGATAAAACACCAGCCCTGGAGTCAAGAGTACCTGAGTTCAAATCCAGCCTCAGACACTTAATAATTACCTAGCCATGTGGCCTTGGGCAAGCCACTTAACCTCATTTGCCTTGCAAAAACCTAAAAAAAATGGCTTAGAGAGGAAATAATATACACACTTAATAGGGTATAGAAATTTCTCTTACCCTAAAAGGAAAAAAAAAAAAGAGGAAAGGGATGGGAGAAAGGGGTCAGTGGGAGGGGAAGGGGGTTTAGGTGATAGAAAAGAGGAAAGATTGTGGAAGAGAGTAGTCAGATACAACATGTTTTTGAGGAGGGACAGTGTGAAAGGAGAGAGAATAGAATAAATGGGGAGGGGAGGAATAAGATGGAGGGAAATATAGCTAGCAATAACTGTGGGAAAAAAAATATTAAAGCAACTTTTCTGATGGACCTATGATAAAGACTGTGATTCATGCCAAAGACAATGCTGATGGTATCTGAACAATCTGAAGTACACTTTTTTCTTTTCTTTTATTTACTTTTTCTTATTTTACTCTCTTACTTTTTCTTTGACTTTATTTTTCTTGAAGTTTCTCTATTTTTGTGGGATGAGGGAGGATTATGTTTACTTTTACAACATGACTATTGTAGTTACATGAAAATAAATTAATTAATTAAATGAATTTTAAAAAAAGATAAAGCATGAAGAATAGTTTGCAAACTATAGGATTATGAAAATTTTGCTATTTTTACTTTTTACCCTCATTGTTCATTGTCATATTGATAAAAATGGTCCTAGGAAAGGTCAATATCTGTTATTTTCCTTTTATGCTTAGGGACCTATAAACTACTCTAAAGGTGCATCTAAATCAAAATGTTCCTAGTAGTCAATATACTGTTATTTTTTTAGATTTACTGTTCTATGAAGTGCTATACCCATGGCCAAAATAATTGCTTTTTGTAATTGAAAAAAAGTATTCAGATGTAAGCTCAACATGTGAAGGCTCATTGAAAGTAGTCTTGGCATTATTATAAAAATAAACAGGGGACGGCTAGGTGGCGCAGTGGATAAAGCACTGTCCCTGAAGTCAGAAGTACCTGGGTTCAAATCTGGTCTCAAACACTTAATAATTACCTAGCTGTGTGGCCTTGGACAAGCCACTTAACCCCATTTACCTTACAAAAACCTAAAAAAAAAAAACAGAATAAGAAGGAATGCTGTGTACACCATCCTGTCATCACTGGATTTTTATCTCTTCTAAAAATTATCTATATTTTAAAAGCTTTGTACTCTATGTAATTAAAGAAAAAAGAAGCAGGGTAGAATAATAAGAACAAAAATAATAATCATAACCAAGATAATTAAGGAAGATTAAAGAGTAAAGATAAATTGAAAGTACTAAGGTTGTTCAATCTGTAAAGTTGGAGTGGATAAATGTGATAGTTGGGGGTTTTCCTTTTCTTATAATTTTTTTCCAATTAATAGTTGTTTTTAAATGTTTTATTGCCCATCACATGGAGAAAAGAATTAGGTTTGTTCAGATTGGCCTAAGGGACATCACCAGAAGCATGTGTATATTTACAAAGATTGTTTTAAGTTTAATGTAAGGAAATTCTTACTAACAATTAGAGATATCCAAAAATTAGGATTGTGTGTCTTAGAAGAGCCTTTTGATACATTATGAATTGGATTCAATCAACATTGAGGTCTTTTTCAATTCTGATTTTTTTTAATTAATTGTGATTCCTATGATTATAGCTGAAAAGATTCACCAACATGGTGCTAGGATAAATAGACAACTTTGATTAAGAACATGACAACATCTTCCAGACTAAACCCACATAATTCTTGACTGATACAGGGATGTCCATTGCAGATGTATGCTCATTTTAAAAAAATACCTTAGCAAGTATGTCATGACATGTAAAGGTTTGGCTCTCTGGACTACTAGCCGACCTAATCCCTACAAGATTTCTTTCCCTTTTCACCTTCACCCATATTTCTGCTCCCCACATGCTGCATTATCTCACCACATCTCCACACATGCTCCTTGAAAATTGTCTTTTTTGCCTGCATTTGTATTTCCAGTACTTAACAGAGTGTCTGGCCCACAGCAAATACTTAATAAGTGTTTTCCCTAATCCAATCTACAAATCTAAGATTAATGAGAGGCAGCTACATGGAGAGAGTGCTGGTCCTGGAGTAAGGAAGATTTATCTTCATGGTTCAAATTTGGCTTCAGACACTTACTAGCTGTGTGGTGATCCTAAACAAGTTACTTAACCCTGCTTGCTCCAGTTCCTCATCTATAAAATGAGTTGGAGAAAGAAATGGCAAACCTCTTTAGGATATTTGCCAAGAAAACCCCAAATAGAGTCAAGAAGAGTTGGACATGATTGAAACAACTAAACAACAACAAAAATTAATGAACCTGGAACTCTTCATCTGTACTGATCTATCCTGTGGGACCATAACCTTCAATAAAAGAGTGTAGGTTACTTTTCTTACATTCTCTAACACATTATTTTCCCCTTCCAAGATCCCTGAGGGGAAAAAAAAAAAGCTTGTTTGGGGATTTTTAAAAATTTTTTATGTCTAGAATTTTTCCAAAAGGGGGAAAGTAGAAAGATACTTAATGTATATTACTAAAGAGATATATAACATATATCTATTTCCTACAAATAAAAGAAAGCTTAGCCCCCAAATACTCACAAATCCCCAATATCAGAATGACTTTAAACAATATTCAGCAATTTATAACCTAAAACTATTGTTAAAATCTCTTCCAGAATCAAAACAATCCATAGTCATATGAAAAATTGCTCCAAATCATTACTTATTAGGGAAATACAAATTAAAGCATCTCTGAGATACCACCTCACACCTCTCAGACTGGCCAATATGACCAGAAAGGACAATGATCATTGTTGGAAGGAATGTTGGAAACCTGGGACAATAATACATTGTTGGTGGAGCTGTGAACTCATTCAACCTTTCTGGAGAGAAATTTGGAGTTATGCCCAAAGGGCAACAAAAATGTCCATACCCTTTGATCCAGCAATACCACTACTGGGTCTATACCCTGAAGAGATTATGAAAAGGGGTTAAAACATAACTTGTAGAAAAATATTCATAGCAGCCCTATTTGTGGTGGCCAAGAATTAGAAATGAAGTGAATGTCCTTCAATTGGGGAATGGCTTAACAAATTGTAGTATATGTATGTCATGGAACACTATTGTTTTATTAGAAACCAGGGGGGCATGGGAATTCAGGGAAGCCTGGAAGGATTTGAATGAACTGATATTGAGTGAGATCAGGAGAACCAGAATACCCTAACAGCAACATGGGGGTAATGATCAACCTTGATGGACTTACTCATTCCATCAGTGCAACAACCAGGGACAATTTTGGGCTATCTGCAATGGAGAATACCATCTGTCTCCAGAGAAAGAATTGTGGACTTCGAACAAAGACCAAGGACTATTACCTTCAAATTAGAAAAAAAAAAGTTATCTTATTATGTAATTTTGCTATCTCATACTTTATTTTTCTTCCTTAAGGATATGATTTCTCTCTCATCACATTCAACTGAGATCAATGTATATCATGGAAACAATGTAAAGACTAACAGAATGCCTTCTTTGAGTGTTGGGGGGGGGAGGGAAGCAAGAATGGGGAGAAAACTGTAAAATTCAAAATAAAATCTTTCTATAAATAAATAAATAATCTCTTCCAGAAGGTTGTTATAAACCTAAAGCACCTTGCAGACTGACTGAATAGACTTCTGCTCAAGACCTTCTACATATCTCCTGGTCTAAGTCTTCTATTGGTACCCATTTGGTCCAAAAAGAAATTCTCCTTGCCTCTAATTTACCCAATGGAATCAAGATCTCCTGATTACACAAAATTACTTCCAAACTTGACTACATCCATCTTGAAAAAACTGTTCAATCCATAAAAGAAAACATTAAAATAGAAAAGGCAGACAGAGGCCCAGGTACAAATTCATCTTACTGATGTAAAATCATCCCTATTACACAAAGGAGCAAGCACAGAGTAGGGAAAAGAATGCTATCCACCACCACACTTACACATAAATAGTCTTTGGAAAGAGAGTACTATTTGCCTTTCAGAAGAAATGATGGATAACTGGAATAAAGTTTTGCCTTTAATTCTCTCATGAGGAGTGCAAAATATAACAACCATCTCCAATACAGCTATGTAGTCATATTGGGGAACTATTTAGCTGTGACTAGGTTGCTTTAATATTCTCACACCCAGGAAACCCCAATTTTCTTAGACTAAAAATGAAATGGCAAAATAAGTTTTATAAATGAATTTTTATTCTTTGGGATCTTAACAATAACCTATGGGTGGGTGCCATACCTAAAAATGCCAAGCCCAATTCAAAATTCTTCTTGTGAATTCTCTATATGAGTAAAATTACAAGTCAGTTCTTATACTTATTTTTTGACTGTCATGTGATACTTTTAATTCATATTGAAGTTATCACCCATTAAATCCTCTGCTCTTTTTCAAACAACTGTAGCCTATATCATCCATCCTATACTTGTATTATTGGTTTTTTTAAACCCCAAGTGTAGGGCTATGTTAAATTTTACCACATTGAATTTATTCCAGCACTCCAATTTATTAATGCTTGGGGGGAAGGGATTTTGACTCCAGATTCCAGGGTGTTAGCTATTCCCTGATAATTTTTCATCTTCAAAATGTGACATCTATGCTTGTAAGACATTGATAAAATGTTAAAAAGCATAAGGTTATGACTAAATACTAGAATATTTCATTAGAACACGGTAATCTGATCAAGTCTTTGGATGCCTTCTAGAAATATTGATTGTAGGTTCAAAAAATTAGTCTTAAATAATTTTAAAAGCAATCAATTATATCAAAATTCATTTAAGCATTAAAATGTATAAGATTCCTATAATATGGACTTTTTTCAAGTTGCTATTAAAATGTTAATGTATATTCTTTAGATTTAGTCATTCATTCAATTCTAAATTGTTAACAAACATTTATTTTTTTAATAGTTCTGTTACATTTGAGTTTCAAGTTGTTTCCCTTCTTCCTTCCCAACTCCACACTAGAGAAGATCAAAGTCACACAGATATATTTAGATAGATAGATAGATAGATAGATAGATAGATAGATAGATAGATAGATATGTGTATGTGTGTGTGTATTTGTGCAGTGTGAGAAGCTATACAATACATAATTCCATACATTAGTGCTCTCTCTGGAAGTAGATAGCATCTTCCTTCATAGGTCCTTTGTAGTTGATTTGACTATTCAGGTAACTCATAATAGTTTAGTCATTTACATATTTTTTAATAAATTTATATATTTATTTTCATCCATATCACATGCATATTTTTAAGTTACAAAATTTCCTTCTACCCTCCCTTCCTACCCCTCTCCCTTCAGTGAAAAAGTTAGGCTATACATTTACTATTAATTTATTACTATACAGAACAATCTTTGAATTCTACTCATTTCACTTTCCCTTTTATCATGCAATTCCTTGTTTTCTTAAAATCTACCTTCTTATCATTTCTTGCAATAAAGTAGTATTCCACCACAATTATATAATCACATCATTCTCAGTCATTTCCTGATTAATGATTATCCTTTCAATTTTCAGTTCTTTGCCACCACAAGAGAGCTGCTATAGTGATAAAACATACAGGCCCTTTCCTTTTTTAATGAAATCACCCTGTGAGACATTTAATAGTGGTATGTGGGGTTATAACTCTTTGGGCATAATTCCAGCTAGCTCTCAAGAATGGTTGGATAAATTCACAGTTCCCATAACAGCATGTTAGGATCCCAATTTATTCACATTGTCTTTAACACTAGCCATTTTTCACTTCTGTCATTTTATTAATCTAATAGATGTGAGATAATATTTCAAAGTTGTTTTCATTTATTTCACTAATCAATAATGATTTAGAGCATTTTATATGGTTATATTAACTTTTGATTTTTTTCTTTAAAAACTGTCTGTTCAAACGCTTTGACCCTTATCAACAAGAGAATGACTCATTCTCATAAATTTAAGAAAGTTCTCCATGTACTTGAGATAGGAGGTCTTTATCTGAAAAACTGGCTATAATTCCCCCCCCATGTTCTATTTCCCTTCTAATCTTGACTACTTTGATTTTATTTTAATTTAATGAAATCATAATTATCTATTTTAATTTAATGCAATCAAAATTATCTATTTTAAAGTCTCACAATGCTCTCCATCTCTTTTTTGTTTATCAGTTCTTCTGTCTGTAAATCTGATGGGCAATGTTCTATGTGATTCCAATTTATTTATTAGCTCTCCTTATATGTCCATTTCATGTATCCATTTTGACCTTATCTTGATAAATGGTATAAGGCATGATTCTTATACTAGGTCTAGTTTCTACCAGATTGCTTTCCAGGTTTCCCAATAATTTTTACCAATTAATTTTTTTCCTATACACTTAAGTCTTTACATTTGTCAATACAATGTTACTACTATCATTTACTACTATGTATCACATATCTACTATAGGTCACTGATCCACCAATCCTTCCTTTACATTTTTCCCCTTAATTCATTTGATATTATTGACCTTTTTTATTCCAATGAATCTTATTCTTTTTTAACTCAATAAAATCATTTTTAATATTTTAATTGGGATGGACTATTAGGTAGAATTATCATTTTTATTATGTTGACTAGGCCCATGCATGAAAACTTAAGATTTCCCCACCTTTTTAAATATGATGTTATTTGTATAAAAAGTGTTTTAGATGTATATTCATAAGGTTCCTGGGTCTATTTTTAGCAGGTATACTCCCAGATGTTTTATATTGTCCACAGTTATTTTTTTGTTTGTTTGTTTTTGTTTGTTTTTTGCAAGACAATGGAGGTTAAGTAGTTTGCCCAAGGCCACACAGCTAGGTAATTATTAAGTGTCTGAGGGCGGATTTGAACTCAGGTACTCCTGACTCCAGGGCCAGTGGTCTATCCACTGCACCACCTAGCTGCCCCCCACAGTTATTTTTAATCAACCACCTCTCGCTATTTCTTCTTGCAGGGTTTTGTTGGTGATAAATAGAAATGCTGATGATTTATGTCAATTTATTTTATATCCAACTACTTTACTAAAATTATTAATTCTTTCAAATAGTTGAATATTTAAGATTTTCTAAGTTTCTCATTATATTACTTGCAAAAAGGAGAATTCTATTATTCCATTATCCATTCTGATTCTTTTAAACTTTTTCTTCTTTTATTGCTATTGCTAGTATTTATAATACAATATTGAATAATATTGATAATAATGGGCATCTTTGTTTCACTCCTGATTTTATTGGGAAGGTTTGTAGCTTATGTCCATTACAGATGTTTGCTAATGAAGATGCTTCTTATAATTTTAAGGAAAAATCCACTTATACTTCTGATTTCAAGTGTTTTTAATAGGAACAAGTGTATTTTTTCAAAACACCTTTCTTTGTCTAGTGATATAATCATGTGATTTTTGTTTCTTTTTTTTTTTTACTTTTTGCAAGGCATTGGGGTTAAGTGGCTTGCCCAAGGCCACACAGCTAGGTAATTATTAAGTGTCTGAGGCCAGACACGGTGCTCCTTCCATTGTACCGCCCTGTTTCTTTTCTTATTACTATAATCAATAATGTTAATAGTTTTCTTATATTGAACCAACCCTGCATAATTGCTATAAATTCTACTTAGTCATAATGTAAAATATTTGGGATACATTGTTGGAGTCTCCTAAATATTTTTTATTTAGAATTTTTACATGTATAGTTTTGCTTTTACTTATTTAGGTATCAGCACCATATTTCTTTTACAAAAGGAGTTTGGTAGGATCCCTTCTTTGCCTATTATTCCAAATAAAGTTATTTGATCTTTAAATGTTTAGTAAAATTCATTTGCAAATCCATCTGCTCATGATGCTTTTTTCTTAGGAAGTTCATTTATTACCTGTCTTAATATTAGATATTCTATTTCCTTTTCTGTTAATCTGGGCAGTTTATTTTTTTTATTTCATTTAAATTGCTAAATTTTTTGTTATGGAAATGTTCAAAATAAGTTTTGATAATTGTTTGAATTTCATGTTCATTTATCTTTTTCATTTTTCTTAATAAGGATTTGATTTTCCTCTCTCTTTTTTTAAACATATTAACCAAGGGTTTATCTATTTTATTAGTTTTCCTTTTTTTAAAGAAAGATTTTATTTTGAATTTTACAATTTTCCCCCTGATCTTGCTTCTCTACCCCCACCCCCCCACAGAAGGCAGTCTGTTAGTTTTTATATTGCTTCCATGGTATACATTGATCTCAGTTGAATGTGATGAGAGAGAAATCATATCCTTAAGGAAGAAAAATAAAGTATGAGATAGCAAAATTACATAATAAGATAACATTCTTTTTTCTAAATTAAAGGTAATAGTCTTTGGTCTTTATTCAAACTCCACAATTCTTTCTCTGGATACAGATGGTATTCTCCATCACAGATACCCCAGAATTGTGCCTGATTGTTGCACTGATGGAATGAGCAAGTCCATTGAGGTTGGTTATCACTCCTATGTTGCTGTTAGGGTGTACAATGTCCTTCTGGCTCTGCTCATCCACTTAGCATCAGTTCATGCAAATCTTTCCAGGCTTCCCTGAATTCCCATCTCTCCTGGTTTCTAACAGAACAATAGTGTTCCATGACATACATATACCACAATTTATTAAGACATTCCCTAACTGATAGACATTTACTCAATTTCCAATTCTTTGCCACCACAAATAGGGCTGCTATGAATATTTTTCTACAAGTGATGTTTTAACCCTTTTTCATAATCTCTTCAGGGTATAGACCCAGTAGTGGTATTGCTGGATCAAAAGGTATGCACATTTTTGTTGCCTTTTGGACATAATTCCAAATTGTTCTCCAGAAAGGCTGAATGAGTTCACAGCTCTGCCCATAATGTATTAGTGTCCCAGGTTTCCAGCATCCTTTCCAACATTGATCATTGTTCTTTCTGGTCATATTGGCCAGTGTGAGAGGTGTGAGGTGGTACCTCAGAGATGCTTTAATTTGCATTTCTCTAATAATTAGTGATTTAGAGCAATTTTTCTTATGACTATGGGTTGCTTTGATTTCCTCATCTATAAATTGCCTTTGCATATCCTTTGACCATTTGTCAAATGGGGTATGGCTTATTTTTTTTGAAAGTTTGACTCAGTTCTCTGTATGTTTTAGAAATGAGTCCTTTAGGGGCAGCTAGGTGGTGCAGTGGATAGAGCACCAGCCCTGGAGTAGGGAGTACCTGAGCTAAAATCTGACCTCAGACACTTAATAATTACCTAGCTGTGTGGCGCTTGGGCAACCACTTAATCCCATTGCCTTGAAAAAAAATCTTAAAAAAAAAAAAGAAAGAAATGAATCTTTTGTCAGAAATACTAGCTGTAAAAATTGTTTCCCAATTTACTACATTTCTTTTCTTCTTGGTCTCAGTGGTTTTGTCTGTGCAAAAGCTTTTTAATTTAATCTAATCAAAACTGTCTAGTTTTATTAGTTTTTCTTAAACCAACTCCTAGTTTTATTTATTAATCTAATAGTTTCTTACATTCAGTTTTATTAATCTTAGTTTTATTTTCATGATCTCCAATTTAGTGCTTAATTAAAAAATTTTATTTTTTACTTTTCTGGTTTTTTAATTGTGTGTTCAATTCATTGATCTGCTCTTTCTCTATTTTATTAATATAAACATTTGGAGATATAAATTTTCCTTATTGCTGCATTTGCTGCATCCCATAAATTGTGATATATTGTCTCATTATCATCCTCTTCTGAAGGTCTCATTGAAGAACTTTACAATTGGTTATATAATATGGGAGACAGAGGCACAGGACCATCAAGCATGATATGCCCTCATAAGTGAGAGTAGTGTACTCTAATGAGTAAGGTAGAATTGACAGCAGCTCAAAGGAAACATAACATATGCAGGTTTAGAGTACCCACCCTAGGTATTCACATGAACTATTTGTGCCTGACCTGTAGTAGAGCATTCCACAC
This sequence comes from Macrotis lagotis, assembly GCF_037893015.1. Taxonomy (NCBI): domain Eukaryota; kingdom Metazoa; phylum Chordata; class Mammalia; order Peramelemorphia; family Peramelidae; genus Macrotis; species Macrotis lagotis. The sequence goes on from NC_133660.1 coordinate 170,541,157, forward strand.
TCATATTGGTTTGATCGGCCACAGTTGAACACATTGTAATTTGTCTCAAACATGTCACTTTGATCTTCTTCGATAATGAAAGAAAAGAACCAACCATCCTCTTTAATAAAATTATTTATTGTTTCTAAAACTTGTTTTTAACCCACTCATTCTTTAAGTTAGGTTATTTGGTATTCAATTAAATTTTAATGTGTTTCCATAGTCCTTTATTAAATGTAATTTTATTGTATTGTGAGCTGAAAAGAATACATTTATGTTTATACTTAATAATAAAATTCTTAAAGTCTAAAATATGACCAAGTTTTATAAAGATGCTATGAACTAAGAAAAATGTATATATCTCTCTAATCCCATTTAATTCTCTCCCTTTGTCTATCATATCTAGTTTGTCTAAGATTAGGCTAATCTCCTTGACTTCTTTCTTCCTTTTTTATTTTGAGCAAGGTTTATCTAATTCTAAGAGGAAAAGGTTGAAATACCCTGATATCAAATTTTTGCTATCTATTTCTACCTGTGACTCATTTACTTTTTCCTTTAAAAATCTGAATGTTATAGCATTTATTATATCTGTTAATATTGATATTTCTTCTTTATGTGTGATTTCTTTTAACATAATATAGTTTATCATCTTTATCCCTTTTAATTTTATAAAATATATTTATTTTAACTTAACTTTACCTAAAAATATGATTGCTACTCCTGCTTTTTTTAAACATCAGCTAAAAAATAGTTAATTCTACTCCAGCCCTTTATTTTTTCACTATATGTTTGTCATTTTAAAATTTTTTGTAAATAATATATTTTCAGGTTCTTGTTTTTCATTCATTCTGCCTGCCATTTCCATTTTGTGAGTGACTCCATTCCTTTCAAATTTATCACTATAATTACTCCATTCTATTTTTCCTCACTGTTTATTCTTTTCTCTCTTTTTACCCTCATCTCTGCTCAAAAATATAATTTATTTCTGATCGTTGCCTCCTGAATCCATATACCATTTTAAAGGTCCTTCCCTAAACTTACCTGCTTGTCATCTTTGTCTTCATCCAATACCCTTCTTTTTCCTTTTTTTGTTTTTTTGCAAGGCAATGTGATTAAGTGACTTATCCAAGATCTCACAGCTAGATAATTCAGTGTCTGAGACCAGATTCAAAATCAGGTACTCCTAACTCCAGAGTCAGTGCTCTAACCCCTGTGTCACCTAGCTGCCCTGTATATACCCTTCTAACCCTTCTAAGACCCCATTCTTTATCCCCTTGCCCTTCTATTTCTTTATATGTTAAGAAGACTTTTGTAAAAGGCAAGCCATTCCACAATTGACAATTGGTCAAAGGATATGCAAATGCAATTTATAGATAAAGAAATCAAAGCAATCCATAGTCAATATGAAAAATTGCTCTAAATCACTGATTATTAGAGAAATGCAAATTAAAGCATCTCTTAGGTACCACCTCACAACTCTCAGACTGGCCAATATGACCAGAAAGGACAATGATCAATGTTGGAAGGAATGTAGGAAACCTGGGTCACAAATATATTGTTGATGGAACTGTGAACTCATCCAACTTTCTGGAGAGCAATTTGGAATTATGTCCAAAAGGCAACAAAAATGTGCAATACCACTACTGGGTCTATACCCTGAAGAGATTATGAAAAGGGGTTAAAACATCACTTGTAGAAAAATATTCATAGCAGCCCTGTTTGTGGTGGCAAAGAATTGGAAATTGAGTGAATGTCCATCAATTGGGGAATGACTTAATGAACTGTGGTATATGCATGTGATGGAACACTATTGTTCTGTTAGAAACCAGGAGGAATGGGAATTCAGGGAAGCCTGGAGGGATTTGTATGAACTGATGCTGAGCAAGATGAGCAGAACCAGAAGGACATTGTACACCCTAACAGCAACATGGGGGTGATGATCAACCTTAATGGACTTGTTCATTCCATCAGTGTAACAATTAGGCACAATTCTGGGGTATCTGTGATGGAGAATACCATCTGTATCCAGAGAAAGAATTGCGAACTTTGAACAAATACCAAAGATGATTACCTTTAAATTAGGGAAAAAAACTGTTATCTTATTATGTAATTTTGCTATCTCATACTTTATTTTTCTTCCTTAAGGATATGATTTCTCTGTCATCACATTCAACTGAGATCAATGTATACCATGGAAACAATGTAAATACTAACAGACTGCCTTCTGTGGAGGATGGAGGGAGGGAAGTGAGAATAGGTGGAAAATTGTAAAATTCAAAATAAATAATTTTTTAAAAAAGGAGATTTTGCTGCCTACTAAATGTATCCTGTTATTCCTTCTTTAAGTCTCTATGGAAACTGGATTTCTCAGTATCAAAAAAATCACTGAGACACCCTGAGGTTTTTATTGCCCCAGTACAATTTTTTTTTTTTGGAGTGGTCATTCTTGTTCTCTGTGCCTCATTTCTCTCTTATCTAACCTTAATCATGAAATGAGTATTGCTTAAATCAAATGTGACCTGGGAAAGATGTACTTCCAATGGCTTCCAGAGCCAATTCCAATAGTCCTGATTCATAGCTGGCCACTGGAACCAGAACAGAAAATGAGGCTGTTAATTTTGCTCAACATCCACTCATTTAAAACCTTGCAAGTCAAGGCATCTCCTCCCTGATGTCATGGCCTTCTTTTAGAATGAAAGACAAAAGATAACAAGTTCTAATGAGAAAATGGTTTTAGCACTACCTACCCACCTATTCTCCCCACCTCTCAGTAAGGGAGATCAGAAAAGGCTTTTTGTAGAAGGGAACAGCAGGGAAGCTAGGAAGTGAGCATGAAGAGGAAGAGAAATTTCTCCCTCATTTGCTTGGGGGATACATTGTAAAAATGCAGAGTCGGGAAATGTAAGGTCTTTGAGGAATAGCAGGGAGGTCAATATCACTGAAACAAAGTATGTGGAGAAGGCCTGTTCTGAAGGGCTTTAAAAAAAGCAAAAAGAGGATTTTATTTTTGATGTTGAAATTAATATAGAACCACTGAAGTTTATTGAATGGAGTCTCAAGAGGGAAGGGTGATGTCATCAGATCTGTGCTTTAGGAAAATCAATTTGACAGTTAAGTAGAAGATAAAGTAGAGTGGAGAGAAATTTGAGGCATAGAGACCAATAAACAAGATATTGTAATAGTCTAAGCATGAGGTGATGGGGAACTTTAAACAAGATGACAGCATTGCCAGAGAAGGGAAGGGATTGAATGAAAGGAGCTTAACAAAGGGAGAAATAATGATTTTTTTTTATCTGACTTGAATATGGTAATTGAGATTGTGTAGGTTAAGGATAACATCTGGGTTGTAGATCTGAGTGAATGGAATGTTGGTAGTGCCTCTTACTTAATAAGAGAATGCTTAGAAAGAGGGGAGGCCTTAAAGGAAAATATAATGAGTTCCATTTTGGACAGGTAGAATTTAAGATGTCTACAATACATCTAGTTCAAGATGTCCAGTAGGAATATGTCAATGCAAGACTGGAGAGAGATTTGAAATCAATAAATAGATGTGAGTATCAACAGCAGAGAGATGTTAAATAAATTCATGAGAGGTGATGAGATCACTAAGGGAAATAATATAAAGGGAGCTGAGAAGGTGAGAGTAAGGAGAAGGATTGGCAGAACAAGATCAGTGATAGGATAATAGATACAAGGGACATTAAAGAAAAGGATCACTGAACTGGTTCATCAAGAGAAGAGAGTGTAGGCAGTACAGAGGTAGAGAACTAGTTAACTGTTATCATAGAGTGTGATTGGCACCTAGAAAGCTCAATAGATAAGAGTACTGAGAACTGGAATCAGTACTGAGATCAAATCCAGCCTCAGATATTTATTAGCTGTGTCATTTAGGCAAGGCACTTAATATGTTTGCCTCAGTTTCCTCAATTTTAAAATATTGATAATAAAAATATTGAAAATAAAAACTTCCCAGGTCTTTTGCTAGGATCAAATCTGCTAATATTAGTATAGCACCTGGTACATAGTGAGAACTACATAAATGTGAACAAGCTACTATTATTAATATTATTATATAACTGATACCTCTCCATATACTCCACAAGAATAGCATAAGAAGTGTTGTCCTATGCTTGCTGAAATTCAGATATTCTTTGTTTGGAAAATTCCTTTTATCTACCACTCTAGTAAAAAGGTTGAAAAAAATAGCAAATGAGGTTGGGCTGTCTCTTCATTCCAAAAGCAACAATCATGTTCTGGTTATTCCTTTGCTTTCCTTTTCTCCTACTATACTTTTGTTTTATTCATGGTCAACTCTTTAAAATTCTGACCTTATTTACCACTCACCCTGATAGCCTATCTGTTTGTTTAATAATAAAAGTGAGATCTGCTGTGAAAACCTATATTATTCAAGAATTCAACAACCCCCTCTATACCATATCCTCTATCCTGAGAGCTAATCAAGTTTTGTATTTTGTCATTTGTAACCCAGCTGTATGGAGAGTACAATGGGAGATACACAGACCTCTAAGCCACTAAGGAATCAAATCTACAATTTGTGGTGGTTTTCTGCAATTGAAAACATGATTAAAATGTTCAATATTGTATAAGTATTAGCATATACTTTGAAAAAATCTTTAGTAATTTACTTATATAAAAAATCTAAGCATGAAGCTTTATATTTTCTTTTAAAAAATGGCACCTCTGATTATTCAGAAGCTTTAAAATCTAGATATAAAGGGGAAGAACCTCTGTACATTTGACTTGTTAAAGTTTTAATTTGCCAGATAAATTGGTTTCACAATGATTCATCTTTCTTCTAGTACATTCAGAGGAATCAAAATCTCATCTCTAAAAATGAAAGAATGACCCTGCATATTTTATATTTTTATCAGGAGAATGTGCTCTGATTTTATGTTTCCAATTCCAGGTTTTGTTCAAACACATGCTGCCACCATCAGGCAAATATGTCCAATTGAAGAGGCTATGTAACATGATACACTTATTCTTAACACTGCAATAACTGTTCATGTTTTCACTTTAAAAATCATTCAGTATGAAATATCTATAGCACACATTATATTCCAAGTAATGTTATAGGGTTTTTGAAGAACCCGAAAGATGCAGTCAGGGACTGTGATTTCTCAGTGAATTCAGTCATTGTTATCGCTACTAAGATAAAGTTCAAAATGTAAATTTTAAATAAGTGATGGGGGGGGGGGGGTGTTTGGAGAGAACTAACCTAAATTTTCAAAACTCAATTGTATTTTTTCCAGGAACGCTTCACTGTTAATACTAACAAATATTTGTTAATAGCCCATTTTAATGTTGGGTTTGGTCTTACATGAGTGAAATCTCTCTCAAAAGAGGGAGAGATAAATTATGAATAGTTCTGTACTCCATTGGTATCCATGAATTGCTAAGACATCCAGAGGAAGCATTTGGATATTAGGTGAGTTCTCTGCAGAAGGTTCAGAGCAACACAGATAAGGGTAGCATAGGGTAGGCAAGTATGGGTGGATTGCAATAATGAAATCTTACAAATCTTAAAAGTAGCGATTTAAGTCAAAGTCCCTTACTGAGAAGTGAAAGCTTGCCTTTTCAACAAGACTTGGCCACTCTGGACAAAATTTGGAGAGATAAAGTCAAATTCACTGACAGGGGATGGTATAATGTATGTTCTTTTTGATTAGATATATGAGCATGTGGGCCAAACTCATTTAATGATTAAAAGATTCTGGAATAGGGCAAAGTTGGAGCTTGAGGATGTGGTCAATTTAGTTAGTTTTGTGCAGAAAGTAAAATACACTCATCTAATTTCAATCTTATACTAAGGCATTTTAGAATCCAAAACCAAAGTTCTTTTGATAGTGTTACAATTAAATAGCATAAAATAGCAAAGAGAGTGGTGGTCATAAGATTTACAAACTATCAACAATCATATGGAAGAATGCTTCAAATCCCTAATAATGGCAGAATAACCATTTTGCCTCATATACAGCATATTGACAAAAATGACTAGAAATGGGAGTAGTGAATGCTAGAAGAATTATGGAGATACAAGCAAAATGCATTATAGATGGAGCTGTGAATTGGAAAGCAGCCTGGAATTTTGCAAGGAAAGAAACTAAATACTGTTTGACCCAGAGATAGCACTGCCAGGCATATGTTCCAATGAAGTAAGTGATAAATAGAAAGACCCCGTAGATACCAAAGTATTTATAGCAGCATTTTGTGTGTTAGGCCATCAATTGGGAGATGGCTAAACAAACTGCTAAACATAAATATAATGGAATCTTACTGTGCTGTATGAAATAACAAAGATGATAAATACAGAGAATCATGGCAAGAAATACAAAATATTGCAAAAGGAACTAAGTAGAGTCAAGAAAACTATGCAAAATTGCTACAACAATGTAAAAGGAAAGAATAACAACAATAAAACAATAGAAACTGAATACTATAAAATTACAATAACCAAGCTTAACTCGAAAGAGGAAATGTGACATGCCACCTGCCCCCGTTCCTTTGTAGAAATGGGCAACAATGGATGTAGTCTACAGCATATAACATTACATTTTTGACAGGTTTTATAGAACTTTTTTTCTTATGCCTTTCTTTTTTATTATAAAATGTGGTTGTCTGGGAAGGAAGAATAAAAGGAAGGAAGAAGAGGAAGACTACAGTAGGAAATAAGAGATACAAAAAAACAAAAGATGTATTTTTATGGTAAGTCTGATATGAAGATGGAAAACATTTTAAAACATTTAAAACTTACCACCTAGGTGACCATTATGTATGGAAGTTAAAATAACAATATAAATTGAATAAATAAAACAAATTGAAAATAATAACACCTATAGTACCTAATCTACCTCCCAGAAATGTTATGAGGATGATATGAAATCATGTGTGAAATACTTTCTGAACTTTAAATCTCTTTTTGTATCAGCTTTAATTTTAGATTTCAAGACAGACTTGCCATATAATGAATTCTACTCTACAATGACCAGATTTAGAAAAACCTTAATGTTCCTCATTTAACTCCCTGTGACATTCTGTGAAGAAATAATCCTTCTCATGCTATTAATGTAAATTTCCAATTATTATGAGTTATTATATAAGAGATATAGGCTGGATTGCTTATTTCATTGATACAAAGAACTCTCAGAGGGAAACCCCCTCTATCAAAGCAGAAAAGCATTTTCTCTACAATTTATAATGTTAGAGAGTTGCCCATGGCACTTAGAAATTACATAGCCCTGGGGACAGCTAGGTGGCACAGTAGAAAGAGCACCAGCCCTGGAGTCAGGAGTACTTGAGTTCAAATCCACCCTCAGACACTTAATAATTACCTAGCTGTGTGGCCTGGGGCAAGCACTTAACCCCATTGCCTTGCAAAAAACTAAAAAAAAACAAAAAATTACATAGCCTTCCCAGGATCACAGCCAGTATGTAGTGACTTGACCCATGTCTTCTCAGCTTTTAGGCTAGCACTTTACTGTCTCTGCATATACATATATATATATATATATATATATATATATATATATATATATATATGTTTTATACACATACTTTATATATGTACATATATAAATATAACTTTTTTTTAAAAATTGTAAATTCTTGAATAGTGATAGTATCCTGAAAAAGTCACTCCATGGGAAATGTAGGGGGAGTAAAGGTAATGAGATATACAAGAAAGTCTGCAAAAATTCATGACATCAGGATTTGCCCATTAGTAGAACACTGAGAACTAGAAGTAACCCTCAGAAACAAGAATTCTGTAGGAAGTACTACCAGGGCACAAATTTTCTAACAGGAAGATATCAATTCATTTGGTTTTGTGCAGAGAGGAATCATGGAGGAGGAGGCAATCTTAGAAAAGAAAAATCATATTGATTATCAATGTGCCAAAACGTCATCAAAACATGGCATCTGAAAAGAATTATGACTAAAACAGCAACAGTAATAACTTTTACATAGCACTTACTGTGTAGGCACACTAAGTGCTTTTTACAAATATCTCATTTGATCCTCACCTTTGGGTGGTAGGTGCTATGATGATCCTCATTTTACAAATGAAGAAACTGAGGCAAACAGAATCTACAAAAAGAAGTAAATTATCCACATTTCCTCTCAAAGATAACATTAACAATAAACTTGTTTGAGAAAAAAACAGTTCTAGGATAAGACTTCTAAAGAACCAGAACCATCAACCTATAATGAGGGAAGAGGAGTCTGCTGCAATGTCAAAGAATGCCAAAAGAATTTTCATTAAGCACAGGTCTGACCATGATACTGTACAACTCTAAAAACTCTTATGGATCCCTATAGACTGCTTTTAAAGCCATTCACAACTTGGCCCCAATCTGTCTTTCCATACTCTTTTGTATTATTCTTTCCTGAAACCTAGTCTAGACAAATTAAGCCTTCTTGCTGTTTCTTGCACATAGTCCTCCAGTTCCCTTCTCTGTTTCTCCACATTGATCATCCACCATGCCTGAAATATTCTCTCTCATCCCCTCTAACTCATAAAATCCCTTTCTTCCTTCAAGAGTCAACATAAATATTGTCTTCTACATGAACCTTTTACTGATCCCTCTTAAATCTTAGTGCCCTCTTTCTCTAGACTACCTTGTATGTATTTTTTTGCTTTTATTCCACATAGATAGATAGATAGATAGATAGATAGATAGATAGATAGATAGATTAATACAGGTTGTCTTCCCCAGCCAAATTTAAGATCCTTAAGAGCTAAGACAATTTAATGTTTGTCTTTATTTACCCAGCAACTACCATAGTTACTAGAACCAGAGTAGGCACCTAATTAATGCTGACTGAATACAAATATTTTCATCCAAAAAAGTAAAGGGTAAAATCAGGAATCTAGAACTTTCAAACCTTCAGTGAGAAGAAGTTGACTACAAAGCCTTGGTAGAAATGAATTGGATTGAATTAAGAGTGTATTGTCGGGGTGGCTAGGTGGCGCAGTGGATAAAGCACCGGCCCTGGAGTCAGGAGTACCTGGGTTCAAATCTGGTCTCAGACACTTAATAATTACCCAGCTGTGTGGCCTTGGGCAAGCCACTTAACCCCATTGCCCTGCAAAAAAAAAAAAAAGAGTGTATTGTCCTAAGTCAATATACCTTCCTCTCTGGAATCATCTGGGTCCAGTGGCCAGATCTGGATCAGGACAACTGGAGATGGCCCTAAATACAGTTGGCCTTTTTAACTTAAGATCTCTCTCAGATCTGTTTGATTGAGGCAATGCCCATTCACTGATTAAGGCAGGTAAAAAAAAAGTGCTTTGCAAATAATACCTTTTGTGGAGGTATTAGGTTTCAGAAAAATATGAGATTTAAATGAATTGATGCAAAGGGAAGTGAATAGAACCTGGAGAACAGTAACTGTGAATGACTTAGCTCCTCTAGGTACTATACAGAGGTAGTATCTAAGGCTAGAGTGGAACTCAGGCTTTCCTGACTTCACACCTATATCTCTGTGCCAAATATCTAACTTTAGCTATCTGGAAAGTAGGTAAACAATGAATGCTTATTCCTTTACCTTCCCCTATAGATTTACAGAATACAGAACTGGAAAACACCCCCAAAGCTCATCTAGGCCAGTGTATATCCAAAAAGGCATTTTATAAGGATAATAATGATATATATTTATATATATATATATATATATATATATACATATAATAAGTTGTCATCTAGTCTTTGCTTGAAAAATTCCAATTAAGAACATATTATCTTCTGAGCATCCAATCCATTTTGAAACAGCTCTACCTGGAAGGAAGTTATTCATCTTAATCCACCCACTACAGCCCATCCCCATAATAAGTCTAAATTTGCCTAGATGAAACTTCTATCCTTTAAGATCTTATATAACTGGTATTTATAGTTCTGTCTTCTGAAACCAAACATAACAAGTGTCTTCCCTCTTTCACATGGCAAATCTCCTAATTCTTGAAGACAAGGATCATGGGGCGGCTAGGTGGCATAGTGGATAAAGCACCGGCCCTGGAGTCAGGAGTACCTGGGTTCAAATCTGGTCTCAGACACTTAATAATTACCCAGCCATGTGGCCTTGGGCAAGCCACTTAACCCCATTGTCCTACAAAAAAAAAAAAAAAAAGAGTGGCCCTGGAGTCAGGAGTACCTGAGTTCAAATCCATGTCAGATACTTAATAATTACCTAGCTGTATGGCCTTGGGCAAGCCACTTAAACCCATTGCCTTGCAGAAAAACCTAAAAAAGAAGAAGGAGGAGGAGGAGGAGGAGGAGGAGGAAGAGGAAGAAGAAGACAAGGATCATGTTCCTGCCAATCCTCACACCTCCAAGACTTCTTTTCTCCAGACAAACTTTCATTAGTCTCTTCAGTTGATTGCCATTTAGCATGGATACTAGTGTATACACGCCCATTTATTCTATTCTCTCTCTCTCTCTCTTCTTTTGCTCCATCACTCCTCAAAAATGTTTTGCATCTGACTACCCTTATTCACAATCTTTCCTCCATTCTATCACTTGCCACTCCCCCCAAATCCCTTCTTTCCTATCCCTTTCCTCTCCTACTTTCCTCTAGGGTAAGATAGATTCATTGAGTGTGTGTTATTACCTCTGTGCGCCAGTTCTGATGAGAATAAGGCTCACTCACTCCCCCTCCCCCTCCCCCTCTTATGCTACACTGCAAAAGCTTTTTCTTGCCTCTTTTATATGAAATAACTTATCACATTCTATCTCTCCTTTCCCTTTCTCCTAGTAGTTTCCTCTCACACCATTAACTCCATCTTTTTAATATATTAAAGCTTCAAATTAAACTCCCACCTGTGCCTTATCTGTATATGTTCTTTCTAACCACCTTCAAAAATGAGAGTTTATATGAGTCATCACTATCATTTCCCAATGAAGGAATTTAAGCAGTTCATTAAGTCCTTTATGATTTACTTTTCTTGTTTACCTTTCTTCTGCTTTACTTGAATCTTGTATTTGAAAAAAAATCTTTCTGTTCAGTTCCAATATTTTCATCAGAAGGGCAGTAGATACTATTTCATTAAATGTATATCTTTTCCCCTGAAAGAGAATGTTCAGTTTTGCTGGGTAGCTGATTCTCAGCCATAATCCAAATTCTTTTGCCTTCCAGAATATCATATTCCAAAGCCTACAATCTCTTACTGTAGAAGCTGTTAAATCTTGTTCTATCCTGACTGTGACTCCATGATATTTTAATTGTTTCTTTCTAGCTGCTTACAAAATTTTCTCCCTGACTTGGGAGTTCTGAAATTTGGCTATAACATTCCTGGCTGTTTTCATTTTGGGATCTCTTTCAGGATGTGATCAGTGAATTCTTTCAATTTCTATGGTTCTAGACTATCAGGGAAATTTTCTTAATAATTTCTTTTAAAAAAATGACATCTAAGCTCTTTTTTGGTCATAGCTTTCAAGTAATCTAACAATTTTTAAATTACCTTTTCTGGATCTGTTTTTCCAAATTAGTTGTTTTCCCAATGAGATATTTCACATTTTCTTCTAGATTTTCATTCTTTTGGTTTTGTTTTATTGTTTCTAAATTCCTCACAAAGTCATCAGCTTCCCTTAGCTCCAGTCTATATTTTAAGGAATTATTTTCTTCAGAGAGCTTTTTTATCTCCTTTGCCATTTGGTCAATTCAGCTTTTTAAGGCATTCTTCTCCTCATTGACCTTTAGGTCCACTTTTTCCAGTTGACCCAGACTGGTTTTTAAAATGTTATTTTCTTCATTTTTTTGTATCTCCTTCATCAAGATGCTAATTTGGTTTTTGCTCTCATTTCTCTCTCATCACTCTCATTTCCCTTCCCTATTTTTTCTTTACCTCCCTTACTTGATTTAAAAAAAAAAATGAGCCCTTCTATAGCCTGAAATCAATTCATATTTTTCTTGGAGGCTTTGGGTGGAGAAGCTTCAATTTTGCTATCTACTTCTGAGTATGTATTTTGATCCTCCATAGGACAAAAATAATTGTCTATGGTTAGATTTTTTTCTGTAGTTTACTCATTTCCCCAGCCAGGACCTGATTTTAGCTCTTTGTTAAAGTGGGGCTCTACTTCCAGGATGGAGTACACACTGTCCAAGGTTTTGAAGGTTTTTGCAGCTGTTTGCTTTCTTCCTAGAGAGTCTCTGATTGCTCTCCTGGCCTGTGCTCTGATCTATGGATGACCACAGGCACTCCCCTCTGATCTGGAGCTGTCCACTTAAGCAATATATTCTGTTGTACTTTTGCTCCTCTTCCTAGAACTGGGGCCCAAGACTGGAGACCTGGGTCTGAGGATGAGTGAAGCAACAGAGTCCAGCCTCAGGTCTAGCAAAGAGACCTCTGCAATCTCCCCCAACTCCCTTACCATCAGTGGGCTGAGCATTCCAAAAGCAGCTGCCAGGTGGCTCCCAGGGCCTGCTCCCACTGAGGTTGGGTCTGTACTAAGGCCGGTGGTGACCTGGGCTCCACTCTCACTGTGATGCAGCAGAGTTTTCCTATTGACCTTCCATGTTCCCCTTGGCAAACCCTGGACTGAGAGGTTTGGAAACCACAATAGCTACCACGGACCCAGGAAATCTGCAGTCTGCTTCTGGATAGCTGAGCCAGTTCCCTCCAGTGTAGCTTGGGTTACACTTCAGGTTCTTTCTAAGCCCTGTGTAGCAGACTCTTCCAAGTTGGCTTGGGTTGAAAAATTGTTTCATTAAATCTTTTTTTGTGGGTTTTGTTACTCTAGAATTTGGTTAGAGGCATTATTTAAAAACATTATTAGAGTTTTGGTTTGTAGGAGAGCTCAAATGAGTCTCTACCTTTACTCTGCCATCTTAACTCCACCCCCTCAAGTGTCTACACTACATCTTTTAATGGGGCCCAAGATTTGTTAGTTTTTTCTAGCTGCCATATTATTCATCAGACTGATTTTGAACTTGCAGTTCACTAAAAATTCCAGATCATTCTTTTAAGACAATGTTCTTCCTGTTATGTAATACCTAAAATTATATTCTAGTTAACAACCTTGGATTTTCCTGTTGCTTATGGCCCCTATGTTCCCAGTAACTTCCCATTTCTGGTACTAACAACCTCTCAAATGACATAAGCATCTGCTGGTGCCTAGAATTGTAGGATATTCTCATTATTCTCTTGTTCTGTTCTTTTAGCCTCTGTGACCTCATTTGAGGTTTTCTTGGCAAAGATACTGGGGCAGTTTGTCATTCCTTTCTCTAGCTCATTTTATAGATGATGAACTGAAACAAATAGGGTTAAGTGACTTGCCCAGAGTCACATAGTTATTAAGTTTCTGAGTCCAAATATTAACTCATGGAGTTTATTCTTCCTGACTCTAGGGCACGTACTCTCTTTACCAAGTTACCTAACTGTCCTTTCCTTTATTCTATAATACCACAAAAACTCCTTGTTACATGTGTTTCTCAAAAGACATGAAAGTAAAAGGCTTAACTCAAGTTCCTCAGACAGGATCCCATTTCCCACCCTGAAAGTCAGAGAGGATTTGGTTATAACTAATCAAGCTATATTGATCCAGGTCCCTCAACAGAGAGATGAGTATTTGATCATTTTATGATTCAACAAGCATTTCTTAAGTGCCTATTGAGCATCAGGGACTGTCTAGGACAAACAAAGTAGGCAGGAATTGGGGGCTGGGTGGTGGGGGTGGGGGGAGTGGTAAGAGACAGAAAGAGAAAGACAGAGACAGAGACAGAGAGAAATTCATGTATCAGAATGTGCTAATCACTGGTAATATGAACAATATGAACACAATAATCAACAATTCCAATCCTCAAGAAACTTACATTCTAATATCTATATTAGACAACACATAAGGAGAAATATAATAGGAGATTAAGTGTATTTGACTTCCATGGCAGCATGGTGTAGAGATGGCCAGAAATGCTATTGAGGCTTGAATATGGACAAGATAAGTCAAAAGTTTTCCTATGAGATCCTGGAATTCAAGGACTGGAGTCCAAAGGACCAATAGAAGAAAACAAGGAAGTTGTTCAAAGTGCACTCAGCAGGGTGTGTGAATCAAGAAATGGAACAGTGCAATAATAGTTGTGGAGACATCTAGAGACAGCTCCAAGAGAGGGATAGGAGGGAACATAAAAAGTACTGACTGCCTCTTCAAAGAGCAGGGTTGTATCCTTCATCAAAAGCCCCTGGGAATCCTAGATGTAAACCACTCCCATGAGTCTCACCTCGCTCTGGTTCTGGCTCTAGCTACACACCACAGCTTCCTCAAGGAACCAAATATTTACCAATTTGAACGTTTTTCTCATCTGAGGCACTGTTGCAGCATAAGCATCTACAGCAGTCCTGGATATAGTTTCCCATATGCTTTTCTACTTTCATAGTCTGCTATTCTATCATTCATATGATAGCAATAGGTATTGCAACTGAAATCAGAATTCAGAGAGAAGGGCAGTCATTCACTCTGTCCATAGGGTAGGAGGTTAAATTCTACTTAAGAAGAAACTAACACAACTCTATTACATCTGAAGTCCTCAAAAGGGAGATATATACTGAATATACATAAGAAATTAATTTTTAAAAGATACTTAATACATTTCATTTAATAATTTTAAGTCTCTTTAAAATAAGGTAGCACTATAAAAATGGGGACCAGCTTTATACATAAGGCAAATAATTTCACCATCCTTTAATTTGGAGATGTTTCATGACATCAATTTTAATTCTCTAATTATATCTACTTATATACTGATTTGATTTTCCATGACCCAACTTTTACAAGTTTTAGTTTGAAAAGGGTACTATAAATAAGGTGAAATTGTTTTATTGTTGTTTGTACCGATGTTTTAAATTTAGGAATCCAGATGTTACAAGCTATCACATTACTTCTCAAGATTTTATCCAGTCTTAAATATTAGAAAAATTGAGTTTAAATTGTGAGTTCTATTTTTGATCTATCTTGAAAAATGAAGGCAAAACAAATAATAGTGCCTACTTAGTTAAAACCTTGTTGAATTCTAAATTACAGAATTTGAGAGCTAATTAATGGGTAACACAGCAATCTAATACTCAAAATTCTCACTTGTATATTAACAAATGACCATCCAATCTTTGCTTGAAAACCTTCTTTGAGAAGAAACACCTTCTGTTCATCTGCTTAGGGCACTGCATTGACACATGACAAATCAGAAAGACAAGTGCAAATTCAGTCTCAGACACTAAGTAACTGTGTGACTCTGGGAAGTAATTTAATTTCTAGCTGTTTCATTTAGGAGTTTTCCCATCTATAAAATGGCAATAATAATAGTACCTACCTCCTAGAATTTTTGTAATAATAAAATGAAACAGTGCAGCTAGGTGGTGCACCTGCTCTGGAGTCAAGAGGACCTGAGTTCAAGTCTGATACCAGATACTTAATAATTGCCTAGCTGTGTGACCTTGGGCAAGTCACTTAATCCCATTGCCTTAAAAAATAAAAAAACAAAGAATGAAATGAAACAATATTTGTAAAGTGCTCTGCAAACCTAAAAGTACTACATAAATGTCCATTGTTGTTACTGTTACTATTATTGTTCATCATTATTATAGTGAAAGGGTTTTGTAATTGAGAAACTGAAGAAGTGTAATTGAAAAACTTTACTCTAAGAATCCTTGAACTTTACCTGTAAGAATAAGTAAATGCCAACAAGTATTAGTTACCAGAAATTAAACAGAGACCTAAGGAATTTCTGATGCTAAGAAAGAACCCAATGCTTATACAGTGTGGACAAGAGTAACAGAATGAGGAAGTATTGGCAGGTTTTCATTAGTACTACTGGAAAGAATGCCCATATTAATTAGATCCCAAAAATCTTAAAGCATTAAGAGATCCCTTTCTTTCATTCATATATTCAACTCTAAGTTTTTGAAGGATGAAAACTACCTTGTTCATCTTTTTATCTTCCCTATTGCCCAACACTGCAGTAGGCATTTGAATTCTTGTGAAATTAATAAATCAATAAGAAGTATATACAAAAAACACAAATACAATATTTAAACCCATTATCACAGGTATTTTCATTATTTTACATATCATATTTATAAATATTGAAATACATTGTAGAATAATATATCCTTAGATGCTTTTTGAGAAATTGATGAACATTTCCTGGTCCCTGGTCAACCACTTTAGGCTAACCTAATTTTTTGGTTGAGCAATACTGAAAGCAGAATTTCTAGAATTTCCAGAAGCTTCTAAGTTCCATAGACAGAAATCTTAAATTCTGAGGTCCTGTCTTCATTAAATAGAAAATTCAAAGTGGCTGAAGAAAAATAGAGGCAAGGCTATTTAAAGATCCTAGATTTAACTCACCTGAAAGGAGACTAAAAGTCTTAGGAAAGCTATCAGTTTTCCAGAAACAAAATAAGAAATTCTATTCCTCTGAATTAGAATGCTTAAAAGTATGAAGGTTTAACTAGAAATCATCTTACCTATCAATCAAAGTATATCTTTGAGCAAGCAACATTCAAATCAATATGCAACAAATAATGATATATTTCTCCTTTCCCCTTCTCATTGAGAGAAATGGGAGAATTAATGGAACCTATAAAAGAAAGATAGAGTATTGACTGGAGATTTGTTGGAAATAAAGAGAGAGGGAAAGAAGAAAAGAACAATGAAAGACAGAAGAGATATGTAGGATAATTCTTCATCTTGCATAGGGAGAAAGGCAACAACAAATTGAAAAAAATCCTTAGAAACATCCTCACTTAAAAGTTAGAAATAACATGGATCAAATGACTTTATATGGTTAGGATAAGCTGGAGGAATGGCAGAGAGATACAGAAAGAAAAAGGCATAGAGCCAGAAAGACTGAGAGACAGAGAGAGAGAGAGAGAGAGAGAGAGAGAGAGAGAGAGAGAGACTATCCCTTATTTCCATACTGACCATTAAATTTCAGCAAAGCAGAGACAAAGCAAGATGTGTTGGGAGCTGCCATCAAAGGAACCAGATCTGTAGCTGTCATGGGACTAACAGAGACTATCACAGTGGTCATCCTGTGAACAGGTCAAAGTCCAGTCACCCTGGTGCCAAAACCCTAAAAAGCTGACTTCTCTACCCATTAACAACTATTCTTAACATTTAAGACTCTACTTAAATGATTTAATATCTAGTAAGTAGTATGTGTGTATGTATATATATATATATATATATATATATATATTATCTAGTATATATAAAACATATGACACATTTTGCTATAATCTAAGTATATGGTTTATATGTGTTGCCTGTGTGGGTTATGTGCATCCACATGGCTATGTCTAAATGTGGCTCACAGGAAAGGATGAATTCATGTCTCTAGAGGATCCTCCTCCCACCTACATATCTCTTCTATTTCCAAGAAAGACTTTGATTCCTGCCAGGAAGGATGCAGGAGATGGGCCCCACAAAACTGACCACTCTGTTTTTCTTTAAAAATGTACAGACTGGAATTATATCTAATACTGCTCCCCCTCTCAAATATTGTGCCAGATAAATTCCCTGGATTTTCTGGCATAGTATGTGGGGGATAAGATCAAGATAGGGTCATAACTGAGGAACCAGATCCTCTGCATGTCTTCCAGTCCTTCTTTCCCTTCAGGAATCTCTTCCTGAAGACAATTTAGAGCATGTATTCTCACTGGGAGCTGGAAGCCAGAAGAACAAGTGTCTCTCTTCTCTCCCAAGCTCTTTCAATGAGGAAAGTCCTAGGCAAACGAGCTTACTCCGGGTTTATATAAATATTAATGCATTTTCCTTATGTAGCTGTATTGTAATATCATTATAAGGGAAATGTGGTTAATCTGGTACAGTGTTAATCTATCTTGAAGTTAATCACTGCTTCCCTTTCTAAATCTCAACTAACTATTCCCTTAATAATTAATTCTAAAATTTCATCATGATGGAAGTCAAGTTCACTGATTTGTAGTTTGCAGAGTCTACCCTCATCCCTTTTGCTCTTTTCTAGTCCCAATTTATCTTTTATTTTCTCCAAAATTTTTCAAGATGACTGAAGCAGATTAGCAATTATTACTAATGCTCTTAAGATTCTTTGATATAGTTCCTCAGAATCAGGTAAGAGCAACTAACTAGTGATCTACTTATATGACCCACCAACACCTCAAATCCACATATCCATAAATGAATTCATAACTTTTTCTCCAAAACTCAAGGCTGACTTAATGATTGGTTTGTTCCTGCCTGGAACTGTCATTTCATGTGAAGCTCCAGTCTACACTGTCACATCTGTTTCATCTGCACACCAGTACCTTCCTTCTCTACTGCCCATACCCACTATCCATATCCTTTCCAAGTATTTTCTTTCATCTGAATGTAAGTTCTTTGAGAGTAATCTGGAGAGTTTAGCATAGTGCCCTAACCTATTGTAAAGGGCTATTAAAATATATCCATTCTCCCTACATCTCCACTTCTGTTTGTGTAATTTATTCAAGTCATGCCAACCAGAAAATGCATTCATTCTTATCTTTGCATTTCTCAGCTCTGGACCTTATTCTGGCTATCTACCATACTCTACCTCTATCTGTCTTCTGCCTTTCCTGACTTCTTTCACGTCCCAATCAAAAGCCTGTCTTCTACTTCTAATTCCTTTCCTCTCTTATTTCCTGTTTATTCTGTATATTGCTCCCTTTGTATATGTTTACATGTTGTCTCCTCCTTTAGACTTTAATTTCCTTGAGATCAGAAACTGTCCTTTGCCTCTTTTTGTATCCACAGTAACTAGTACATAATAAGTTCTTTTTAAAAAATGACTGATAAATTCTCTTATAGTCAATCAGTTGCTAAGTTCTGTTAGTTCTCTCTCCAAATATCTCACCTGCTTCTTTCCCTTTCTACTTTCTCTATTACTATCACTAGTTCAGTTCTTCATCACTCTTCCCTTAGGTTACTGTTCATAACTTCCCTACTGTTTTCCCCACCTTCTGTCTCTATCATCCAAAATTTGCACCTGTTTGGCCATTAATACTTTCTCTCTACTAATGGAAGCTAACTGACATACTGAATAGAATACTTGATCTGATCAGGAGTAACTGAATTCAAATACAGCCTCAGAATCTTATTATTAAGTGATCCCAAGCAAGTCATTCAAGCAGTCTGCCTCAGTTTCCCCATCTCTAGAATTTTGAATTATATATATATATATATATAGGTATATGTTTTCATCTAAATATGTATATAACTATCTATCTAAAAGGGTATATATTTTCTAGCTCAATAAAAAGAAAGCTTCTTGAGGTTCAGAGTTATTTTGTAGTTGTCTCTTTTTTCTCATGGAATAGACTAGCACAAAGAAGTTGATTAATAAATGTTAGATGAACAGAATTAGATGTACCAATTAGATAGCAGTGTGCCAGCTCTATATGTTTCCAAATATCTTCAAACCATAGGTGACAAAATTTTTAGACAAAAAAGGCCATTGATAGAAAATACTTTTGTGATATAAAGGCATTACCCCTGGATTTGGAATCAGGGTCAGGTTCTAACATCTAATCCTCATGTGACCTTGAGTAAGAGAGATTTTTATTCTGAAATTGAGTTTCCTCATATGTGAAGTGATTTTTCTTATCTCCAAATCTCTGATTCTGCCACCTCTTCTTTTCTTAGATGGAACTCAACAAGAAAACAAAAATATTGATCTGAAGTTTGGACTTATCAGAAACCAAGTGAAAAGTAATAATAATAATAATAATAATAATAATAATAATAATAATAATAATAGTAACTAGCCTTTATATAATACTTTATAGTTTGTGAAGCATTTTATAAATATTATTTAATTTTATCCTCAAGCAACAACCCTGGAAGGTAGGTACTATTAGTTTCCCTATTTTATATTTGAGATGATTGAAGCAGACAAGGTAAGTGATTTGCCCGAGATCACATAGTTAATTGCAGTAGTTAAGAAATGATGCAATCAAAGCCTACCATCTCGTGGCTATCCAGGGGTTCTTCATGTGAATTTGATTAGATAGATCGACTGATAGATATTGAAACATATTATATGTATATATAAATATAAATAGGCACATGATTATCATTGGTAAAAATTTCCAATATAATTGGTTACCTATGTAATTACATATATTTCATTTAATGCATTTAAAAGTCTTTGCTCTGAGGAAAGATACATATGCTTCATCAGTCTGACAGAGTTGCCCATAGCACAAAAAGAGGTTATGTACCTTGTCTATAGGCCAAGATAAGAGAACTTCCCACGTAGTGAGAAAAAGGACAAATGAAGAGAAAGTCTAAAGAGAAGGCAGAGCTTAAAAAGAAAGAAAGAATATCTGACATTGGCATTATTCTTTCTTATCCACCCCCTTTCCACTACCTATCAAAAGTCTTTAGTATCTTTTCTTCCCCTTGCCATCCACTAGTCCCCAAAAAACAAAATTCAAGAAGCAAGAGGTAAAGTGAGCAATCTCTTAAGAAGAAATATTCATTTGAATTTGGCAAGTAGGGAGAGATATGCAAGTGGTCTTTTGCCTTGCCAAAGCAGAAATATTTAGTTTAAAATTTCCAGGAGGGAATTTGGACTTGAAATTATTTATTGCAACGATAATTTAGGGAGGCATCCTTCAGGATATTGAGAACAGTTGCTACTCAGTGGGGATTAGATTTCAGTTGGATAAATTCTACTTACTTTTGACCTTGGTATCTGGGAAGATATCTTTTATTTGTATAGTTTGACCCTAATTGAGTCAATGAAAATATTTCTTCTCAGAGTTTATATGATGACATTTTCAGTGTAATTCGATTTTTACTGTTATCATTTTGGTTTGATATACTGTGTAAATCCATGAAATTCTGTGTGGTTCCAAATACGTGGGTTTTAAAAAATGCTTCTGTGGCATTAGAAAAAGATAAGTCTCATTTTGTCTTGTGGTTTTCCTGAACCAGCTCTTGGCTTTGGCTTTGGGCTTCTCTGCTGAATCTGTTCTTGGCTTAGAGAATGAGGTTTGATTTATCAGTGCTGTCTTAGCTATGATTTGTTATTTTTAATGGATCCAGCCTGAATGATGTGTGGGCCATGATTTACCAGGTAATGTCATCAGCTTTAGTAAAGGCTGACACTTGCTCAACAGGATGCTGGGGGGTAAGGAGGAGGAATCTAGTACTGTCAGCTTCAAAATGCTGGCAGGACACAAGAAGCCTACAATCACTTGGCTCTATTTATAATCTCTGCAACCAGCAGTGGATTACAAGGTCACAGACAGCAAAGAACCAGGAGGTTTGGTTATTATCCCTGTCATCAAACTGCTATAGTATTTTGTGACATTTTCATCAAAATTCATTTTGTTTTGTCCAAGTAAGTCTAATGGAAAAATGGGTTTATATTTGAGTTTACAAGATTATTAAATCCCTTATTAATTTTTGTACCAGTTACCAAAGTTGTT
The DNA here is from genome assembly GCF_037893015.1 of Macrotis lagotis. Lineage (NCBI taxonomy): Eukaryota > Metazoa > Chordata > Mammalia > Peramelemorphia > Peramelidae > Macrotis > Macrotis lagotis. The sequence goes on from NC_133660.1 coordinate 170,562,578, forward strand.
TTGATCATTTGCATCTTTTTGCTCTCTTCAATTCATCACTCTTTGAAATGAGTCATTTTTAGTTGAATGGAATTTAGTTTCTCCACTCTCCAAATCACCAGTCAGGGCTAGGCAGTGCTGTGCCTAGTCTGCATTCTGTCAACCCATGCTCATTACCACAAGGCACCATGATTGGGTACGGTCTGCTGATTGTGTATGGTCCATTGATTAATTTGTCTCAGTTTTTCAAGAATTTAATGTAGCATTTAAGTTTACTTGATCTAAGAAGTTCACTGATATCCTAAGGTTTCTCCATGATGGTATGTAATTCCTTGCCTTTAATCATTCTGTAGTATTAATTTTCTATTGCCAATGGAAGGAAGCACATTGAGACAGTTTGTTTTTTAATGTCGATTTTACAGAGCACGTTGGAAGGCACTACAAGAGAAGGGGAAAATAAGATGAGAATACAATTGCAGACCTCCATTTCAGTAGTCTAGGAACTTCACCAATTCTCAGTGTTTTCTGGCAAGGCACCCCAGGAGCCCATGACAATCTCAAAGCTTGAAAACCCCCCTATCACCCTAGTTACCACACCTGCAAACTAGTTCCTGACCCTGTCTAAATGCAGTAAGGTTGATTGATGCTGTGTAATCCAACACCAGGAATTCCCCAGAGCTAATGATGCTTCACTTTTAATAATTATGGATATGTTTGCAGAAACAATATAGTTTTTGACCTTTACATAAACCTGAAGGAAATTGTGTCCAGGTGATTAATTTTTCACCATCAACAGTCATTTCAGCCATGAGGACAATTTTGGTCAAGATTTATATAAATTATTACTACATATCTAAGGAAATAAGTCAGGAGTGATATCATTGACTTCCATCACATAAAGGTAACCAAACACATTTGGTTAACCCAACAAATAATGTAGTTTTATTGATTTCTATTACTGGTATCTAAGGTGCCTTGCAGAAGAATTAACTGAACAAGTGGGTGCTGAAAACAATACCTCCTTTATTTGGCACATTTAAAGGTCACATGGCCAGGACTTGGAGAAATGGTTGCTCTCAGTGGGTATGATTCCTTCATTTTCACTCAGAGGAGCTCAGAGATCCTGAGGTTAGATGGGGAATTTTTAGGGAAAGGGAAGGTCTCACTCATATTATGTCTGCAGCAGAAGGGAGGAACCAGTTGTCTAGGAATATGAAAGTTTTAAGCTTGGAAGATTCCAGGAATAGATAAAATACTGGGATCTTCAGAAAAGGGGAAGGATAAGAAAGAAGAGCTACCAGTTCCCACAAGAAAGACTCTTCTGAACAACAATAGCCCCTAGCAACCTGCTACATAACAGATGCTCGAATAGTTTCCTTTACCTTTCTCTCTGCCCCTTCTATTTCAGTATCATAGAACCTGTTGGCTACCAGAAGTTATGCATGAAAATAGCTAGAACAGATACTTCTTACAGACTGAATACATTTTTTAAAGTAGTTTTGTCAGAAAGAGGGCACTGGTGACTATTGGAGAGAGAGAAAGGGAGAAAGATGACTTGCTATTTTTTCCATCTCTTTTTTTTCCCTCTCTCACTTCCCCCCTCATCTTTCACCTCTCCTCCTCCTCCTTCTCCTCCTCCTCCTCTCCTTTTTCCTTCTTCCCTTCCCTATTCCTCTCTTTTCCCCTCTCCCCTCCCTTTCTACATTTCTCCTGCCTTTCCCTCCCTTCCTTTCCTCTTCCCCTTTTCTTTCTCCTTTCCTTCTTCTTCTCTCCCTTTAGTCACTTTAAAGACATTCTTGGGGAGACAATATGGTACAGTGGATAGAGGACTGAATGTAGAATTGAATCCCTGTTCAATCCAGGTTTTTACCATTTCCTACTTCTATGCCTTTGGACTAGTCACTTTACCTCTCTGTCTCAGAGATGGTTGAATTTCATCATCTTTGTAGGCTTAGATCTATTTCCAATTATATAATCCTAGGATTATATGTTCTTTTACCATGACTGAAAACAGGTAGCCCAGGTTACTATAGCCTATAGGGAACTGAGATCATATGACAAGAAGATAGAGGAAGACATATAAAAACTACTTTCAATTAGCAAATAACAAATAACAAATAACAAAACAAGAAAGGACTCTGGGGCACAGAGAGTCCTGAGTTCTCCTCCTATTCAAGGCTATAAGTGATTTTGCAGATTTATATTTTACCCTAAAAGTTACTCACACAAAGATCTCTTAGAGAGAGGTCAGGGTAATGGAAAGAAAGTTGATCTTGGTGATGGGTGAGACCTGATTTTGAATTCTGTTTTAGATACTACTAGTTAATTGGGACTATGGGTATATCATTGAACAATTCCTCAATATTTTTTGTATGTAAAACTAGAATTATACTAATAGTCTCTACCTCATAGGGTACTTGTGAGAATCAAATAAGATAATGTATGTTAAAAGCATTTTGCAAACCTAAAAGTATAGTTAAATACAATTATAGATGGAGAATTAGTCATTGAGGACATAGTATGCATGATATCCCTGTGGAGGCTGGATGAGCCTGCTTCCAGAAATGTGTGATGAAGAGACCCATTAATTCTTAGTTTCAAAGCATGCTCAGGTTTCCTATCCACTTACTGAATAGTGATAAAAAAGCCATTTCTGAACCAGAATTGAGTGTTCCTACAGAAGTTTCTAATCTTTTATTCTCTGTGGTAAGGCAAGAGGTATTATAAACCTCCAGGAAGAGGGAGAAATGGAGAGAAGAAAAAAAAGGGGGGAGAAACAAAAGGAAAATAGGAAAGGGAGAGAGGGGAAAGGCAAGAGAAAAGGAGAAAGGGAGGGGAGAGAGAAAGGGAGAGGAGCAGGAGAGGGGAGATGGAAAGAAGAGGAAAAAAAGAGAAGGAAGAAGAAGTGAAAGAGAAGGGGAAAAGAAGGAAGAGAAAGAATGAGGAAGAAGAGGGTTAGAGAATGGTGTTAATCTGTTCCAGAATTGAGTGTTCATATAAATGGTTCTGTCAGCATTCAATTAAAAGGTGTTTTGCCACCTCACAGGAAATAAAGAATATTTGTGCATTCTCTGAAATGGGGTGAAAAGGGGCCTAGAAGAGACTCACCAAGCCTACATAAATATTGCTTATATTATAAAGTCTGGGTTCCCCAATTAAAATCATATATCATCAAAAACACTTTAGAAAATTCCAAAAATTATCTTGTCTTGAATTCTTGATTACTGGACAATTGTTCTTTGATGGCAGTTTATTGAAGCCTACAGAGATGTTCAAAACCTATTCTCATCATTTGTTAACATTGTCCATTTTTATCCTTCCTGTTTTCAATACCTTCTCAGTGTTCACTAATGACTTCACCACTTTAAATTAGCTAGAGATGCCATTACTTTCTAATTTGGCTAGAAATCTTTCTTCACAATGCAATTGTCACACTGAAGAAGATGAAGAAGAAAGGATCAAGTCATTAATTTGGGGTTTTTCTATCCAACAATGCCATTCAAAACAAATAGCCATCTCTGGCTTTTATGTCTGTCTAGGGGAAGGAAGCAGCAGACCAATTGTCTACACAGAAAGACCTAGTTCACCAGATCCCTATCTCAGCATTTCTCCCATCATAAAAACTTCAACTGAAGTGGCAGAAATAAAAGACTCTCAAAGTTTCCCTTTACTTGCAAACCAAACTGCTAGGCTTTTCCCTGGTGATGCCATTAACTGTGCAAGTAGCCATGAAGAACAAGACCAAGGGAGAAGACTGTTAAAAAACAAAAAAGGTAAAAGAACAGGAGCATGGAAGACCCCTAGAACTTTGTTTCAGGATTCAATGTCCTGAATCCCAACTTTGTTCAGTTTAACTGGGCTCAGTAACAAGCAACTGTAAGGATTTAATAAGCCATTGTTCAAAGGAGCCATCACTATAAGCAAATGTACACAAAACTTAATTCCTAAAAGTTAAATGGATGTGAAATGTAATAGAAAATGTGTAAACATAATTACCTGAGAAGGGAGAAGGCATTAGTAGAGTATAGCATAGGAGGGAATGATTTTCCATAGGAGCTGGCAATTAATTCTGAGAAACAGGTAAAGAAGAAGGGCATTTTAAACCTGTCAAAGAGCCTATGCAAAGATGCATGGGGTAATGAAATATCAAGTTATGGTTTATTAAGCAGGAAAAGGAAAGTAACATGGAAAGCTAAGCTGGAACTAGAATGCAAAAAGATTAAAACCTGATATTAGCACATTACTATCCAGATCAGTTTTACCATCATTCCTGCATTGCTCCCAATTTTTTAGGCAATGAATATATCTCCCCTTCCTAATCATCTGACTGACCTCAGTCAACCCTCCATTTGCTTCAGTATGTCTTCATGAGGGACTCCACATAATAGCTCCTCCAAAAGATTTGGGGAAAAGTACAATCTGTACATTGATCTGGATCTATTTATCCATCTTTCCCATTGAGAAGGAAAATCCAAGAAAATTGCAAAGAGAAGTTTTAAAATGTTTTAAAGATGATAGAAGAAAAAAAGTTTAATTCAAAAGAAGAGATATAGGTCACAATGACAAGTGAGAAAAGTAGACATAAGAGAATGTGAAGATTAGTATTTAACTAAAGCCTCCTCTGGCCTGTACAGTTCAGTTCATTTTCAACTGTTCTTTGATGATGATGTATGCTTAGAAATTCGTTTGGAAAAACACTCAAGGAAAATGACAGTGGGGGCATAGGAGACATAATTATAGAAAAATGAAGTGAGAAACAGTGAGTTTGGCATACCTCATGTGTTATTCAAGTGTTGGCCCCCATGCTTGCATTTGGGGGGTGGGGTTTGCAAGGCAATGGAATTAAGTGACTTGCCAAAGGTAATTTTAAGTGCCTGAGGACAAATTTGAACTCAGGTCCTCCTGACTCTAGGGCCAGTGCTTTTATCCTGTACCACCTAGCTGCCCCTCCTATTTCTTTATGATATGAATTTTAACATTGCTTCCTAAAGCCCTATTGATATTGATTAAACAGCTCCTTTTATCCTCCCTCCCCAAAAAAGCCTTGACTTGGGAAAAAAAAGTCATGGGAGAAATTTTAATGAATGCTTAAAAAAAATTTTCCAATCTAATATCATTACCTTACATGCCCTTCCCCTTTTCATTTTTCAAATTGCATTTTCCAGTAGAATAAATAAAAAATCATAAACAAATAATTAATGTCCCTTTCTATCTTCATTGCCTTCTTTCAACACCCCATATAGAATGACCATAATTTTTTGCCCTGATTTCATTATTTTATCCAAAGTATATATGATAGAGCAAATAAAAACTGTCAGTACACAGGTTTAAAGCCCTCACTTAGAATATTGTAAATAGAACACAACTTTTGTAGAAATGGAATAAAATTACAACAAAATGTTTCCCATTCATTCTTCTACTGATCTGTCCCAAAGTCTGCTAGAGTAACTTTGTAGAAAGGTTTTAAACGATCACTTGTGGGGTTTTTATAATGAATCATCTTGATTATTTAATTTTTTCTCAGTGTTAAATGTATGCAATGTTTGGCAGATTGATTCATTTTATAAAGTTAGAGGAAGAGAATTGTCTCTAGCTTATAATTTCCCTACCTTTTAAAACCAATTATTAGTTATTCAACAAGCTTTTTAAGTGTCTACAAGGCAGTACACACTGTACTAAGCACTGAAGATACAAAGAAAAGTGAAAGACAATCTCTGGTTTCATGGATTTCATAGTTTGATGGAAGAGACAGCATGAAAATAACAACTTACAAACAAAATGTAGGCAAGATATTGGAGATAACCACAGAAGGAAGCAATAGAATTAAGATGGTACAGTAAAGGCTTTTAATTAAAATAGATTTTAGCTGGGGATTGAAGGAAGCAAAGAAAGTCAAGATTTGGAAATGAAGAAGTTAGTCTTTCAGTCAGTAAAACTATATAGAATAAGGAGACAGTGGCAAATGTGAGGAACAGAAAAGAGGCCAGAATACATGGTGAAAAGTAAGGTATAAAATGACTAGAAAGTTAGAAGGGATTCAGGTTATAAATGATAAATGACAGGTTTAAATGACAAATAGGAGAGTTTTTAAAATTTTATCTTGGGAATAACATGAAGGCATATTGAATATAAGGATGATATGATGTGTTTAGGAAGAACAATATGACAGCTGAATGGACTGGAGAGGGCAAAGATTTGAAACAGAGAGAGACCATTCAGAAAGTTGTTGCAGTAGTCCAGGTGAGAGGTAATAAGAGCTTTCCCCAATGTCAGAAGATAGAAAGGGAATATATAAGGAAGAAAAAATTGATAAGACAACAATGATTGAATATGTTGCTTGAGAGAATAAGGAATCAAGATAACACCTATAATGTAAGCCTACTAACTGAAAGGACTATAATACTCTTGACAGAAGTGTTCAAAAGAAACTTTGCTTTGTGGGGGGGGGGTGGAAATAATGAATTCAGTTTGGGGTATGTTGAGTTTAAGATGTCTTTGGGACATCAAGTTTTAGATGTCCAATAGAAAGAGCTACAAATGAAGAAGTCAGGAGAGAGGTTTCAAATAAACAAATAGATCTGAGAATCATCAGCCAAGAGACAATAATTGAATCTATGGGAGTTGAGATCTTGAAGTGAAAAGATAGAGAGAAGAGGCAACTAGGGCAGAATCTTGAGGGAAGCCTAAGCAAGCACAGCCTGAATGAAGATCAAGCAAAGGAAACAGAGAGAGCAGTCAACTAAATAGGAGGAAAACCCTGGTTAAGGAGGACAAAACAAACAAACAAATAAACCTATAGAGAAGAGAAAATGTAGAAGATGATCATGAGTATCAAAGGTTATAGAGAAGTGAAAAAGGATGAGGATTGATTAAAGGTCATTTGGCAATTAAAAGATTAGTAATTTTTTTTAGTTTTTGCATGACAATGGGATTAAGTGGCTTGTGCAAGGCCACACAGCCAGGTAATTATTGTCTGAGGTGGAATTTGAACTCTCCTCTCCTCAATATTACTAATCTTTTGGGTGGCTAGGTGGTGCAATGCATAGAGCACTGGTCCTGGAGTCAGGAGTACCTGAGGTCAAATCCGAATTCAGACACAATAATTACCTCGCTGTGTGGCCCTTGGGCAAGCCACTTAACCCCATTTGCCTTGCAAAAACTAAAAAAAAAAAAAGTAATATTGAGGAGAGTAATTTCAACTGAATGATGAGACTGAAAACCAGACCTGAGAAAGTTAAGAAGAGAGTGACAGTCAAAGTTTGGAAAGCATCCTTTTGCCAAAGGGGAGTCAAAGGAGATTTTTGATAAAAGGAGTCATATGATTAAAAAGATAATTTAGGTTGCTAAGTCTAGTGGAATCATAAAGGAAAGAAATTCCATTAATTTCAGTAGTATAGAAGTGAGGTGAGAAATAGTCTGAATCAATATAGTAGTTATAAGAATAAAAAAGAAGTGATGGAGGTCAAGGAAAAATTTACAGAATTTTGCAACTGTTTCAATGGGGGGATAGTGGAAAGGACAGAAAAGGGTACAATCAAAGATGAATCCAAGGTTCAAATTCTGAGTAACTAGCAGGTTTATGATGCCTCCAGTAGAAAAAGGGAGATCAAGTTAGGGAGTAGACTGTGAAGACAGCAAAATAGGAGATCATTTCTAAAGACAACTTACTCTTGAGATTAACATATTTCTTAAGTAGAGGATGACCTCAATGCAATAAAATTTGCCTTCACAACTCTGAGAACTGTTGGAGAAAATGAGGAAAAGTGATGTTTATGGGCGACTAGGTGGTGCATTGGATAAAGCACCGGCCCTGGAGTCAGGAGTACCTGAGTTCAAATTCGGCCTCAGATACTTAATAATTACCTAGCTGAGTGGCCTTGGGCAAGCCACTTAACCCCATTGCCTTACAAAAAAAAAAACAAAAAAACAGTGATGCTTACACAGTTCAGCAAGGGCACTTGAGAGTACTAACAGGCAATCTTTTAGTTAGATAATCTGCTCCACAGCCCAAGTCTATCCACCCCAAAAGTGAAGCCAATAAGCTATGGATTCTGCCCTGGTTTTGAGCTATCCTGATTGGTGGAAGAGTAAAAACTCAACACAGACACTATATCAAGTCTGCTTCAGACCATGCTTCTCAAGTCACAGAGCCATTTATCAGAATCTTAACACCTACCTAGCACAGACAACTTACCATCTGTCCTGCCATCTGGCATGGACCTTCCCAGACCTCTCTTTTCCTGCTTGCTTTCCACTTCTCATTCTTGCTTTGAGTATAACACTAACTCCCATTACTACTAGAAAATGCAAGATAATATATTGCCCTAAGGCTCTACCTACAACTCCTATGAATGCCTATAACAAAAGCTTTCTTCTCTGATCATTATTACTATGTGTTTATCCAATTCTGACCAATTTCCCAGATAAAGTGGGAGAGAGTATTAGCCTTCCCAGGGGCAGTGATAAGTTGTATTTCAAATACTGCTTTGCATATTTTCAGTATAAAGTAGAGGAAGCTTTTATTCTTGGGACTGGCTATATTATATTGGGCATTTGTTCTGGAAGGAGAAGGGAAATCCATAGATAAAGGAATCTCAGTGTTTTGAGGTGGACTTCCATATACTATTTGATTACTCATGTCATCTGCTTTAAGCTTGATTCCCAAAACTAGACAAGTTGAGAAACTTCACAAGTGTGTACAAATGAGTTTCACTGGTTAAGACTGATTTGAAACTGGAAGGAGAGAAATTTCAAGGCAGCTAGGTGTCACAGTGGATAGAGCACCAGCCCTGGAGTCAGGAGGACCTGAGTTCAAATCTGTATTCAGACTCTTTTGGGGTTTTTTTATTGTTTTTGCAAGGCAATGGGTTTAAGTGATGGTGGAAGGTATGACCTCAGATTCTTAATAATTACCTAGCTGTGTGACTTTGGGCAAGTCACTTAACTCCATTGCCTTGCAAATAAAATTTAAAAGAAAAGTTTCATGATGAAATACCTGCATGCCTCATTTCAAGTAATATGGTAGGACCTTAGGACATGATTTCTATCACTTTCTCTTGCCCTAGCCCCTTACATTGAACCCAAAGTCAAATTTCTCATTCCCCATGCCTGTGCTAAATTTCCCCTGCTACTATCAATACTGTCTATCTATACTCCTCTCTAAAACATTTTTCCTGTTATTTATTGTTTGCCTGATTTCATCTTTTCCCTTTTGGATGATGATAGTAGCTAGACCCTATGTGTCTTGTGTCAAGCAAACTGGCCAGTACAAAAAGAAATGGATCATGAGTAGGCAAAAATATTGGGGGCTAGAGTCTTTGAAACTTCTAGAAGTGAAAGGACCCCAACAAAAAAAAATGGTTGTGGAAGATAGCCTAAAACTCAAGAAGTAACTTTTGAGGTCATATTGGAATGATGTTTTTTCATCAAGGGTTAGAGCAGGCTTTTTAATAATAGAGCAGGCTTTTTAATAATCTAGAATCATGAAAATAATCAGGAATACTAAAGAAAAAGACCTTGAGTTCAGTTCAATGGATCCTAAAACCTTCAGAAAAAAGAGATGAAAAAGCAGATTATAAAAGAAATTGAGCATTGTTTGGGCTCCTGTCTCAAATTAGGAGCAGAAAAGTTTTCTATATGCCATCCATACAAGAACTGCAATCTAAATCATTAAATTGGGGAGTTAAGAAAGAGCAAGTCTTTAACTCACATTTTCATTGAGAATAATAAGATATTGGAGGGGGTGTATGTATAGGAGTATAATGAGTATATATATAAGTATATATATATGGGAATATATATGAGTATATATGTGGGAATATATATATGAGTATATATATATATATATATGTGAGTATATATATATGAGAAAAATGTAATGTTTCACAAGACCCTATATATACTCATATATAAATATACTCATATATATATATATATATATATATATATATATATATATATTCCCATTTTGCTTATTTTTAAAGAACTTCTCTGCAGGTCTGCCACCTTTCCAAGGGACTTTGAAACTTTTCTGTCTAAAAAGAAATTTATAAGCAACATCAAGGAAATATATCAAAGGAGAAATTTTGAAATAAATTTCTCAAGAAAGGTGTGGAAGCAGATTAGAGTGCTTAACACAGTGTCCATAATAAATGTTTATGTTATGTTAAAATATTTATTATGTTAAACATTATGTTTAAAGCGTTTATTAAATGGATGGATGGATGGATGGATGGATGGATGGATGAAGGAATGAATGAATGAATGGAAAGAAGGAAACAATAGATGGAAGAAATAGCTGGTGACTTAAAACTCACACAATCATCAATTACTAGGCATAAAGGTTTTCTCTCCCTCTTGCTACTGTCAGACTATGGGCTTTAATCAGACAGAAACAAGGCAGTTCAAGAAAATTCCATAATTGCTCCTATTACTGGACTTTGGACTCCATTTGCCAACTGATGCTTTTTTGTTATTGGAACTGCATCTGAAGATACTCAAAAGATTCCACTTTCCAAGGTGAGTAACATGGATACCACGCAGATCCTTTTCAAACATCATTTCTCACTCACTTATCAAATACTAGGTTGTTAGGAATGGTATAAAACTGTGCTTTCCTCTTTAGAAGAGTGGAGGAAACTAACTACTAATTACTGTGTGACCCTGAGTTGATCCTTTAATATCTCTCAATTTCAGTTTCTTCATATGTAAAATATGGATGACAATAGTTCATATGTACTATATATGCAAAGAAAGTATAAATCACAAATCTTAAAGCACTCCTTACATGTCAGCTGCTATTAATTTAACCTACATCTTAAGGTATCCATTTCATCACTACAATGCATATGATTAAAAATACTTTAGGAGGTGAAGCCAGGATTGCAGAGTGAAGGTAGGGACTTGCCTGATCTCTCCCCAAACACCTCCAAATACCTTTAAATATGTAAATAAAGTCTAGAAGGGCAGAACCCACAAAAAGACACTGTGAAAATTTTTCAGCCTAAGACAGATTAGAAAATGGTCAGAAAATGTCACCAATTTGGGAGAGCAATGCAGGATAATGTATGTGATTAATAACAAGGAAAGAAAGTCAGAGTCAATGATAAATTAATTTGAAGGAGAACACAAATCCATTTTAGATAGACCAAAGCACCAGAATGGTCCTAATATATATTTTTTAAATCTCATTGATTTCTCTTTACTAGCAGTAATCATATAAAAGTTGTATATTTATTTCAGAGGGAGCTGGATAAAGGGGAGAATTATAAATTTGAATCATCTCCTATAGAAGATTAGATTAATAACCTAGGTTAGAAGAAGGGATGATGTACATGAATAGAAAAAAGAAGAGACAGACCAAACCTGTGCAAAAGAAAAAAGGTCATGCAGTCAACCAGGGCACATTTATCCCTAGGTCTAAAAACTAGTACCACATTGTATGTACCATTGTATGTTTATTGTATGTGTGACTTTGGGCAAGTCACTTAACTTCATTGTAGTACCACATATGTATGATATTTTTTTTGCCGCTTAATAGGCCTTGCCACAAAAGAAACACCCATATGAATGCTATTTGTTAACAAAGGGCCCAAAACAATTTTCCCTATTTCTCTCTACACACGCACACACACACACACAATCATATCCCTTCTTTCCCCTAAGCTTAGGTTATTTATTTGTTTGTTTTGAGGTTGAGGAAAGATTAGAACACAATGTCTATTTCCATTAAGTGGAAAAACTGAACTAATAAGATATACTTCCAACTGGGAAAGAATATTTTTGAAGTTGGTGTTAGTGATTTAAAGTAATGAAATGAAGATTGGATCAGTTAAAATTGCTTTATTAAAAAAAAATCTTACTTGCAAGAAACTTCTGCACGGTAACAGGAGTCAAATCCTTGTAAGCTCACGCAAGCATGAGAAGTTTATTCCTTTAAAGGAAGATCTTCATTTCATAACATGGTACTATAAAAGATTTCATACCTATTAAAATATGAACATGAATAAAACATGATTCTTTCGATTAATAAGTCCCCTGGGGTTGTGTTTTTTCATGTATTTGGCCTGGGTATGGACAGGGTTGGTTCTGACATCTTTGCCACTGGGCCTTACTGATTGCAATTGAGGAGGAAAAGAAAGCTACATTACAAGGATAATCAACAAACAGGGAAAGAATGAAGACTGAGAGAAGTAAAAGAGAACAGAAGACAGAGAGAATAGGCATCAGATGAACTGCTGGACTCCCCATGATCCTTCCTCTTCCAAATACTGCCTCTAATTGGTTCTCTAGAGTTGTGGCCTGGGAGGTCAATAGAGAAATTTTTAAGGTTAAAGTGCAAGCTTTGACTGTCTGACTGCTACTCATCCTAGACAACTCATTATCTGACTTTTCAGTAGGGACATTTCATTCCCTGTTGTCCTAATATAAGGTTTCACTAACTGTTATTTATCCTATACATATACCCCCTCCGATATCTTATTATTCTTCTCTGCAGAAAACTCTGACTTGAGATAATGCTGAGGAACTGGGCTGAAATTGATGTTGCTAACACTTAAAATATTGAACAGTGTAGTTATAGCTTCTTCATTTCTCTTTTTGAGGTTCTGTGAGCAAAACGTAAAAAGTTGAGAAAAGTCAGAAGACAGTCCTTAGTTGGATGAGGTAGTAAGGCGTTTGAGGCTGTGAAATTTATTTATTGTAGATGCAGTATGTCAAAGAGCAAAGAGAACTGTCTCTGGGTCAGAGAACATGTGTTCAAATCCTGTTATTTATTAGCTGTGTAGTCAATTAACAACTCAGGGCTGCTGTTTCCTCATTTATAAATTAAGGAATAATATCAGATGACTTTTAAGGTGTTTCCAAGTACTAAATCTATAATTGGATGATATAGTGAAAATTTTGAAGACTTCTAAAAAAAAGCCAGGCATTCCAATTCACATTTATTAATTTCCTGGCACTGTGCTAAGTACTAGGGATTTGAAGAGAGGAAAAAAGACATTCCCTCCTCTCTAATGGAAGAGACAACATGAAAACAACTACATACAAACAAGATATAGACTGGATAAATTGAAAATACTCACAGAGGGAAGACCTTAAGCATTAAGGGAGATTGGGAAAAGCTTCATGTAGTAGGTAAGACATTAGCTGAAATTTGAAGGAAGCAAGGGAAACCAGGAGGCATGGGGCAGTCAGTGAAAATACACATAAGAGGATGATGAAATGTTATACAGATTGCAAAGAATGGGGGAAGGGGCTAAGGAGGTGGAAAAACTGGGGAGGGTGAGATGGGCAGAGATAAGTTATAAGAAGACTGAAAAAGTAGAAAGGAATCAGGTTATGGAAAACTTGTAGGTCAAACAAGAAATTATGTTTGAACTTAGAGGCAATAGAGAGCTTCTGGAGCTGAATGGCTCCAGGGAATGGCAGGGTCAGACTCGCTTAGAAAAGCAAGCAGTCTTAAAAAAAAAACCATTTGACAGCTGAGTTGAGAATGGGGAAAGGGGAGAGACTTAATACCAGGGAAACCAACAATGAGATTGTTCCAATAATCTAGTCATGAAGTGATAAGGATCTGCACCAGGAAGGTGAGAGTGTCAGAAGATAGAATGGGGCTAACAAAGTTAATAAAGTCATGAGGTTAGAAAAGACAAGAGTTGGGGATGTAATAAGAGATGGTCAAAGTGAAAGGGATTGAGGAATAGATAATCACATTTAAGTTAACATCCCTAGTAACTAGAAAGTTGAGGGTACCCTTGACAGTAATAGGGGAGTTAGGAAAAAGGGAGGGGGAAGTATGGGAAGAAAGAATAATGAGTTTCCTAGAATGAGAGAAAAAAAGAACAGAAGAGTGAGAATATAAGGACATTTTTGTATATTCTTGATTGATTGAAGCAGAGGACAAGCTGACCTTTCAATAAATTCTATGATTATAGAACATGGCAACCTCTTGATAATACTAATAAGAAGAAAAAGATTCAGCTAAAAAAAGAACAATAGCATTTCATTTATTTGGAATTTTAGAAACATGATTATATTTCAGATAACTCAAGCTCAATCCATCAATTTAGTTCAATAAGCATTTGTTAAAATGGAAATGTTACCAGACATAATTTAAATAGATCCTACCCCTAATCACATGAAATTTATAATATATTTGGAAATATGAAACATACATATATGATTATAACACATGACAATACATGGTAAGCACACTTAAAATAGGTACAAGGTGATTTTTGAAAAGAAGGCTTTTAACATCTAGGATTTTTTTAAATTACATTGCATGTGTATGGTGGAGCAATGACCTGAATGTTTTCTCAGTTCTAGCCCACTATTTTTCCTCTATGCTATGCTAAATGGAAATGAAAATCAAAGATATTTCATGTTCTTCTGCCTCTTAAAACAGAGTTTGTTGAAAATTATTAAATTTTATCTTGATGAATTTGGTTCATCATTAGAAACATCTGTTACTGGCAGAGCCAAGATGGTGGCATGAAGCTAACATGTTCCCAGAGCTTTTCCCTACTAAAGATAAATGAATCCTCTATATGGGCATTAAAGCTTTTTCCAAGAAAAAGAGAAGATCAAAAGAAGTTTTCAATGGTAGACATCATGGAGTATCTTGAATGAAGGTCTGTCTCCTTGGAGGAGAAGGGGAAGTAAAGCCAAGCAAGACTGGAGAGAGGGAAAGCTACCAGGAGGCTTTGAGCCACAGACCACTTTAGGTCTCAACAGTCTGAAAACAGCATAGGTCCAGATAGGTAGATACCAAGCCAGTAGGAAGGGTCCCAACCCCAAAGTCTGAACCCTGGGAATACTATGGCAAGAGACAGGACCAGGTTGGGGAACAAATCACTGCATAGGCAGAACCTGGACATAAAGGAGGAAGTAAATCTCTGCCAAGGCAAGGCCTAGATTGCATAGGCAACATCTTGACCAGTAATAAGCTAGGGATCAGATCTCAGTCCCAGTATAAAAAGCTTGGATCTATACTCCCCACACCTCAGAAGCAGAGCTAAAACAACAAAGATGAGCAAAAAAAGGCTAAAAGAGTGCTCACTATAGAAAACTATTTTGCAGATAAAGATGATAACAATGCCATGCTGGAGGAAGAAATCAGTGAAAAATTACTTACAGGGGAAGTCTCAAGAGAGTCTATGAATTGGATTTAAATCCAAACATCACAGAAGAGCTTAAAAAAGAATTTAAAAACCAAAAAAAGGGGGTGGCTAGGTGGTGCAGTGAATAGAGCACCAGTCCTGGAGTCAGGAGTACCTGAGTTCAAATCCTACCTCAGACACTTAATATAATTACCTAGCTATGTGGCCTTGGGCAAGCCACTTAAGCCCATTGCCTTGCAAAAACTAAAAAAAAAAAAAAAAAAAAAAAAAAGAGGAAGATAAAAAAGGAAAAAAGAAATGAGAGTCATGCAGGAAAGCCTAGATCAAAAAAGAATCTGGAAAACATAATGCAGGAAATTATCAGGAAAAACTGTCCAGATCTGCTAGAACAAGGGGACAATATAGACATTGAAAGAATATACAGAACCCCTCCAGAAAGAGATATCAGGATAAAAACTCCAAGGGCTGTTATAACCAAATTTCAGAACCCTCAAATAAAGGAGAAAATTCTGCAAGCAACAAAGAGGAAGCAATTTAAATACAAAGGAAACACAATCAGACTCAGGATTTATCAGTCTCAACATTGAATGACTGGAGGACCTGACCTGGGATTACAACCAAAAATTTACTACCCTGCAAAATTCAGCATATACTTTCAGGGGAAAAGATGGATGTTCAACAAAACAGAGGAATTCTTTCCTGACAAAAATACTAGAATTGAACAGAGAATTTAATCACAAGAGATGCATAAAAAGGTAAATGAAAAGGGGAAGAACAAAACAAAGCAAAACAAAACAAATGTTGGTCAAGACCATCAAATTGTATGCAAACCTAAAAGGGGAAATATAACACATAACTCATGAAAATTGTACTTCTCTTAGGATAACTGAAGCATGGAATAAAATTGAAGAGATTGGATTTAAGAGGATATGGATATGATTGGATCTTGTCTCTCCATTAAAGATGTCCAAGATGACATCACTATGCTTGAGACAAAAAGCCCTGATAAATAGCAGAAGTATTTATTCTAAACGTGTGTCTCAGTTTCCTTTGACCTACTCTGACTCTGCTGTTCTCACAAACCATAGCACTTTCTCTGATGAGGATGAATGGAATGGAATATTCCCTCTTAAGAGTTAATATTCCTGGGGTGGCTAGGTGACACAGTGGATAAAGCACCAGCCCTGGAGTCAGGAGTACCTGGATTCAAATCCAGTCTCAGACACTTAATAATTACCTAGCTCTGTGGCCTTGGGCAAGCCACTTAACCCCATTTCCCTTGCAAAAACCTAAAAAAAAAAAACCACAAGAGTTAATATTCCTAGTGAAGTCCTCTCAGGGTTAAAAATCATTAAACAAAGAGACTATTACTCTTAGACTATTCTTAGAAGAAATATGGAGAAAGGACTGCATTCCCAGTTCAGACATCCTCCCAATTCTGTAAGGGAGGGAAACAGTGGACTATTTTCAGAAAGACCTTGCATTCCCAACCAGACACCCTCCTGATTCTGTTAGGGAGGGAAATAGTGGAATACTTCCAGAGAAGAGACCTTGCATTCTTAGTTAGCCACCTATTTGATGGCAGTAGACTGCTTTCTCTTGTTTGATGATAAGTACTAAACTAAGAAGATAGTAGAGTTTCTTAGAATACCTTGCACACTCAGACATTATTTAGATAGACAACTAAAGGCCATTAGAAATCTTCTTCTGATGTCTTCACCATCTAGATGGTAAGGTAATAGTCTATGAAAACATTTTATTCTTTTCTTTGTTACCAGGTAGATTTTTCACATAAAGATTGTAACTCTGAAAACCTTAACCAGTCAGGTTGGAAGAGAGGGGGCTAGGGAGGGGAGAATCGTGCTAGGCCATATAATCTTTCTTGACTGTCACCAGGGGCAGCTCCTTGATCTTCACTGCCTTTGTAGACTTGGAGTGTGCTCTTTTCTCAAGAAAAGCCAAAATAAACTTTCTTTTTTGCTCAGAGGAATCTCTTTTTTAAGTGGATTTTTATCCCACACATGGACATCGTGATCTGGATTGTCCTGAGTCAGTGTTTCCCATAATTTCCAATCAGTTGTAAAGTTCTTAAGTGAGACATTAGGAGCTTCCAGGTACTTAGAGCCCTATGAGATTCTTATTGTTAATTAAATCAGGGTTGAATTTAATCCATGCCTTACTTAACAAAGGGTTAAGTACCCTGGGTGGGGAGGGGGATAAATATAGAAAAAAATATGCTTGGGGAAAAGGCTACAAATAGTTCATGATTTGACTTTGGATGATTCTTTGGCTCATGAGGATTGTGTGTCCTTGGAAGGTACTTGAAAAGGGGGCAAGATAAAAAATAATTTTAAATTGATGTAATTCAGGACTCTTGAAAAGTATACTTCTAATGAAACACAAGAGGGGAGGAGATTTAGTGACTTTGAACTTTTGATGCTTATCACTCAAGCAAGGAAGCAATCAATTAATCTGTGATGATACTTGACAACACTCTGAACTTATCAAGCTATTTAATCAAGCTGTGATTGATGATACATGATTAATAGTACCTGACTGATAAATAACACCAGGTGAAGAGATGCCTGGATTTATAATTTTAGAGGGAAAGAAGGAGGCGTGTGAACACTGAGTAAATTCTATTCAACAGATTTTACCCAGAGAGGAAACAAAATACATTCCCACTTGGCTTTTAAAAAATCTATCCTACTTTACAGGGAAGGGGGGGAGAGCAAGAAAAGGGAAAGAAAAGAAAAACAGGACTGGTAAAACAAAAATTGTTTTTAATGGGGATAAACTAGGAACATTTCCAATAAAAACGGGGTGAAACAAGGATGTCCATTATCACCATTTCTATTCAATATAATGTTAGAAATGTCAGTTCTTCTAAAGAAGAAAAAGAAATTGAAGGAATCAGAATTGGCAATGAGGAAGCAAAGTTTTCACTTTTTTCCAGATGATGATGTACTTAGAGAACCCAAGAATATTATCTAAAAAACTTGAAACAATTAACAAATTCAGCAAAGGAGCAGGATATGAAATAAACCCACATAAATCATCAGCATTTCTATATATAAACAACAAAGCCCAAGAGCAAGAGGAAGAAAGAGAAATTCCATTTAAAGTAATTGTAGACAACAAATACTTGGGAATCTACCTCTCAAGGCAAACCCAGAAATTGTTATGACCACTATTATAAAGCACTTCTCACCCAAATAAAGTCAGATCTAAATAACTGGAAAATGCCAATTGTTCATGGTTAGGTCAAGCTAATATAATAAAAATGACAATTCTCCCCAAGTTAAATTACTTATTCAGTGCCAAACCAATCAAACTATCAAATAATTATTTTTACGGAGCTAGAAAATTATTTTACTGCAGTAACAAAAGGTCAAGAATAGCAAAGGAACTGATGAAAAAATGTAAAGGAAGACAACCTAACTCTACCATATCTAAAACTGTACTATAAAGCAGCCATCATCAAAACTGCCTGGTACTGGTTGATAAATAGAGTAATGGATCAGTGGATAGGGATAGGTTCAAGAAACAGTAGTATATGACTACAGAAGTCTGCTGTTTGACAAACTAAAAGACGTTAGCTTCTAGCATAAGAACTCACTATTTGCACAACTTGTTGAGAAAACTGAGAAAGAGAATGGAAAAAACTAGGCATAGACCCACATCTCACACCTTATACCAAAATAAAATCAAAATGGTTACAGAATGTAGACATCAAGGGCTACACAATAGACAAATTAATAGACCAAGAAATACTCTATCAGTTCTATGGAAAGGGGAAAAATCCATGACCATACAAGAAATAGAATACATTATAAACTTCAAAATGAATTATTTTGACTATATTAAATTTAAAAGTTTTGCACTAATAAAATCAATGCTGCCAATATTAGAAGGAAACCAGAAAGCTGGGAAATGATCTTCACAATTATGTGTTCTGATAAAGGTCTCATTTCTAAAATAAAGAACTATATCAAATTTATAAGATTACAAGTTATTCCCTAATTGATAAATGATCAAAAAATATGAATAGATGGTTATCAAATGAAAAATTCAAAGTTCTGTATATGATCATATGGAAAAATGCTCCAAATAGGAAATATATGTTTTATGAACAATGAGATATTGTGTTCAGTTATTTTGTTTCTTATCTAGATCTTCTTTCTGGTTTGTTATTGTTATTGTTTTTTAAAACTAGTATCAAATGAGTTTGATGAGGGCTACTTTGTAGCATAATTTGAGGTCTGAAGGCACTATTTCCCCTTCATCTGTATTTCTACTGTTTTTGCATAAAATTGTCAAATGTGTATATTTTGGAGAATATAACTTCATTTTGTCCTATATTCACTGGTATATTTCATTCTTTTTCTATGAGACTCTGAATATACTAAATGTCTCCATCAGTATCTTCCTTCTCCCAATAACTTAATGATTAAAAAAGAAACCTCATTGACTTTGAGTAGTTTCAGAAATTTAATCTCTTTGCTTTATCTTATCTAATTAGACATATAATAAGGGCTTAACAAATTCTAATTAACTGACTGAAGATATATGTGTGTGTTTATATATGTCTGATGTGGAATTGTGAGATCCACAAGTCCATCACTTACTAATGATGTGTGTCACACTCTTAAGTGGATAAATAAACAACAGGATAGGATACTTGTCTGTCTGTAAACTGTGCTAGCTTATTTATGTAATGGCTAACAAAGAACTTGAAAATCCTTGCAACAATAATTGAGATATTTCATTCCTTCAAATTAATTTTTCTATTATCTTGTCTAGCTCTCTAAAGTATCTTTCTGGTAGTTTGATTGGGATGAAATAAAACTACAAATTAACTTTTAAATTATTTTCATTTTCATTCATATTATTATGGTCCATTTATGACTGAATATCCCTTCAGCTATTTCTGTTCTTTTTTTTATTAAGGAACATTTTTATAATTGAATCTATATAAACACTGAAATTGTTCTGTTGGAATGATCTTCAAATATTTTAAGCATTTTTCTAATTATTTTGAGTGAAAATTCTATTTCTATCATTTTCTTCTGACAAAAATAGAAAATAATCTAGCAGAAATTAGACTTAGAACAACTTCTTATACCATGTTCCACAACAAACTCAAACTGGATATATGATCTGAATATTAGCAATCATACCATAAAAAATAGAAAAGAAGGAAATAACATACATTTCAAAACTATAGTTATGTGCAAAATTGTGAATGAAGCAGCACAACAATTAGAAAGACATCATTTTGATTACGTGAAATTATCATATTGTAATAACAAGGAAGATGACCATTTGGGGAAGAGGAAATCTTAGTACCAAATATCTCTTGTGTGATTTTGATAGCCAATATATTTTAAACAACTAACAGAAATATATACTAAATGCTAATCATAACTGATAAGGGATTAAGATATATGAAAAAACAATTCTCAAAAGAATCACAAATTATTAACAACTGTATAGAGAAATGTTCCAAATTATTAAAAACAATAAAACTACAAATGTTAACATGTCTAAGGTTTTGCCGCATACCTGATAAGTTGGAAAAGTGATAATAGATGGGGTTATTCAATGTTGGAGAAGTTATTTTAAAAATCAGCATACTAACATATTGTTAGTAGAGCTGTGAATTAGTAATATTTTTCTGGAAAGCAATTTGGAATTAGGCAGATCTTTTTACAATTTGATTAGTTTTCTGCATTTTTTTCTTTTCTTCCTCCTTCTTTTAAATTTCCTCATAAAAAATGACTCACTGAGGGAGGTAAGAAATACAGAGGGAAATGAAGTCAATACAATAACAAAAATTATCAATAAAAAGTCATCTAAGAAAAAAGAAAGAAAATTTATAAAAAGAAATGACTGAAGATCACTGTCCTCTGCTTTATCTGCAAATATTTGATATATTTTTAATTTAAAATTTTTTTGAGTTCCAAATCCCATCTCTTTTTTCCTTTCTCTCTCTCCTGAGATGGTAAGCAATTGAATATAGGTTATCCTTGTGCTAACATTCCATGTTAATCATTTTGTACAAAGATACTCAAATAAAAAAAAAATAAGAAAAAGTGAAGGGTAGTATGCTTCTGTCTGTATTCAATCAATATCATTTTTTTCCCTGGAGGTGGATAGTATACTTGATCATTACTTCTTTGAAATTTCTTTTATTATATTGCTGAGAATAGCCAAGTCATTCACAGTTTATCAAATAATATTGGTGTTATTGTATACAATGTCCTAGAAAAAAAAAATCAGGAGTTTCTGTTCACTTCAATATAGATAAGCTCATGCAAATCTTAGCAGTTTTTTTCTGAAATCATTCTGCTTTTCATTTCTTAAAGCACAATAATCTTTCATTACAATCATATATCATAGCTCATTTAACCATTCCCAAATTGATGGATATCCTTTTGATTTCCAATTCTTAGCAACAAGAAAAAGAACTGCTTAAAAATTGGACAAATAGGTCCTTTTCCATTTGGGGGGGATGTCTGTGGAATATAGATATAGTATGCCATTGCTGGATTTTTATCCAGATGTATAGCTTCACAGCAATATAGACTATAGGACTGTAAGTTCCAAATTTATATCTATTTAGACTATAGAAAATAGTTCCAAATTCCCTCCACATTAATTTGATCAGTTCTCAACCTCACCAGCCTTGCATTAGTATCCAATTATCCCACATCCCCGCCAATATTTAATATTTTTCTTTTTGTCATATTACTCACTCTGATAGGTTGAGAAAGTACCTCAAAGATGTTTTAATTTGAATTTCTCTATTCAATAGTGATTTGGAGAATTTTTTCTATTACTCTAAATGACTTTGATTTGTTTGAAAACTTCCTATTTGTATCATTTAACCATTTATCAGGTGGGGAACAATTTGTATTTTTTTTATAAATTTGGCTCAGTTCTCTATTTATATGAGAGATGAGGCTTTTATATGAAATACTTATAGCAAATTTCCCCCTCTATTATCTGCTTTCCTTATCATTTTGTTTACCTTGGCTTTGTTTTTGCAAAAACTTTTAAATCTTATGTAATCAAAATTATTTTTATACATTCTGTAATTCTCTCTATCTTTTTTTTATTCCTAAATTCTTCCCTTATTCATAAACTATCCCATGCTGTCTTATTTTGCTCAGGGTATCACCCTTAACATGTAAATCAAATACCAGTTTTGATCTTATCTTGTCATAAGTTAGCCTATATCAGTTTCTGCCATAATATTTTCTAATTTTCTCATGAGTTTTTAGCAAATATAAGTTTTTATTCCAAAAGCTTGAATCTTTGGGATTATCATATATGAGGTTACTATAGTCATCTACTATAATGCAATTTATACCTAATCTATTACACTGATTCACTACTCTATTTCTTAGTCAGTGTGAGATTGTTTTGATAATTACCTCTTTATAAAACTTTTGTTCTTCCATATGAATTTTGATATTATGTTTTCTAGTTTTAAAAAAATAATATTAATGGTTTGATTGTATGAAAAGAAATAAGTAGATTAATTTAGGTATATTTTTCATTTTTTTAATAATTTTTTTTTATTTATTTAAGGCAATGAGGTTAAATGACTTGCCCAAGGCTACACAGTTAGGCAATTATTAAGTGTCTAAAGCCAGTTTTGAACTCAGGTCCTCCTGACTCCAGAACCAGTGCTCTATCCACTGCACAACCTAGCTGCCCCTAGAAATATTTCTTATTATACTGAGTTGGCCAACCCTGATCAATTAACATTTTTTACAATTTTTTAAATCTGACTTTGTGCAAAAATTGTTTTAAAGTTGTGTTCATATAGTTCCTAGGTGTGTCTTGACAGGGAGTAGTTTATATTGTCTGTAGTTATTTAAAATGGAATTTCTCTATCTCTAGATGCTACAGTTTTTTGATATATAAAAATGATGATAATTTATGTGTTCATTGTATCCTGCAACTTTGCTAATGTTGTTAACTGCTCCAGACAGTTTTTTGGGGGGTTGATTCTCTAGGCTTTTCCAAGTATACCATCCTCAAATCAACAAAGAGTAAATAGGGGGTTTTATTCCTCATTACCTAATCTAATTCTTTCAATTTCTTGTTCTTTTCTTATTACTTTAAGTAACATTTCTAGTATAATATTAATTGACAGAAGTGATAATGGAAGGGGCAGCTAGGTGGCACAGTGGATAGAGTGCAGGCCCTGGACTCAAGAGTACTTGAGTTCAAATCCAGCCTCAGACACTTAATAATTACCTAGCTGTGTGGCCTTGGGCAAGCCACTTAACCCCATTTCCTTGAAAAAGCCTAAAAAAAAAAAAAGAAGTGATAATGGATATCCCTGCTTCAGCTCTAATCTTATTGGGAAGATTTTTACTTTATCCACAATGGTTTTCAGATAAATATTACCTGTCATTTTAAAGTAATCTCCTATTCAGTCTGATGTTTTTAATGGGCTCCCCATTTTGTCATTTTCTGCATCTGTTGTGATAAAAATAATATTTCTTTTTTTATTATTATTATTTTTTTTTATTTTTTTATTCTCATTTTGTACAAATGTTTTTTTACATTAATAAAATATTCTTGTTTAAGAGTAAACAAAACACCCTCTCCCCCTCATGAATATAGACTTGCTTGAGCGATAAAGGGGAGAGAAAAAAATTAAAAATGAAAAAAAATAATAGTAATAATTGTAGGTATGGCCAGGTGGCACAATGGATGAAGCACCAGCCCTGGAGCCATGAGCACCAGAGCCCACATCCAGCCCCATAGACCCAACAATCACCCAGCCATGTGACATGCAAGCCACCCAATCCCCACTGCCCTGCAAAAACCAAAAAGAAGAAAAAAAGGACCCAAAATAAAATAAAAATAGTAATAATAGTAGGGGTGGCTGGGTGAAGGACAGAGGATTGGCCCTTGAGCCAGGAGCACCCGGGTCCAAATCTGGCCTCAGACACCCAAAGATCACCCCGCTATGTGGCCCCAGGCAGGCCACCCAGCCTCATTTGCCCTGCACCCCCCCCCAAATAATAATAATAAAAAATGTTCTTCAGTCTTTGTTCCAATACCAACAACTCTGTCATGGGTGGATTGCATTCTTTATGGTAAGTCCATCACAAAAGTTACTTCCATATTTTTCCAACATTGCCATTGTTGATCGCAAATCCCTCCTTTCTTATTTCTCTACTACCATGTACTATATTTTCTCTCTCCTTTCACTCTGACTCTGCTGTAAGGTAGCTGAGTGGTACAGCAGACAGATCCCTGGTCCTGGGGCCAAGAAGCCCTGGGCCCATACAAAACTCCTTAGGCCCAGAATCCACCTGGCCCCATGGTCCTGGACAGGCCTTCCAATCCCAGCCCCTTGCAAGAAATAAAAAAGAAAATGTGTTATATCTGACCACTCTCCCCCCATGGTCCATCCTCTCCTCCTTTATTCACATCCCCACCCCTTCCCCCTGCTCCCCCCCTCCTTCTTACTCCAGATGCCTATACCCCATTGAGTATATATGCTGTTTCCTCTCCTAGCCACCTCTGATGAGAGCAAAGGTTCCCTCATTCCCCCCTTGCCTCCCCATCATTGCAATAGCTCATTGTAATAAAAAAAAATCTTATTACATGAAATATTTTGGCCTATTCCCTCTCTCCTTTTTCTCCCATTACGTTTCCCTTTTTTTCTATTGACTTCATTTTTACACCATATTTTATCTTCAAATTCAGCTTTCTCCTGTGCTTCAACTATAAAAGCTCCCTCTACCTGCTCTGTTAACTGAGAAGGTTCATATGAGCATTATCAGTGTCATTTCCTATGCAGGAATACATGTAGTTCATCATCATTAAGTCCCTCATATTTCCCCCCTCTCCTCCAATCTCCATGCTTCACCTGAGTCCTGTATCTGAAGATCAAACCTTCTATTCAGCTCTGGCCATTCCAAAAGGAACATTTGAAATTCCCCTGGTTCATTGAAAGTCCATCTTTTTCCCTGGAGGAGGACATTCAGCCTTTCTGGGTAGTTCATTCTTGGCTGCATTCTAAGCTCTTTTGCCTTCCAGTATATTATATTCCAAGCCCTACGAGCTTCCAATGTAGCTGCTGCTAAGTCCTGTGTGATCCTGACTGCAGCTCCACTATATTTGAACTGTGTCTTTTTGGCTGCTTGTAATATTTTCTCTTTGACTTGGGAGTTCTGGAACTTGGCTATAATATTCCTAGGGCTTGGTTTTTTGGGATCTCTTTCTCAGGGGGATCTGTGGATTCTCTCCATTTCTATTTTGCCCTCTGCTTCTAGAAAATCAAGGCAATTTTCCTATAGTAATTCTTTGAAAATGATGTCAAGGCTCTTTTCCTGATCATGACTTTCAGGTATTCCAATAATTTTTGAATTATCTTTTCTAAGTCTGTTTGTTTTTTCAATGAGATATTTCACATTTTCTTCTAATTTTTCATCTTTTTTTGTTTTGAAGTATTGATTCCTGATTTCTGGTAAATTCATAAATCTCCCTGAATTCTATTCTTTGTCTGAAGGATTTGTTCTCCTCAGAGAGTTTTCTTATCTCTTTTTCCATCTGGCCAATTTTGCTTTTTAAAGCATTCTTCTCCTCAATAACTTTTTGAATTGTTTTATCCATTTGACCTAAGCTGGTTTTTAGCATGCTTGTTTTCTTCAGCATTTTTTTGGATTTCCTTGACTAAGTTGCTTAGTTCATTTTCATGTTTTTCTGCATCTCTTTCCTTTCTTTCCCCAGTTTTTCTTCCAACTCCCTCATTTGATTTTCAAAGTCTTTTTTGAGCTCTGTCATGGCCTGAGCCCAATTTCTCTTTTTTCTTGGAGTCTTTAGATGCAGGAGCTTTTGCTTTCTCATCTTCAAACTTAGTGTTTTGATCCTTCTTGGGCTCATATGCAAAATATTTCTCAATGGTCTTCCTCTTGTTTCTCTGCTTGCTCATTTTCCCAGCCTGGGCCTGGTTTTGGGGTGCTTCCTGAGCTTTTGGGACACTCCCACAAGGTTCTCAGTGTGTGAGGCTCTGTCCTCCCTCCTGGTCTGTGAATGACCATCAGCGCCCCCCTCTGCCACAGGGCCGAGGTGGGGGCGCCCTGTTGTTCTATGGGGGGGCCCTAGAATGCGATTAGGATCTGAATGTGGTCAGAGCCCCAGAGTCCTGTTCCAGATGCAGAGGACAGAGCTTGGCAGTCTCTCTCTCTTCACTCCTCTCCCTCAGCTCAATGGGCTCATGCCCTGGGGGATCCTGCTTACTGGCTCCGCCTGCTTCTGTTTCCTGGTCTTGGCTGCTGAAAGACCAAGCTGCTAGCTGTGTGCCCTGAGGGCTGGGCTCCACGTGCTCACCCTGGCAGAGGTCCCCCGCTGTTCCCTGACTTTGTGCCCAGTGCTCCCCGGGGTGCAGCTCAGGAGACTCCCCCACTGCTGTGAGCTGAGACTCCCAACACCCTGGGGCTGCCTCCGGGAGGCTGAAGTTCTTTCACTCTGGCAGGCCACACCTCTGGCGGGCAGCCCCTCTGACCCTGGGGAGCAGAGCCTTTATGCTCTTTTCCAGGTTACCTTGAGTAGGAGAACTGCCTCACAGGGTCCCTCTGTGGGTTCTGTCTCTCAAAAGTTTAGTTAGAGTCCTTAGTTTCAAAGTTTTATCAGAGAGCGCCTAAGACTCAATCCCTTTGTGTCGCCATCTTGGCTCTGCCTCCCTAAAAATAATATTTCTGTTGTTTTGTTATTGATATGATCAGACATGTTGATAGTTTTCCTAATACTGAACCCACCCTGCATTCCTGGTATATATTCCCCCTGACCATAGTGTATAATACTTGCAGTATATAATGCAATCTCTTTGCTAATATTTAAAATTTTACATCAATATTCATTAGAAAAATTGGTCTATAATGTTTTTCTCTCTTTTGTCTCTTCCTGGTATGGCTATCCACACCATATTTGTGTTTTAAAAGAACTCCTCCTCCTATTTTCCCAAATAGTTTATATGGTATTGGTATTAATTACACTTTAAATATTTATTAAAATTCACTTATGAATTTTTATTACATTATGATTTGAAAAGGTTGTGTTTACTATTTCTGCTTTTCTTCATTTGGCAGTGAGGTTTTTATGTCCTAATACATATCACTAACTGTGTAGGTGTCATATACTGTTGAATAAAATGCTTATTCCTTTCTATTCCCATTCAATTTTCTCCAGAGATCTAGCATATCTAACTTTCCCCAGAACTTGTTTACTTCCTTAACTTCTCATTTATTTTTCAATTGGATATATCTAGTTCTGTATGGGGAAAATTGAGGTTTTCTACTAATATGGTTTTATCATTTTTATCCCTCTAAAACTCTTTCAACTTCTTCAAAAATTTAAATGCTATGCCATTTGGTGCATATATGTTTAAAACTGAATTGATTTCAATGTCTGATACCTTTCAGCAAGATATGGTTTCTGTCTTTACCTTTTTTTTTTAATTTGATCTATTTCTGCTTTTGCTTTCTTGGAGATTATGATTGCTACCCCAGTTTCCTTTGCTTTAGTTCAAGCATAATAATTCTGAAGCAATAATTCTGCTCCAGTCACTCTGTGCATCTCTCTCTCTACTTCAAATATGTTTCTTGTAAACAATATATTGGGGATAGCTAGGTGGCACAGTGGATAAAGCACCAGCCCTGGAGTCAGGAGTACCTGGGTTCAAATCCAACCTCAGACACTTAATAATTACCTAGCTGTGTAGCCTTGGGCAAGCCACTTAACCCCATCTGCCTTGCAAAAAATTAAAAAAGCAAAATAAAAAAAACCCAATATATTGTAGGATTCTGGTTTTAATGTATTCTGTTATTCACTTCCATTTTATGGGTATCATCCCTTTCACATTTATAGGTATGACAACTGTGTATTTTCCTCCATGCTATTTTTCAATTGTTTATCCCCCGCTTACTTCCCATCCTTTCCCTTCCCACCCCTCTTTGGGGGTATCATACCATCAAAATCACCTTATTTCTACACCTTCTGCCTACATATAATCCATCTAATTGCTCTTATAATAATAAATTTGTTATAAATATTATCTTGCCATATAGAAATATGAACAGTTTAAACTTATTGAATTAATGTTTTCTCTTGTTTGTTTCCTTTTTATATTTCCCTTGAGTCTTGTATTTGGAAGTCAAATTTTTTATTTAGTTCTGGTCTTTTAATCACAAATACTTAAAAGTCCTCTATTTCATTATATATCTATTTTTTCAACTGAAAAATTATACTATCTTTGTTGAGTAGGTTATTCTTAGGTGTAATTCTACCTCCTTTGCCTCTCAGGATATCACATTCCAAGAACTTTTCTTCTTTAATGTGGAAGCTACCAAATATTATGTAATGCTGACAGTAATTCAATGATATTTGAATTGCTTCCTTTTAACTACTTGCTATCTCCTTGATCAGTGAGTTCAGAAATTTGTCTAGAACATTCTTGGGAGTTTTCATTTTGGGATGCCTTTTGGCAGTAATTGGTGGAGTCTTCCAATTTCTATTTAGTCCTCTGGTTCTAATATATTAGGGCAGTTTTCCATAAAAATTTCTTGAAAGATATACAGGCTTTTTTTATTTATGGCTTTCAGGTAGTCCAATAATGCCTATATTATGTCTTGTATCAATTTTCAGTCAGTTACTTTTCCAATGAGAAATTTCACATTTTCTTTTATTTCTTTTTTTTACTTTGTTTTATCATTATCTTGATGGCACATAGAGTCATTAGTTTCTATGTGCTTAATTTTAATTTTTAATAAGTTATTTTCTGGGGGCAGTTAGGTGGTGCAGCAAATAGAGCACCTTGGAGTCAAGTTCAAATCCGACCTCAGACACTTAATAATTACCTAGTTGTGTGGCCTTGGGCAAGCCATTTAACCCCATTGCCTGAAAAATCTAAAAAAAAATTATTTTCTTCAGTGAGCTTTTGTACTTTTTTCCCCTACTTTGCTAATTCTATTTTTTAGGTAATCATTTTCCTCAGTAAATTTTTGTTTTTCCTATGCTGTTGACTCATTTTTTCATGATTCTCTTGCCTTGCTCATTTCTTTTTTTGACACTCATGTTCTAAGTTTATACCTTGAGCCTCCCTATCCCCGTAGTAACTTTCTAAAGTCAAGATCTTTGTGTGTTTGGTTTTTTGCTCATTTTTCTGCTTTTTTTTGTAACTTGATATTTTTATATGAAAGTTGAGCTTTGGCCCTATAATGTTCCAAGCTTCTGGTGCTGAGTCTCTGGGTCTTCTGGTTTTCACTGGACTTCAGGGTTTAGCTGTCTGCTTTCTCTGGAGGGTAAGTTTTCCCTCTGACTTTGGGTTGGGGGGGAGTTTTCTATTGGCCTCCCCTGGGTGTGGGGCCTAAGAACCTGTTCCAGGTGTGAGGCCCAGCCTCTGAGTTGCTATAAAAACAGGGTCCTTCTATTGGTAAGTCCCAGGGATGGGACTTGCTATTGTCCAGAGCCAGGACAGGCCTTCACAACTGGTCAGCAATGGGGTCAAAATCTCACTAGTGGCTTGTGCTGGAGGTGGGTTGGGGGTCTTGCTGTGCCTCACAAACTGCTCACATTCCCAAGGACCTGTTTGCTTTGAAGAAGGGAGGGGTTTCATTGATGGATTGCTCCAGTCTGGCAGCCTTATTGACAGTTCCCTGGAGACTAGAAGCTGTGACCCTCCTGGACCCTGCTCCCCACCCAGGACAGTGAAAGGGACCTTTCCTCCTGTGCAGATAAACTGCTTACCTGCTCTTAAATAAATTCTGTGGCAGTTTTCTAGATTTTTGGAGGAGAATTTGAAAGGGCTTAAGGGATTTTTTCCCCCATTCCAACACTTTGGTACCAGAAGTCCAGATAAATTCTTTAGTTCATTTAAATCATATGTAAATCATATTTTTTGCAAAAATTATTTGAACCAAATAGAGAATATCAGAGTTTCAACATTGACCCAACTGGATTCTTCCAGGGCCTTTTTCCTCCCTTAATATTTCATATCACATTTGAGCCAAAGGTCATTTAACTCTTTCTACTCCATAAGTGTTTGCTGGCAACAGAAAATTAGTTAAGCAAAGTTAGCAATGTGCCTAACACTGAAAAGAAAAAGAAGACTCATAGGTAATATTGGTACCAAGTTGTGTTATAGGTCCTATTCTCTCCATTTTATTACTTATTAGAAATTTACTAATGGTCAGCTGGAAAATCATGTTTTTGAGGGAATTCAGATTGAATTTCATTTTTTCCCATGAAAATAGTTAACATTCTGTTTCCCATATGGACATTGTGCATTGCAAAGAACACATAAAGGAATAGTCTATGAGTCCTCATAGAATACCATATAAGAAATTTTCTGGGATGGCATTTTTGAGCTCTTGTTTTTAAAGGTACTATAAACATGGATGCTATAGACAGAAGAGAGGTTCAAGTCCTAATTCTGCCACTTACTGACTGTGTGGGCAAATCATTTAAATTCCCTGAGTCTCTGTAACCTCATCTCAAAGAAAAGGAAACGAAAATTGATTTGCTGGTTCTTGTGCATTGTTTTCAAATATACTAAGGAAGTCAATAGGGAGGAAGGACAGAAAAGAAATGGATCTGAGAGGATTATGTTTGACTCCTGTTAAATGAGCTATTTGAATAATAAGGATTGATGTAAAACCTTCACTAAAATAGCATTTTGAATAACATATTTGAAAGGGTGTCCCTGTGTGAGATGGAGAGAAAACATAATTTCACTCAAGAAGCTTAGAATTTAAATTTAGTAAAATTATATAGATAGATGATAGATAGATAGATAGATAGATAGATAGATAGATAGATAGATGATATAGAACCCAATGACTAACAATATAAACAAGACAGTATTATTAATCATCACAAACATCTATGGAGATTAATGAAGAGGGTCAGGCAGTACAGAATATCAACTATTCAAAAAATGATGCATTATTCAAATCCACACAATTCAAATTGCTGAAGTGATTTATAAAAGAAATATGGATATGGCTATATTATTTTAATCTTGTAACAGACAAGCTATACGAGACAGCTTCTGCATTTGATCTCTGAGCAGGAGAAGAGAAAAGAGGGTCACCATGGGGAAGAAACCTCAAGAGCACAGTTGTACAGTGGGTATGGTTGAATCTATGCTAGATTCACATTCAGCCATTTTCACTAGGTTCATGTGGCATTGTGTCAATCACTCTCCTGTGGCTACAAATTACATTTCAAGGAGCAGCTGAGCATGCTAATAGAATTTCAAGCTGGTGTTGGTAATAGAGTTTACAGATAGCAATAAGTGAATCATAAATATACGCAAAACATATTACCACTTCTCTAGGCTACATCCACTGCCACAGTATTTGCAAAAGATAATGCACACAACTTAATGAAATGTGCTCAGGATCCAGACCAAATGAAAATGAGTTAAACCTCAACAATAGACAATAAAGGCTAGTGAACATTTCTAACTTCCTAGGGTCATAGCCATCACATTTTAATTAGTTATTTGGGCTGTAGTTTGGGAACTTCCACAGTAGAATAATAATGAACTGGATGCAAAGTTCTGAGCATGTTCTCTCTTTCCTCCTCTGTTCCTGAAGTTACTTTTGAGACCATTTCTAATGTGATAAAAATAATCCTTTTAGAGGGGTTTTTTAATTAAATAAATTAGATAGCCAGAGTTAATTATTTTGGAAATATCTAAGGCACATAATGTTCATTTGGGGGTTTGCTTGCACAGTTGTTCAGCATAGAAAATCTCAGTCCTTTTGAAAAAAATGAGGAAAAAAACAGAAGTATAACCAATGACCTCAAGCTCTAGGCTCATATGGATTAGATCCAAATCTAGGAGCCATCTTTAAAAAAAATCTCTCTCATTTATCTCCTTATGCCTCCTCCTGGAGTTTACTTTGGAAAATCTATTAGGGTTCCTTGCTTCTGTATAAGCAAAGACTCAAAGTAAAAATGAAGATCAAATATTATACAACTTATATTTCACTGAAGAGAAACTACAAAAGACATGTGATTCACAGGAGTCCACAAAAAAAAATCACTACAATATTCATTCCTTTTTAATGAGTCTTCCTTTCCCACTAGGGTCTGTAAATCCTTCTGATTCAGTATTATCTTATAGTGCGAACTCCTCCACTCATGAAAACATACTTTGGACTAGACTGACAATCCCTTTTCTACTTTCACTGTTCAACTAATTCACTGTAATACCTAGGAATGAGTGGGAAGTTTTTGGCAAAGTTTCAATTACTTGTTTCTTCATAAGGTACATTTAGTCCCTTGCCACTTCTCCTCACCCTAAAATTGGCTGCTCCTCCTCTGTCTCCAAGAGGCATACTACATAGGAAATTCTGCTTCTCTGAATAGAAGTGTGGATAGTAAAGCTCAGAGAAGCCCAGTAAATCTCCCATTTTTGACAAGGAGATCAGGTTTCAGGACAGTAAAATTCAAGAATACTAAAGATAGCATCCTGAGGAATTCCTCCATAAATCTAGGATTTAGGACATCATATATTCAAAGCCATGTGTGTGAATATGTATTGAATTATGACCCAAGGCAGCCAGATGATTCTACAGGTATTTTTGAATATTAAAGGATATGCTTTGTCCCATGCTTGAGGTGGGGGGGGGGGGGAACAAAAAAAAAAGGTAAATGTATACAGAATTTTTGTCTTAGGCCAAATACATATCTACTCAAAGCAACCAGTAAGAAGTGTTGAGGGATAATTTCTCTCTCTCTCTCTCTCTCTCTCTCACTCTCTCTCTCTCTCTCTCCACACACACACACACACACACACACATTTCTACTGTGTTCTCTAACAAAAGTTGAATAGGAAAAAGGTGAAATGAAGTTGAGAGTTCTCAATGAAGAAAGTCACAAAATGGGCAGTTCCACTGTCAAAGCAGCCCTCATTAATAAATTCAGCCTCTGGAATGTGGTAATAAGCTGCTCCAGATCAATCAGTTCATCTTTCTTTGATGAGTCAAAAATGAAAACACAGTAATTGAAGGGAGATTTCTGGTTCTCTTAAAAGAGATACTGATAGGTATATCCTCACCATTCACTGGAAAGTATGTTCATAAAAACAAAACAATTTCAAAAAAAATCTAAAGCAAAACTCACTCTTCTGGAAGCTTATTAAATCAAATGGAGATCAACAGAAGGAACAGCCAAATCACGTGAAGTTAATATGAATTCAAGTAAAAAAGAAAGCAAGGAATGAAATCAGTAGAATTATTAACTAGGACAAAAACAAACAAATCCAGGAGTATAATCATGGTATTAGGGAAGAAATTACAAAATCATCTCTCATGTTAGAAAGGGGAGAAAGGAAACATGAATGCAGTTCCAATCCTCCTTTTCCTTCACCACGGGGGTGTACAGAAAAAGGATAGGTATCTTACTACATGATTAGCAGAGATGGCTGTGATTAAAAACTCTTGAAATCCTACATATAGCTGATACAATAAGCTTCAAAATCTAAAAAAGGTTTGAAGTCTCATATCACTGGTCCATAGTACTATTGCCAGGCCATTCGATCTCTCTATCTTACAACCCTACTGAACTAGGCAGTTCTAGAGACTAATAAACCAACCTCGGTGTATAGGAATAGACCTTACCAATCTGAAATTCTCCTACTACAGAAATGGAATGGTCTTAAGTCTCTGAGGAGGTAAGCAGATTTATTAAAGGGATTATTCTTAAGGGGTAGGAATAAATCTGTCTAGAATCCAAAATATTTCCTCAACCAGTCATGGCAAAGGAATTAGTAATTCCCTCAAATCACAGCATTCTTTAGGGTTTCTTAAAGGACTTGTTAATTTTAACTGGTTCAAATAAGAACCCGTGTTACAAGAGTAGAGACAAAAACATTCACTAGCTAAAGCCTTAGTAGGAATCAGCTTATGTGATTTTAGCCATTCTTTATTACCTACAAGGGAATAGGACCTTACTAGGTTAAATTGGATACAAAATGGGTACATTTTTATAATGAAAGGGTATGGGTGAACATGTGATGGTAACCCAAATTGCTCTGCCACAGTGGGGATTTTTGAGAAACCAGAGAAAAATGCTTCCTACACGTGCCTGATATGAAATCAGAGGATCTAGGTTTAAAACATGATGCTCCCATTTAGAACCAGCTGAACCTTGGGCATGTCACTTATCCTAGATGGGTCTTAAGTTCCTCTTCTGTAAAAAAGTGATCTCTAAAGCAATTTTCTAGTCCTAAACCTATAATCTTCTGGGTATGAGAGTAATTAAAAATGGTTTAAAGGAGAATACCAAAAAAGAGTATTTATACATATTTCAAAGAAAACCTTAATCAACTTTACAATTTTTCCTAGGGTCAATGCTGCCTAAGTTGGAATTTCTACTGTTGTAATTCACATAATACATAACTCTTTTTTTAAAAATAGCATTTTATTTTTCCCAATTATATACCAAGGAAATTTTTACCATTCATTTTTACAAAATTTTGAATTCCAACTTTTTTCCCCTCTCTCCCTAATTTTCCTCCCCTCTTCTAGGAATGGTAGGCAGTTTGATATGGTTAATACATGTGTTATCATGCAAAATATGTTTTCATATTAGTCTCAGTTGTAAAAGAAGAAACAGATCAAAAGGGAGAACATGAGTAAAAATGAAGTAATTGAAAAATACGCTTCAATCTACATTCAGAATCCATTAATTCTTCATCTGAATATGGATAGTATTTTCCTCAGTGAGTACTTTATATTTGTCTTGCATCATTGTGTTGCTGAGAAGAGGTGAGTCATTCATAGTTTATTATCATATAATGGTGTTGAAACTGTATACCTTGTTTTCCTGATTTTGTTGTTCTTTTCGCTTTGCATCAATTCATACAAGTTTTTCCAGGTTTTTTTCTGAAATCTACAATATACTCCTAAAGTTAAAAAAAATTCTCTTGTGGAATATGTTGCTGTTAAAAGAACTTGAACCATTTCACAATGAGAAGCTAGCATGGAAAGAAACAATTAACCTTTTGAACTGTATATTGACTGACCACATTTAAGTTACATCTTTTAAATTATAATAGACCAGAAAACAGATATCGTGACTGTTTTTACAAGCAATCTTATCATAATGGTGGACTAAACAGTTCAATGCAGGTAATCAGTTCTGTCTGTGTTTTTTTTTCTGTTTTTTAAAGTAATCAGATTGGGTCAATAATTCCATAAATCTTTGTTTTGTGACTGATTATTTTAATCAGTGAAAAAGCACAGTCACAGCCATCCATGAGAACATTAGCATCTCTAACAATTTTTTCATTACATACATATCTACATATTTAAATATTTAGATTTAGATTTAAATATAGCAATGGAGAAAGAGGTAGATATATGTTGACATAGATATGGATATGGCTTTATGTGTAGATTTATTTGATGAGTACCTGTGATGTCACTGTTCGTGATTCATGGTATAGAAATTCTCTCCATAACTCATTTGTAACTATTGGTCTGAGAGCTCTCTGGGAATTTATATGATTTCACATGAACATACATACAGTACAGCCTGCTCTACACTTTACATCTTAATAGGCAGGGAGGTAGGTAGGTAGATAGATAGATAGATAGATAGATAGATAGATAGATAGATGATATAAATAATATATAGGGATATGAATAAATATAGATCTATTTAATTCCTAAGCTGGAAATATTTCATTAATTTGTGTACTATAGAAAGAAGCAAATACATTTAGTTTATTTTACTTTTCAATATTGTTGCTTAAAATGGGTACAAAGTCATTTGTAGGGCATCTGCTGTAACACATTTTTATACTGGTTTCAGTACCACAAAACTAGTCAAATTGTTACATAAAAATTGACAAAATTCTCATTTTTAATAACCTTAATAGTCTTGGGAGTGTACAATTTGGAAATCTTTATATAATTTGTATTAATATATGTGCATAAATTTTCATGAGTTAATAGGTTACAATGTGAGACTCATAATACTATTGGTGTGAAATTCTTAATCTCTAAATATTATTATACAAAGAAACCATAAGTGGAAGTTTTGGTATCAAAGTAGAACCTCAGAAACTAATTTGTACCCAACTCCCTCTTCCAGTGAATTAGGTCCCTGAAATATACCCCTGAAGAACTGTAGACAACTTTCTCTAATACCATCAACTGGAATCCTCACTGAGGTGTAGTCTCCCCCATAACAATCAACAGTTACTCATATTGCTTATATATCCCAGTAGCTTTCCAGTTCCATTTAAAAAAATCAATATCACATAGCTCTTACAAATGGATGTTTACTGAATTAGTTGAGAATGTACCTGTGGATGACTGAGCTTGACAACATGTATTCCCAATAAAATTGATAATGTAATGACAATTTCATTTAAGTTGATGACTAGAATTCTAGAAAAGAAATGTCATAGTGTCTAGTAATTCACACTGAATAAAGAGTCTCAGTATCATTTTACATAAAATTAGTGTTTCTTCAGCAATTTTTAAGTGTTCATTTCTATTACCTAAATTTATCTCCTTTAAAAATAATTCTAATGCTGATTAAAAAACCATTACTTTTGTCTTTTCCAGAGTTTTACATGTATCCCCATCTTTTTCAACTTTGCATGCCCCTTGGTGTGTTTTTCTATCTTAAGATACATGACTTTTGCTAATCTATTTTGGAATTAATTCCCACCTACAGATTTTGCACCGTGTTGAGTTCACTATGGCAGCTGCGTTGTATTTTTTGGGTGAAGATGACATCTGATCAAGTTTGGCAGAAGATGGTTTCATTTTAAAAATAACTCATTCCACTTCAGTTGGGAATTTGGACAATGATTGAGTCAAATGTCTATCAAGAATCTGGCCCAGGCATAGAATACATGGGATATAATATGCTGCTATTAACAGAAAAGATCTGGGACACAAGTTCAGATAGATCAGTGAAGTAAACAAAACCAAGTAAGAGGATCTAGGCAAATAAGGAGTCAATATATGCTCCAGTCTAGGTAATTTTATAAGAAAAAAAAAATCTAACAAGTAGCACTGAACTCTCTCTCTATAGGACAGTGGACTAACTCTACTGATTACACTTCCTGCTAGGTAAAAGTTGACCCTTGCCAGAAGGATATCCGAAATCTATAGATTGAGGCAGGGACAGAAAAGTTAGGAATTTCTCAGAATAAAAAAATTCAAAGGATTGTGAGTAAATCCCAATTTCTAACTGTTAAAATAAATGATGCACTTCCTCAATGAATCCCTTTATCCTACTTTTCAAGACATTCTTCTCCTCATTTGATTTTTGTGCTTCTTTTACCATTTCACCTAGTCTGGTTTTTTTGGGTAAGTAGATAGATAGATAGATGATATGGCTAATATATTAGATGTGGATATAAATAAATATAGATCTATTTAATTCCTAACTGGAAACATTTCATTAATTTGTATACTATAGAAGTAAATACATTTAATTTATTTTACTTTTTTAATTTTCTTTGGGATTTTTTGTGTCTCCTTTACAGAACTGTTGATTCTTTTTTTTATGATTTTCTTGCTATCATTCTAATTTTTCTTCCAAATTTTATCTCTATCTCTCTTATTTCATTTTTAAAATCCTTTTTGAGCTCTTTGTTGGCTATTTGCTCATTTTTCTAGCCTATTTCTTTATTTTTAACTCTAAGTTAAAATGAGGCTCTATTTCCTAAGTGGAGGGGCCACTGTGCTAATCTTCAGGGTTTTTATGTGGTTGTTTTCAGAGATAATTCTGGGGACCTGTGAGTTTTCAGTTCTTCCAAGGCAGCCATGATCTAGGGAGAGGTATGGTTACTATTCTCCTGACCTGTGCTCTGGTCAATGAGAAACCAAAAGAACTCTTTTCCACTCTGGAATCGTAGCCAGGATTCCAGATCCCCTACAGCCACAAGCTCTGGTGTATTAGTGCAACTCCTCAACTCAAGACTCAGGACTGCAACCAAATCCAAGTTTGGACAAGGCAATACAGTCCTGCTCCCCTGTGACAGCAAAAGGACCCCTTATAATCTCCTTCTGCCTAGTTGTCTGGCTCTCTTGTTATCTGTGAATTGAGAAGTCCAAAAAACATGAGAGGTCTGAAAAACACCATTCAGTTGTTCCCGCCATCCCCACTCACAAGGTCTCCTGATGGTTTTCTGGGTCACAGGCCTGCACTGGACTATGCTGCACTCTCACTCTGAGGCAATAGACCTTTCCTGCCAACCTTCTACGTTGTCTTTAGTTGGAAAATCTTTTTGTAGTTTCTGCTGCTTCAAAATTTGTTTTGAGGCATCATTTAAAGGTATTTGAAGGAGTATGGGAGAGAGAGCTCAGTCTAGTCACTGCCATTTTTGACTCCATTCTCCAATGAATCCCTTTATCAATGAAATATTGGTCATATCTAATGGCCAAATATTCTTCTTATTGTTCTAAATAGGACATCAATCTTTTGTGATATCTAAATTAAGTATGTATAACCTGGAAATTCTAATTACAAAGAATGTGCAGTGGGTTATATGATTAGTAAAATAAGACTTTATTGCAGAGGTGAATGACAGGTCTTTAATTATAAATCTCATATGGTTTCCGATAAGGTCTCCAAATGGATAGAAATACTATAATCCCTCATAGCACTTTGTAGAGTCCCTGTTGTGCTATTAGACAAGATGGTAATTAACTTAGTCACAACTCTAATGGCTGAACTCTGAGTTTGTTTGTGGCCCAGCTGCTATCAGCATGGGGTACAAGAATATAAAAGTTTAGATTTCTGTTAGGTTCTACAAGAAATCAATCCCTTCAATCAAAACTGAGTCTGACTCTGTTCAGGAATATAACTATGGGAAGCAATGATTCAACTAATTGCAACTTAGAAAATGAATGCAGTAATTTCTCTTTGGGATATCACCTGTGTTTCTTTGTGCAGGTGTTTTAAATGTCTGGCAAGGCATTGAAGGGTTAAATGCCTTAAGAAACCTGAATCAGCTATAGAACAATTCCCTCAGTGTATAAAGGGAATGTAATATTTGTCCATATTAACCAAAAAAACCCAAACCTTCTTTCCAGTTTGTAGGGAATGGGGGGGGGGGGGCATTTACAAGTTTTTCCTGTAATTTGAATGAAAAATAAATATACTTACATTGTCAGCAGTTTGACTGTGGAGTAATGATGAGTTATCATAAAGAAACCCTAGGAATATTAAGACAGGTCTGGTTTGTATACTAGAGAACCAAACTTTGGAGGATCTAGGTTAACAGAGTATTTTTGTCTTTTAGGAAAGCAATTAGACTTTTTCTTCTTATTCCTCAGGAAGTAGGACTAGCAACAGTGAATATAAGTTGACAAGAAGCAGATTTGGGTAGAAATAGCTTTCCTACAATTAGAACTATAAAAGGTAGGTCGTGTGGCTTGAGGGGATATTGACATCTTCCTAGGGGTATTATGGAGTCAACCTGTACTTGCTCAAGGGAATTTAATGGTAAATTTTCAGTAAAAACATTTGTACCTTTGAAATCAGCAAATGTCACAAATCAATCAATATTTATTAAGTATTTACTGTGCACCAGACTATGCTAAGTATTAAAGATACAAAAAGAGGCAAAGGAGAGTGCCTACCTTCAAAGAGTCTACAATCAACAGATTGCAGAGAAAGCAACATGCAAACAAATATGTCAAAGCAAACCATTTATACTATAAGTAGGAAATAATGGGGGGGAGGCACTTAAAGGAAAGAGGAAATATTCCAGTAAAATAAAAGATTTTAGTTTGTCTTAAAGGAAGCCAAGGACATGGGTAAGCAGAGCTGAAGGGGGAGATCATTTCAAATATTGGTGGACAGTCAAAGAAAATGACAGGAACTGAGAAATAAAGTGGATTAGACAAAAGACAAGATCAAAAATAATGGATGTTTAGGAGTAAATGTAAAAAAAAAAAACCCTTGGAAAGTAAGAGTGAACTAGGTTATGTAGGATTTTGAATGCCAAGCAGCAATAGAAAGCCACTGGAGTTTCTTGAGTAGGAGGTTTACATGAACAGACTTGCATTTTAGGAAATCACTTTAGTGGGTGAATTGAAGATGATTGGATTAGAGAGAGATTTGAGGTAGGCAGAACCATCAGAAGGCTCTTGCAATAGTGCAAATGTAAAGTGATGAGAACTTGCACCAGAGTGGTGGCAATGTAAGGAGAGAGATGGGGGCATATTTGAGAGATGTTACAAAGGTAAAATAGAGGGCCTTGGCAAAAGATTGGATGAGAGTGGGGGGGTGTTGAGGGTTGAGAAATAGTGAAGAAGACAGTGCAAGGAGGAGAGAGAGAGTGTCTGCTGCTTCATTTTCTACTGCCTTCAACAGACCCATGTCTTCTCTATTCTAAAATAAGCCATTTCTGGATTCTTCCATTCCTGATAATAATTATCATCCTATAACTCTGATGTCCTTTGTAACTAAATTCCTTGAATAATATATCTATATTATAGGTGCCTCCACTTTCTCTTCTCCAGCATTCTTCTTAACTCTTTACCATTCAGTTTCTGACCTTATCATTCTGCAGAAACTTGTCCTTTGTGTGCAGGATTCACACCACTAAAGCAAACATAACTTTGGATTTTTAAGAAAATGTATTGATAGTTTTGCTGATTTTTTTTCTCTTCCCCTTTTTTCCTTTTTTATTCCAAGTCAACAAGTATTTATTAAAGGTCTGTTATATGGCAAGCACTATCTAAAAAGACTCTCAAGGGCCTCTCAAGGGACTCATAGTCTTACATCAGCAGAAGCAAAAAAGATTCTGCTCCAACCTTTTATCTTTACTCTATGTGCATACCCCTCTACTTAGAATATGTTTCTTGTAAACAACATACTTTAGAGTTCTGATTTTTAATCTAATCTGCTTTCTGTTTCCATTTTATGGGAGAGTTCTTCCCATTCACATTCACAGTTATGATTACTAACTTTGTATTTCCCTCTATCGTATTTTTCCCATTTATATTTTTCTCTATCTCTCCTTTCACCTTGTCCCTCCTCACCAATGTTTTGCTTCTGATCACCACTATCTCCCTCAATCTGCCTTTTCTTTATTAGCCCCCTGCCCCCCACTTATCTTGTCTCCTTCCTCTTCTCCTTTCCTATAGGGCAAGGTGGGATTTCTATATCCAACTAAATATATATATATATATATATATATATATATATGTATATATATATATATACATTAAAGTTTCTTAATTTTTTTCTTTCACATAATAATAAATATATATAAATATATATATAAATATATATATATTTCTATGCCCAACTAAATATATATATATTTAATAG
Source organism: Macrotis lagotis (assembly GCF_037893015.1). NCBI lineage: Eukaryota > Metazoa > Chordata > Mammalia > Peramelemorphia > Peramelidae > Macrotis > Macrotis lagotis. Next base: position 170,604,031 of record NC_133660.1, read on the forward strand.
TTATATATAGTTATATCTTTGAGCCAAATCCAATGAGAGTAAGCCACAAACAATGCTCAACCCTCTTCCTTCTTTCCCTGACTGTAATATATCTTTCCACACCTCTTCAAATGATATAATTTAGCCCAAGCTGCATCTCCCCTCCCTCTTTTCTCTCAATATATTCCTCTTTCTCACTCAATTTTTATAACATTCTATTAAAGTCAATTTATTCTCAGCATCCTCTATCTTGTTATAAACTCCTTTTAATAGCCCTAATAAATCAAGTATCATCTTCCCTTATAGGGATGTAAACAGTTTAATTTTATTGACTAATTTATGTTTTGTCTTTCCCATTTACTTTTTATGCTTCTTTTGAGTTTTTGTTTTTGCAGGACAATGGGGTTAAGTGACTCACCCACAGTCACACAAACTAGTAAGTATCAAGGGTTTGATGCTGGATTTGAACCCAGATCCTTCTGACTCCAAGGTTAGTGCTCTATCCACTGAACCACCTAGCTGTCCTGCTTCTCTTGGGTCTTGTATTTGAAAATCAAACTTTCTTTTTAGCTCTGATTTTTTTTATTATGAATATTTGAATGTTCATTTGTCCCCAAAAAACATCATTCTCAGTTTTGTTGGGTAGTTGATTCTTGGTTGCAATTCAAGCTCTTTTGCCTTCCAGAATATTATATTCCAAGTTCTCTAATCATTCAAGTAGAAGCTACTGAATCCTGAATAATCCTGACTGTGACTACTTAATATTGGAATGTGTTTTTTTCCCTGCAGCTTGCCATATCTTCCCCTTTACCTGAGAGTTCTAGAATTTGACTATAATATTCCTGGAAGCTTTCATTTAAGAATCTCTTTTCCAAGGGAAAAAACAGTCTTTTTTATCCATTTATATTTTTCTCTATCTCTCCTTTCACCTTGTCCCTCCTCACCAATGTTTTGCTTCTGATCACCACTATCTCCCTCAATCTGCCTTTTCTTTATTAGCCCCCTGCCCCCCACTTATCTTGTCTCCTTCCTCTTCTCCTCTTCTCCCAACACAACATAGTGCCTAACATATAGTAAGTGCTTAAGATACCTGGCAACTACCGAAGACAAAGACTATTAACAGTGAGTACATAACTGCCTTAGAGTAGATTGTCACAAGAAAGATTAGTGGTCAGCAACCTGGACCAAAAAACCAAGACACAGAAAAAGGTTAGAGTAAGTAAATGCAGAGGATCAGATCTGAGGCATTAGTGCTAATACTGTAGCTCCACCAAAAAGAAACCAGTCTCCCAGGGTGTGGATTTTTTAGGACTTGTAAAGCAAAGAGTGATTGTATTTGACAAGTCTTAGTGTGAAAGAAAAAAATTAAGAACCTTTAATGAATTAATATCAACTTTCTTGTATAACATGAAGCTCCATAGTAGAACAAGAGTTTACCATGAGCACACACAAACTCCAAGGAAACCTAGACAGACACATCATGGAAGCTCCCAGTAGAATCTCCCAAGAGGTTGGAAATTAGGAGACATATAAAACTGTGGAAATTTGAACTTGAACTGGTAAAAATACTCATTCTAAGCTGACTAGCATCATATATAATTGTTATATATACACACATGTGTATATATTATATGCATATACATGTGTATATTTATGTATTTGGATTAATACACAGGTACATGTATATGTGTTATATACATACATAGATATGTGTGGACCAGGTTTGTGCAGTGAGAGGTGAGCAGGTGAGCAGGTGAGCAGAGTTGAACCTTGCCTCAGATTATGAAGGACTGAGCTCATACAAGAGCTTTACAATCAGAAACAAGGCTCAGTTCTACCTAACCAGCTGCCCCCCTCACTACACATCCTTGGTCTACACATATCTATGGTATAATGTGTGTCTATGTGTTTATATGTAAATATGTGTTTACTTGTTCATTTTCATATATTCTCTCTCTCCATATATATGTATATATATATATATATATATATATACATATATGTATATATATATATATATTAATATATATTAGCAGGTTCCTAAAAAAGAAAAAGGAAAAAATAAGGAAGAGTGAAAAATAAAAAATGAAAATATAGAAGTAAAGTAAGTTAGTGTGACTGCTAAAAACTGTAGGGTTTTTAAAGAATATATTTAAACTAAAGAACCTACCTTAAGCTAATATATTAGCCTATATATACATAAATTTATATTTATAAATATATATTTATAGATACATATTCATGCATATATATGTCCATACCTATATATTACTCAAATGTCATATTCACAGATTCTTGCCTATAATATTTACTCAATAATGATTAGATAAATAAATAAGATGGCACTATTTGTCTAAACCTAAATAGGCTCTCAATGGACTTAGGATTGACCATAAAAATCCATGAATAGATTATGAGTTATAACTTTTCATTTTCACTAATCTTCAGTTCATGTTTTAGATTCCAGTCAAGGAAATATATTAACCATTCCATCATCAAATCTTGCCAAACTCTGCCTTCTTGGGTCAGAAAACCTCAGTGGGCATTCAACACTTGTCCATTGAACAGGCTAGTCAGCCAGGTGACATTTTCAAAATGAATAAACTCAATTTCTTCATTGAGCTTCTTACTAAATCATGCCAGCCTTAGGATTGAATCCATTCATCCCAAAACTGACACTGAACTATTGCTTAACTGTGCTTAAAGTATGAAACTATTCAGCTATGACTATATAGATGATTGCAAGCTTGATGACAAGGAACCAAACACTAGTGAAGACTGAAAGTTAGAATATCTGTTGTTCCTCCACCCCCAGATTGTAGCAAGAACAGGGAGTCAAAGATACTGATACACAGGAGAAAGCACTCATCCTGGAATCAGAGATCCTAGGTTCAGATTTTGAGCAAGTTACATAACCTCCCTAAAAGTCTCAATTTTCTTCTCTGTTTAAAAAAAAAAAAGGCTTATGTTAAAATTGTATCTTTTTCTGGTCCCCCTGACCACCTCCTCTTCCCCACTTGTAGTAGGCATAATAAGTTAGCTAATAAGTAGCCGAATAAAGGGACAATAGTAAGAAATAAGATTGCAAAGAGGAACCTGGAAATCCATAATTAATAAACTGGTCATTCATTAAACAAAATTCATATTCTGATAATATGGGATGAATCAACAGAAATCATCTAAGTGTTGCTGTCAGATTTTTTGATCCTGGTATGTAAATAATATGTAAATTCAGGACAAATTCCAGACCTCCACAATTCCAGGCCAGCAGAACATCAAAAAAGTGCTGATGACTTTGAGATGTAATTTTGAAGTTTTATTGGTAACTTTGAGAAGACTTGGATATGTTAATGTATTAACTCCAAGGTAGTACAGATAGGAGTTGGTCTGCTTCCCCAGGAAACCTGATAAAAATGAGACCTCAAACTCCTGTAGCCCCTTACCCCTTAAGTAGCGTTCTAACTCTACAGGTCCACCCACGCTGCTTAGTACAACCAATTCTAATCCATGGTTACATGAGTGATAATCTCTGCCTGTTTCCCTCCCTATCCTTTTCCCTATAAGACCAGACTTATTTCATTCCATCCCCTATTCTCCCATCATTGTCACCCTATGTATCCCTCCCTACTTTTTGCTTCTTGTCTCTAAACCAAATTAAATTGTGATTGCAGCCCTGCTTCCTTCTGCTAGTCATGGTCTTTTCTGGCAAGTACCCAAAGATCCAGATGTGCCTGCCCCCATTTCATAATTTCATAAATTATCAATTCAATAGAACTAGATCATTTTTGAGTTCTTTTGTAGCTCTAGATAAAGAATCCCTTGATAAATAATCCTGTAAAAATATCTCATCAAATTCCATATTCCTTGGTTAAAAATAAATTCACTATCTACATGCAAGAGTAGTGTAAGAATATGAAAAAAAATGAAGAAACAGAGGGGACACTGAGAGAGTAGTTCTTGATATACAAATGAATAAAAGAAAGACTACTGTGCCAGGAAACTAATGCCAAAAAGTGTAATTGATAAGAGCACAATTGGAATATGTGGTAATGGAGTCTAGGATATTGTTCACAAAGGAAGTTACTGGAAATATGATTAGTATGAATTTAGTAGAGTGCTGAGGAATTCAAATTGACTCAGCAATTCAGTTTAAAAAAACTCAAAGTATTCTTTCTAATGTCTTTCCTTTTTGGTTTACCTCTATCTCACTCAAATTTTTTTGATCTGTTCATATCGAGTCTGATCAACAAATCATGAATTTTTCATTTACCTTCTAGCATTTTTTTCCTCTGAAGTTTTAGTTTCTGATACTTTGAAAAGACATCTTAAGCTGTTATTACATAATTAGATTTGTTGTGTGACTATCTAAATGTACTTATTTATAGATTTTGAGTCCTTCATGGGGAAAAGAGGCTACTTTTCTGATATTTTTCATTCTAATTGGCAAACATGAACCGTTCTTCATTTAGCACCCAAACCAAACACTTGTAGAGATACATCTTAGCCTTACTTTCTACTTCACAGAAATACAGCTGCAAGATGTGACAGCCCTCTTCCAATATTGTTACGTCTATTCATCTGTGTGAGAGAGATAGCTGGGCTAGCAGACAGGCAACAGATGAATATACTTGTGTATGTGTTGCTTCTTCCAGAGTGTAAATACATTTCACACTTCCAAAGCAGTGTTGAGCTGGAGTAGAATCATAATCTATCATCATTTCCCCCACTTTTGTTGTGACAAGCTTTAAAATTCATTTGCTGTGGTTAAGTAATTGAAAGCTGGCTTATCTATAGGGAATTTTACTATTAGCTTAAGGTAGGTTCTTTAGTTTAAATATCTTCTTTTAAAAAACCTACAGTTTTCAGCAGTCACACTAACTTACTTTACTTTTACATTTTTATTTTTTATTTTTTTCACTCTTCCTTATTTTTTCCTTTTTCTTTTTTTTTTAGGAATCTGCTAACAAAAACTAGCAGGTTCGGAGTGTAGTGTTATTACCCAGGGTACTGCTTGATGAATCCTTGCTGGGTAGTCCCCAGATATAAGCCCTCAGTCTAGGGATAAACCAGACTCAAGCTCCTCATCAGTTCTGATCTTCTATAGTTCTTCCCTGGAGCCAAGACTTGGGTGAAAATATCCTGGTAGCCAAGCAGGAGTCAATATACTGCCAGGTAAAGCAGAAGCCTAGGAAATGGAAAAAATATGCAAAATATACATACAGTACACCTCCTTCACTGTACCTATCCCACTCTATGACTGAAAAAAGGACATATTGATATTGTGGTCATGAAAATGGATAAAGGACTGGATACTCAATTTGTTGTTGTTCCATGTCCAACTCTTAATGGCCCATTTAGGGTTTTCTTGGCAAAGATACTGGAGTTATTTTGCCATTTCCTTCTCCAATTTATTTTACAGAGGAGGAAAATGAGGCAAGTAACATTAGATGACTTGCCCAGGGTCACATAATAGGCATTTGAGGCTGGATTTGAACTCAAATCTTCTTGTTCTCCAGGTACAGAACTCAATCTACTGTGCCAACTAGCTGCCTAAGTACCCAATATTTCAATAAATTAATGTATGTTTATACTGAAAATTAGTAGGCCTCTCTGGAAAAAATATTATTTATCTCTAGTTTCTGTGCCCAATTTTCTTTAGTTGACATGGAAATCTAATTGTATTATAATAACAAGAGATTAAATTTTCTTAAAGGAATTACATAGAGAGAGTGATAGGGCCTAGACTTGTGATTTCATCCATATAGGGAGATTCTGGGTGAGAAAATTCCTTCTACCATTGCAGATCAGCATCTTCTGGGCAATTTATGGTCCTAGAGCACTGAGAGATTAGATTATTTGACCAAGGTCACACACCCTAAATTGGTCAGAGACAGGACTTGAACTCTTGCTGGTCCTAAGACCAGTGTTCTATCCACCAGGTGACTATCTTTCAGTGGATCTTATAGGACTATAGATGGATACAGGATCTTATATTGGGGGGCACAAAAGGGCTGTGAAACCATCTAAACCAGTTGCTTCATTTTACACATAGACAAACTTAGGCACATTAGAGAAGCAAAAGTAGATATGAGGCTTGTTTTAGCAAATCATAATATAGCTGGTGCTGTTTCTGGTTCTGATGCTTATTACTTTTGTGACCTTAGAGCTGTCACTTCATCTCTCTATGCTTCATGAAGGATTTGCACTACTTAATATCAAAATACCTTTCATATTTGATTTTTTTATGGATATGCAGTAATAAAAATTACTCAAATTCATATCTTACTGACTCACATTTCTATACTCCTTTCACATGTACAAAATGTTTTCCCCAATTTATTTATTATATATACCAAAAAATTCATAGTAATACTTTTTGTGGTAGTAAAGATTAGAAAGGAAATAGATACCTAACTACTGCAGAATGGTTAAAGAAATTACAAATTATAACTTTGCTGAAAGAAAGGTCACCTATAATAGATACCAAAAAACATAGAAAGATTACAAAGTCAAGCCAAGGAAACAATATCCACATTAACTAATAATATAAATGTATCTACAATAACTTTAACAATATGAATGGAAGAAACAACCACAAAACAACCTGAAGTGATTATAGGGAAAGGGAGGAATACTATGCAACATTTTGGTAATGTAAAAAACAAAATATATCAAGAAAAATATATTTTCAAAAACACTTTCCCCAAATCAACCTAAGCCTTCATCAAATACTATTATCTCCATTTAACAGATAGTACTCTCACATGGTTCTTTTCTTACCTGTCTGGCTTCTCCTCACTCTTTGGGGGTGATCCCCTATGCCTTCTGGGTTTAAGCAACAGTCACTACCTAGATGATAAGGTGTTTCATCTAAGGAATTCAGCTGCTCACATTCTGACAGTGATCATTACAACAGATGAAACTAAATGAAAACTTTCACTCGTGATGTCTTACTAACAAGGTCTTCCAAAAAGTCTCTGTCTTCTTTGAAATCAATTATCATCTCTAAGCAGATATTCTCCAGAGTCCATAAATCCAGTTCTAGTCAATCTTCCAAATAGTTATTGAACATTTTCTACTACATGTCCCATAGGCATTGCAGTAGGTCCAAAACAGAATTCATTATCTTTTTTTCCTCAAACCCCTCCCCTCTTCCTAACTTCCCTATCTCTTTTGAGGACAGCCAGATAGCAAAATGGGTAGAGTGCTGGCCCTGAATTCAGGAGGGCCTGAGTTCAAATTTGGCCTCAGATACTTATGAGCTGTGTGACCTTAGGCAAATCACTTAGCCCTGATTGCCTCACATCCAGGCTCATCTCCAGTCATCCTGATTCATATCTAGCCACTGGACTCAGATGGCTCTGGAGGAGAAAGTGAGGTTGGTGACTTTGCCCAGCACCCCCTCACTCAAATTCAATTCACATGCATGCCATGGCATCACCACTCTGGTGTCATGGGCTTCTTTGAGAACAAAGACAAACATTGTCATCATCATTTCTTTTGAGGGCACCATTGTATTTCCAAGTTACCCAGGTACTAAATGTTGATGTAATCCTCAGCTCTGCACTATCCTTTGCTGCCCACATTCCTAAACCTCATAGATTTTCTCTCAGAAATCTCTCTCATGGGGTGGTTAGGTGGCACAGTGGATAAAGCACCAGCCCTGGAGTCAGGAGTACCTGAGTTCAAATCTGGTCTCAAACACTTAATAATTACCTAGCTGTGTGGCCCTTGGGCAAGCCACTTAACCCCATTTGCCTTGCAAAAAATCTAAAAGAAAAAAAGAAATCTCTCTCACCTGCAGATGCAAGAATATTAACATATTCTTGTAAATTGATCAGAATCATCTTCCTTCCTTTCTTACAACCACTTCTTTAGCTTACTAGATTATCATCTCATGACTGATAAACAATAACCTCTTAATTGTCTGTCTTAAATCTTACCCCTCTTCAATTTGTACTTTGTCTTGCTGTCAAAGTGGATCTTAGTAAAGCACAATTCTTACCATGTCACTCCCATGCTCAAGAAATTTTAGTGCTTCAATCACCTTTCAGATAAAATAAAAACTCCTCTATTTGACATGTAAAAACCTTTCAAAATATGGCTCCAGATTATCTTTCCAGCTGATGTCACTTTGTCCTTTTTCACATATTTTACATTTTGTCCAGATTGGTTTGTGTGTTCCTTCTACTAGAACTGTACTGTACTGTCTCTGGGTTTTTGAAAAGATTGTTCCTTATCCTTGGAAAGCACTGCATCTTCACCTCTGCCTGTAGAATTCTTAACATCCTTCAAAGCTCAAATCAAGAACCACTTAAAATATGGGATAGATCTTGATTTTCTCCCCAAGTTGATGTTGATCCTCAAATAACAATTAGTTTGGGGGTATTTGTATTTGTAAAACCTCTCTTCTACCCCTTCCCTCCTGCCCAACACACATTGGGTAAGCTCTTTGAGGATCTTGATATTTTGGTTTTATACTCCAAAGTCTATTATAGTGCTTGGTCCATCCATATTAAGCATTCAATAAATGCTTGTTGAATGGATGAGTGAATAAATAAATGAGTTGCATGTAGTCTATAGTTCATGTTACTAGCATTTAAGAGTTCCTCAGAATTAATCTTAAATAGTTATATTAACTGTCCCTGACTTAGCTCCTCTCAGCAGTTCAGTGATCAAAGAAATTCTAAATGGATGGATAGTGCCATCTACAGTCAGAGGAAAAACTGTAGAGAAAAACTATATAGTAGATCAAAACATACTTATTTTCACTTTTTTTAAAAATTTGTTTCTTTTTCTCATTTTTTTCTCTTTAGGTCTAATTCTTCTTTTACAACACGACAACTATAAAAGTTAAACATGATTATACATGTATAACCTATATCAGCTTACTAGATGTCATGGGGAGGGAACAGGGAAAGGAGGAAGGAAACTGGAACTCAAAAGTCTTCAAAAAATTGAATGTTGAAAACTATCAATGCATGTAATTTTAAAAAATATCACTCTAAATAAATAAATAATATGTTAAGAGGCTTCAGGCTGACTGCTTTCTACTATAGGTACTGGATCCCAGGGGATAGTCAGAATTTTTTTTCATTAGGACAGTTTGGGGTGGTATTTATTGATGCCTGACATTTTTACACCAGACTAAGTTCTCTTGCATTGTCACCTCCTAAAATGCCATAAACCCTTAGGAGGGTTAGCACATTAAATTACTCTATGTCATTAGCTATATATAAATCAACAACATTGATAAGAAGGTTTACAGTAGCACTATCAAAGATGTTATCCACAAGAGGAGATGGCCAGTCAAGAGGAGACAGGTCCATTGCTACACTTGTATACACAAAAAATTAAAAGGTAAAGGAAGGTCTTAAACCTTCTGGTTGGTTGAAAAATAATGACAGCTTTCTCACAGCCCATGGACATAAATGTACATAATAACAAAGCTCAAAGGGTTTAAAATATACACTATTGGAGGAAATACCCACATTAGTGAGAAGAGGGATATAGTAAAGTATTTGTCTAAGCCATTAACATATTCTCATAAATTGATCAGAATCCTTCTTTTCAGCTTTCTTTTCAGCTTTGCTAATGTCTCAGAAAAGGACACTGATGATATGGAGAAGAGAATGAAAGAGGCACAATAAGAAGTTAAGATCTCAACCATTTCAAAGGGTTTACGTCTATAGAATCTTTTTATTAACTTTTAAAATGTTATTTTATTTTTTAATTGCATGCAAAATAGTTTTCAACATTCATTTTTTTGTAAGCCTTTGATTTTCACATTTTCCCTCCCTCTCTTCCCTCCTCTCTCCCCATAACAGTGTATAATCTGATATAAATTATACATGAATAATCCCATTTAACATATTTCCATATTAGTCATGTTGTGAAAGAAGAATCAGATCTAAAGAGGGGAACATAAGAAAAAAATAAAACATGTTTTTTAAAAGTGAAAATAGTAAGCTTTGCTCTGCATTCAGATGCCATAGATTTTTTTTCTGGATGTGGAGGTATTTTTCCACCACAGGTCTTTTAGAATTGTCCTTGATCACCAAACTGCTGAAAGGAACTAAGTCCATCATAGCTGATCATCACACAATGTTGCTATTAATGTGTGCAATTACAAAACCTATTCTTAATGGTCCTAGTCTTTCTTCATCTCGTATACAGTAAATCACAGACTAGAGAAAGCAACAGTTAAAAGGGGTTGAAGAAGAAAGGGTAGGAAAGTCACCGAATAAAAAAGAACCTCCAAAAGGTTTGTGATTAACTTCATCTGGCAAGTGTAGTCATGTGGTGTTCAGTGTCAAAAGAGACAAATACTGGGTGAAAAAGCTGCCATGGGCATGGCAATTTGGAATGCTCCTCCTTGATCTTAACCTGAGATAAAGATGCCAGAACTGGCAACTCAAGGTTGCAGAGTGAAAGTTCAGTGAGACAGTCAATATAATCAAATACAAATAAAATTAACCTCAGCTTGTAGACCATTTCTCCTTGAGCACTGAATTTGGAATCAGAAGACTTAGGATTGAATCTTTATTTATATGACCTTGGGTAAGTAACTTTGTATCATTCAACTTCTATTTCTTCATGTATACAGTAAGAGGATTTGAAATTTAATACTTCTGAAGTCCCTTCTAAATATAAATCCATAATTATAACCCTATTTGGGAATCTATGATCCTTTTAATCAAATCTAAACTAATTCAGACAGCCTTCTCTTCCCCCTATCTAAAACCAGGACCACTGTCTTTCATTGCCTTCCCTCCTCCAACTGCTCCCCTTAAAAACTAGATTTTCCCTGTATAAAAAAATGAAATAGGTAAGAGGAAACAAATGTCCTGGAGGGTGATGTACCCTAGGGCACTCCCATTCCTGTACCTTAGCATCCCTTATAGAACTTCAGAGTCCTAAATCCTGAAAATCATAACTCCTACATGCCTTCAGTGATATCTTTAGTTTAAATCACTTTTTAAAAGAGTAGGAAATTTTCAAGGCACTGTACACATTATCCAAGTCTTGACCCACCTGAACTCCTGTCTCTGTTCATAAGATTCCAAATATAATATTCTGTCCATGCCATAGGATTATCTAGACTTCCATTGGCCTGAGTAGTTTTCTGTAAAAGTATTGATTCCGAGTATAATTCTGTTTTATGATTCTGGCCCAGAATTCATGGGAAGGACAGTCAGAAATCCCCATCAAATGACAAGGGCTATTAATCTCCAGTACTTTTCTCCACTCCTTTGCTTCTCTTCTCTCTTCCTCTATTTGCTTGTTTTTGTGTTTTTGTTTAAAATGGTACAGCCATCCATTTCCCCTGGTGGTGCACCATCTATTGTGATTCACCAAAGCTACACTTAGAAAAGTAAATGGCAATTTCTGTCAAGGCTAGTTACCCATAATTGAGCCATTTGGGTTGGTGGCAAAGGGAGAGTGTTTTTCAAATCCTGAGGGTTGGTGCATTAAGATGTCGATTTTATAGGCCTCCTGTCCAGATATTTATAGAAAGCTATTATACCTACTGAACTTTCTTTCTATGTCTCTGCTTGAATTTGAATTTTCTTTGGAAAAAATAATATTGATTTATAAAACTATACTAAAAGTAATAGCTTGTATGTTTTTGGATTATTTGTGTTCAAAAAATAACATTAAAAAGTATAATTTCACTAAGAATTACTTTAATTACTAGGTAGACCATTGGTGTTTCATTTGTTGTTGTTATCACATTTTTCTCCATTTTCTTTTGGAGAAAGGAGACACCCACATAGGAAACTGGGGAAAAAAAATTGTACCAAAAGAAAATACTGTAGTTTTGGCAGTCAGCAGTCCTTTTCATTCCTCAAAGCCCTTCAATATCATATATTTGAGAGTCCAGAACAAAAGATAGAGGGTGAATAGTCATTATTTGTATTACCTACTGGCAATAATTTAGTAGGAGTATTTTGTTTGGTCAATTTCTTTTATTTATATTTTTGCCCTTTCATGTCCTTAACTAAAAATTTGCTTCTTAAAATATTTTCAAGCAGATTATGAATTTTAGATTTTAAAAGGACATTGGAAAATAACCATCTTGCTTTGGGCATGTTAAACAAAAACAAGGGAAAGATTGACGATTTCTTATATCTTATATCCTTTTCTTCTGTATACCATTTTTTGTAGCTATAAAGTTATTTTTATACAGTCTAAAAACTTAAAACATACTAGAATGATTTTCAGTGACCTTTGAGAGAGCTTCAATATCATGAAGTATAATGGAAATATGTCTTTGGTGTGACTTAGAAAAGTTTCATAATGTTGAGCTTTTAAACTATCATATCATATAACCATCAATTTTTCCATTATTCATGAGAATGTAGGGAAGATGTGGTATGAGAAGAAATACTCAGAGACCATTTTAAGAAAATGAATTCTATAATTTATTTTGAAATCAATGTACTTAATAAATTATATTTTGATCATGATAAAAGTAAAATTACTTTACATTCCAGGCATGGTGTACAGAGAAAGGAGTTCTAGATTCATGATCAGAGGACCAACAATCAAATCCTGACCCTGCCACTTACCATTTGTGTGACCTTGGACAAGTCATTTCCTGTAAAGGGTATTGAGTTTCTTTATCTGTAAAATGAAAAAGTTGGACTAAATGATGTTTAAAGCCTCTTCTAATTCAAAATCTATGATTCTATGTGATAGTTAACTCGGAAAAATGTCTGGGTTTAAAACTTTTTGGATGTTAATTTGTATAAATTCTTCTTAGGTAAAAATATTTTTATCTTGGGTTCAATTTGAGGGTTGATTTGTGCATATATATATATATATATATATATATACTTCAAAATGCAGAATAATTGACTCTCAAAGTTGAAAGGACCTAAGAATTCATCAGAACCATGGGTTCTTAATTTTTTTTTTGGTGCCATGGACCCCAAATGGAAGTCTAGGGAAGCCTATAAATCCATTCTAAGAAAAAGTTTTTAAAGGAATAAAATTAAATATGCTGAAATACAAAGGAAACTAATTATATTGAAATAATTTTTTTTTAGGTTTTTGCAAAGCACATGGGGTTAAGTGGCTTGCCCAAAGCCACACAGCTAGGTAATTATTAAGTGTCTGAGACTGGATTTGAACTCAGGTACTCCTGACTCCAGGGCTGGTACTCTATCCACTGTGCCACCTAGCTGCCCCATATATTGAAATAATTTTCAAAATATTTTTAAAAACAAATCCAGGAAACTTGATTAAAAACTCCTGATCTAGGCCATCCCTGGGTTAAATTTACAAACTAGATGACTGGGATTAATTCGCCCCACTTTTGTCACTGAACTTTGAGAATACTCTAAGTTCTTATCTTCCTGGAGAGTGCAGAATTCACAATGCAACCACACAGATAACAAAATAAACCCATCCTGGGAGTTAGATGGCAAAGTAAAGAGCACTGGACCTGAAGTCAGGAAGACCTGAGTTCAAATATGTTCTCAAACATTTATTAGCTATGTGACCATTGGCAAGTTACTCATTATAACCTGTCTTCCTCAGTCTCCTTAAGTCTGAAATACTGGTAATAATAAGAGTTGTTGTGAGGATCAAATGAGAAAACATTTGTAAAATTTTTAGGGCTATGCCTGACTGGGACATATGTTATTTATTAAAGTCTTGTTCTCTCTACTGCCTTAACCCCTCCATGCCCATCTCACTGGTCAACAAATAAAGATTTAAAGCTAGAAGGAATTCTAGAGGTCTTTAAATTCACTCTTCCCATTTTACAGATAAGGAAACTGAGGACTTGAGAAATCAAATACTCAAGAATACCCACCTATCAAAGGTCTCCATTGGAATTTCAATCTATGTACTCCAAGAACAACATTCAGTACATGATACCACACTTCCCATGTCCAATGACAAAGTAAAATTAGAACCAAGCCATAGTATTTTCCGTGGAGTTATTTATTATTACCTAAAACTCCCCATAAATTTTCCTAGGGTTCCTTGTAATGCTCAGTGAAATCAAGACAGAAGAATGATTTAGTGGGGAGATTGTTACTAAAGTCAAAGACAGGAAGAAGAATACAAAGGAGAATCTTGCTTTCTAGTGACAGCAGTTTCCCAAAATTGTCCCAAATTTTCCCCTTTCTCCCTCCCACCAGATGATAGCTCTTAATATGACTCTGCAGCTGTTATTTATTAAATCCAAATTTGCCTTCAAAAGCAGGTAATCAATTTGGGCCTCTTCCTTTGATAAAGTTCAAAATAAAAAATTACCTGATGAAAGAATTTAGAAGCCAGCTGCAACTCCCTCTCCTTGGTGATGCTATGGTCTACTTTAAAGGGTGTCCAAAACCAGAGGATTTCCATTTCATTTTATGTAGTATTTTTAAAGCTTTCCATTTTTCAACTACTAATGAGGAGACCTCCCAGGCTTGTTTCTCTGCTAGAGTCCACAGCATTCCCTTGAACCGGGCCTGCCTTATTCAATCGTCCATCATCACTCAAGCCAGGGACTGAACTCCTTGCCCTGGATAATTCCAAAGGACCTAAATTTAATTCTACTTAATATCAATGTTTGGTATGCTTCTGTCACAGGAAATGCTAAAGACTGAAATCAAAGATGATCGAGACAGCTTTGGAGGGGTGAATGCCTTTTAATAAACATGTCTTGGAATGTCCTTGGATATTTTCACACTTGCAGGAAGTGTGAGTTGCCATTCATATGGTAATGATGTTGATAAGCCTGAACAACCAGCATTAATATGTTGATATTGATAAAGGATCCATTAGATGTAGATGAAAAACAGAAAGGGAAAAAAAAACATTTCAAACATCACTGGCAGTGGCCAGAAGGTTAATGCAGAGATAGAAGCATCAGAAATCCTCATTGTTATATTTTTGACAGATCTGCTTCATCTCTCCAGGCTAACTTAGAATTTTACCAACCGAAAAAAAATGATCTTCAAGTAATTGCAGTTCTTTTAATAGACAAATAATTATTCATTTCTTATTTTTATCATACTTTTTAAAACCTTTAAAATGTGAAGATGTAGTTTATGTCCTAGAAAAATGTTTACACCTGCTGCCTCCACTTCCTGTCTTCTCTCTCATCTCTCGACCCTTTGCAGTCTATCTTACAACCTAGTCACTAAACTGAAACTATTTTCAAAGTTACCAGTGATTTCTTAATTGTCAAATGTAAAGATCTTTTCTTTACCAGCCTTTATACTGTTGTTCTCAATATATCTATCTGCTGCATTTAACAAATGTGGGCCACCTTCTCTTCCTTAATATTTCCTTTCCTCAGGCCTTTCATGTCTCCTGGTTCTCTTCCTATCTGCCTGACCACTCAGGTCATTATCAATATCATCAACATGCCTACTAGCTTTTTAGGTCATTCTAAGGAACAATTCTCTGTCTCTGTCTCTCTCTCTCTCCCCCTCCTCTTCCCTCCCCTTCCCTCCCCCTCTCCCTCTCCTCAATTTCCATGATTCCATGACTTTAATTATCATCTTTATCTCTATGGCAATTATTCCAAAAATCTATATTATCTACCTAGTCTCTCTCCTAAACTTCAATCCCATATATCACCAGTTGCCTATTGGATTTTTAATCTGGATGCCCCAAAGATATCTCTAACCCATCATGTCTAAAACAGATTATTTTCCTCATTCCTCCAGCCACCCACATCTCTTTATCTCAAAGGTCCTTCCTGTCTTTTGTTATCTTCAGTCCCTTCCTCTCTCTCATCTCACATATCTAAATCTTACTTTTCCTATCTCCATAAGATCCCTTGTATCCAAAACCTTCTTTCTACTCACACCATTACTAGACACACACACACCCCCAACCCTCTTGCCTAGATGATTATCAGGATCTCCTTATATCCTGCTTCTCTGTCTTCAAGCCTGGAATTTTATCCACCATACCACCTAGATGCTAACCAATAGTTGGAGAATTAATTGACAATAGACTAGGGGGAAAAAAATTGATCTTTGATAGACTACATTGGATGGTGGCTCAAGATGAAGGTTTAAATATCTGACCTCAGAAAATAGAGATTTCAGAGCCCTGGGCGGGGGGGGGGGGGGGGGGGGGGGAGCTGAGATGCCCTGGGCTATAATTCCATTATAGGAAAAATGAATCAAAAGTTTCAAATCATTAAAAAAACTGCAAGGTAACTTCTAGAGAATTTCATATAATCATTTCATTTTTAACTGAGGTTATAATTTATTGAGACATGCAACCAACTGCAAGTGCAGAGACATAACTAGAATTCCTTTTTCTTAAATCGATTGTTCTGAATTTCTGGATTTCAAAACTATGCCCTTGCTTCTCTCTTTTCTTGAAATTTCCTTCTATCTTTGGGGCCTCCTCACCCTAGAGAACATCTTCTTAATCTGGAAAAGACCTCTGCAAAGTCCACTTCTACAATGTACTTAATGAGTAGTTTCTTCCTTCCTGCTATCTCTTATTAAATCCTCCCTTGCTTGTCATCCCTGCAAACCTGAGGAGAGTATGCTTTCTTTGTGACTAATACTAGCTCCCATTGATGCACAGTATAATTCTCTTTTTATTCCAAAGGAAAAGAAAATGCTCTGCTTGTCTGTGTGGCTGTGAAGGATCTGCTGGGAGAAAAAACACTTTTCTTGTGCCCAACTCTATGACACTGCAAATACTTGAAACATCTCTGTATTTTTCCAACTGTAGAATAGAAAATGGGGTATAGATAGGGGAGATAAGCTAGACACTATGATAGTATTAAAAACTCACATCTTAGAATCACTTTAAGGCAAACCAAGCACTTTCCTCATAAAAAAACATCTGAGGTAAATAAAGCAAGCATTATTGAATAGATAAGGAAACTGAGATCCAGAGAGGTTGTGATTTTTCCCACAGATATGTACTAAATGGTGATTAAATAAGTGTGAAAGCTGAGACATGAATCCATGTCTCCTGACAGTGTTCTTTGTATTACCTTAAATTATATTCTTTAATTACCTATCCCTACACTTAGTTTAATGCACATCTTCAACTAGAAAACAATATTTTTTTGTGGTCAGAGATTGTACCTACTCACTTGTTTCAGATCAGTTAAAAAATAGTTTTTTGTTGCTTTTTTTTAAAACTCCTGAACTAGCAGCAGAGGTCATACCCAAATTCAAGACTTTATCTGCCACCATATATGAAGTTTAGGAAGCCACCTCTCTCTGGGTCTCATCTTCCTCCTTGGTATTTAGAAGATTTGTGTTTTTTATTTTAATTTATGGAATAAAACAAGGATTTTCCATAACATCATATTAAAAATTATTACATATAAAACAGCATTCTATTATGTACAACTCACTATATCTTTTAAATATATAACAAAGTTAACTTAAAAGAAAAGATTCTCTAAAGATATTAAATAGATATCACAAGATCAATTTAAAATAGTAAAGAAAAACCACTCTCAAATCACACTATACTGATCAAATTATTAAGGGAATGCTTTTATAGAATCAGACAAAATGTCAGAATACCTTTTTTGGGATAAATTAAGGTAAAATGAATAAAGGAAAACAAGGGAAAAGTAGATTAGTGAGATTTTAGATCATACTACAAAAATGAAGTTTTGAAGTTAAAAGTATTTACTATTGTATAAAAATAGCAAAGTTGATCAGGGTAAAAGACAAAGTAAGAAAGATAAAAAACAAATGAATAAGGCAGTCTATTCAAATGATCACTTCTCAAAATAATGCTTTTTAAAAATTCATAATTAAAGGAAATCTTATATTTCAGATGCAAATATTTTCCCATCCAAGTTCCACAGGCTCTAAAATCTAATTATGGCTCCTAGGGGCTAGGGTCATGTTAAGAAATTCTGCTCTAAGATAACCCCTAAAATATAATAAAATATAGTTATGGGTCAATCCCTTTAAAAATTGGACCATGTGAATTAACTTAATTATACAATTATTACCTTTTAATCTATGAGAACTGCATTCTAAATCTAGACTTTTCTTTATAGAGCAAAACTAAACATCCCACTATAATTGCCACATTGAAAAAAAAATTGTTACTGTGATATGTAGATAAAGAGTGACCTCCAGTGGTGAAAATTATTGGCATTCAATCTGGTAAAATCTGAAGCAAACTCTTCCACCAATATCTAAAGTTGTTATATAAAAGGAGGTATATTTGCTGACATTATTACTTAACAGAGTCACTACAGGTTGTCAATGAGATGTTGATAGTATTTTAACTAGTGATGTTTGTTGGACAACATAATGAATATTGTACATGTAGTTCATATTTTCTCGATTCAATTCAACAAGGTATTGTGCTAGAAATTTATAAAAAGAAATAAATTTTTGTTTTCAATATATTTTCAAAATGAATTAATTAGAAAACTTTCAGCCAATATTTCAAATGATACCTGAAAGATATGAAATAGTTTGGAGTTTTTTTTAAATATCATAAGGTAAATTTAATTATACTAAGAATGTTAATTGCAGTGCAACTTAACTGTGACTATTTAACTTAAATTTAGATTAGATTACCTACATTCTGTATTAGTATGAGTCATTCTTTTTGTAGAAAGCACCAGAGAAAATTAAGTGTGAAAGGATTATTTCTTTCCTGTTAAATAAATTCCTTCATAAAACATTTCTCATGGAAGACCTTTTCAACCTTATGTACTAGTTGATATATAAGTAGAAAATATCTATTTTCATAGTGACATATCTGTTTAAATGTTCATATTGATTTGGTCCAAATGTAAAGATTCAGTAAAGGTTTTTACATTAACTAGCTACTTTCCACTTTTGAAATTCATTGTTAACATAAAAAATGTGTACTCTTATCTATATTGCTAGGGGCAACTAGGCAGTACAGTAAATAGAGTACTAGGCTGAGAGTCAGGAGTACCTGGACTTAAATTCATTCTCAGACATTTACTAGTTAGATGACTCTGGGCAGGTCATCTAACCCTATTTGCCTCAGTTTCCTCATCTGTAAAAAGAACTGGAGAAGGAAATGGCAAATCACTAAAGTAACTTTGCCAAGAAAACCCCAAATGACATCATGGAGAGTTGGATACCACTGAAAAATGACTTACAATACCATATAATTTTTATTCAATGATTTTAAGATTTAGAGCCTTAATCTATTTTGAATACTTGATGAATAGACTGCCTTGTTCATTTGTTTTTTATCTTTCTTACTTTGTCTATTACCCTGATCAATTTTGCTATTTTTTTATATAATAGTAAATACTTTTAACTTCAAAACTTCATTTTTGTAATATGATCCAAAATCTCACTTTTCTACTTTTTCCCTTGTTTTCCTTTATACATTTTACCTTAATTTATCCCAAAAAAGGTATTCTGATATTTTGTCTGATTCTATAAAAGGATTCCTTTAATAATTTAATCAGTATGGTGTGATTTGAGTGGTTTTTCTTTACTATTTTTAATTGATCTTGTGATATTTATTTAATATCTTTAGGGCTTATTTTATTTCTGTAGCTGTAGATAAGCGGTTTGTGTTAAAATTCCATCTTGTTCTGCTCCTCCTAATGAGCTGTCCCACTCCACCCTTTTGTTATTGTTTTAACAAAAGCAGGAAGTAAAATTGAAAATGGAAACCCAGAAGTCATGTACAGATTATCACAAAAATCAATGAAATATAATCTGCAAACTTCATTTAATAGTCAAAAATCACATCCTGGTAATATGTGCTAAATAAGGGGAAACCATTTAAGTTTTACTGCCAGAGCCTTTTAGTCCTTTTACATGTAAATCTTAGAGAAGTTCCAGATAACTGCAGGAAGCTGTGGATAAGGTCACTTTAAAGTTTTATTGGCAACTTTGGAATATGTTAACAAACTAATCTCAATATAGCGCATATTAAAATTAGTCCATCTTCACATGGGTTCATGGTGGCTAGCACTCTCAACTCTAATGCATGGTTATAAGAATTATTTTCTATACTTCTTCCCCTTCCCTTTCTCCTCTACAAACTGGAAGTATCTGGCCCATTTCATAATTCTATAAATTAATTAGCACTTCAGGGTATGTGTGTAAGCTATTTTGGAGGCTGGGGAATGGATTGTTTTTCTAGGGTTCGCTAAGTAATTCAACATATAATCTTCAAATATGTGTAACTGTGTCTCTTCTTTCCTTATATTTATTTCCTTAATTTCTTTTTCTTGTCTTGTTATAGCTAGCATTTCTAGTACTAATAAAAATAATGGTGGAGACAGCAAACATCATTGCTTCGCTTGAAATCCTTTTGAGGAGGCTTTCAGTATTGATCTGTTACAATAATTCTATCTTGTGATTTAAATAAATGTTTTCAATCATGTGTAAAAGTTTCCTTTTAGCATGGAATGCTTTTGTCAACAACATTTTTTCCTCTAACTATAGTCACATTTCATTTATCCTAATATTTATTTTAATTATTTTCCTAATGTTGAACAATCTCTAAATTCCTATTAAAAAATCTAAGTTGTTCAAAGTAAATGATTATTGTGGTCTCTGCTAATATTTTAATTATTTTTCCATAAAAAGTAAATGATATTGGTTTATTATTTTCTTTCTCTTCTATTAGTTCTATATTCATAGAGTAAAAAAATCGAATGTCTTTGTCTTACTCAATTTTTGCAAACTATGCAGCAGGGTTATTCTTTAAATGTTCAATTAACTTAAAAACCTATCTGAATTATATCATAAAGATTTTTATTATTATTGCTACAATAATAATTGTAGCAATAAATTGCTTCCAATTTGAAAATTGGAAATTTTTCATTTTCATTTTTAGCTTTTAATATAATTAAACATATTAGTTTCTAATAATTTTCTTTATTTCCTATTATTGTTAATCCTTTGCTCTCATTTTTCTTCCTTTATATTGACAAGTTTAGTCCATTTACTTTCAAGTCATAGCTTAAAATGTATGTATGTTTGTATATCTTCTCTCTCCCTTTCCCATTTACATGTTAAATAAACTACATGGAAGGATGGTTCACTGGTTAGCTTTGGGGAAATAAATAAAAAAGTTAAGACAGTTGGTTTTATTATGTATCCAATGGCAACAAGAAACATTATCTCATAGGTTATTTCATCATTTTGTATTGTAGAACATGATCATCATTTGTAAAAAAATATGCAATAATATGAAAATGATTATGTCTCATTTATAAACAATATGTACAGCAAGGGATAATGAGCTAGAAAAATTAATGAATAATTTGATAACTCCATGAAAAGTCAACTTATATCTTAAAACCCAGGTACTTCTGTATGATTCCTTGAAAAATTTTTACAGATAACTTTGCTCACTACCTATTGATTATTAATATTAATCAAAGTGTTAAATAGAGGGATATACTCCCAAATAGTGTTTGTCATCACTGTAATGAAGGGTATCCAGAGCAGGATCCAAATGGAAGAAGGATGCTCTTTGGATATTAGGGTCCTCCAGATCAATGTTGTCACACTCAAAGTTAAATAGAGTTAGAGGGGAAGGGATGCATTTGACATACATAAGGATTCTTGTGGGTCTCATAGTAACTTAGAATATCACCTGTTAATATAATACACATTTTATTATGTTTTTATTTATTTTGTTAAATATTTCCCAATTACATTTTAATCTGGTTTAGCTGCATTCAGGAGTTTTGCCCATGGGCATGTGTTTGACATCATATGTTCTTCTTTTCAGATGATCTTGTGTTCATTTTACATACAGAACTTTTATTAATGATGTCCATAATCACTAAAAAGTATGCTGCCCAACTATATGCACAGGAAAAACCAAATGGATAAAGAATGCCTATTGTCCAAAATATAAAATATAAATATAAGTATGAAAAGATAAATGGACAATGCATAAAACTATTCATTCATACAAATATCTTGGACAGAAGGTAAAAATTGACAATGACTCTGGTCCACCAGGACTATACGAAGAGAAAAGTCAAAAAGGAATATTGTTCAGTCATGTGTCCAACTCTTCATGACGTCCATTTTGAAGTTTTATTGGTGAAAATATTGAAGCATTTTGCCATTTCCTTCTCCAATTCATTGTACAGATGAGGAATTGAGGCAAACCAGGTTAGGTGACTTACCCAGAGTTACACAGGTAGTAAGTGTTTGAAGCTGGATTTGAACTCAAGGCCTAGTACTCTATCCACTGTGCTAGTTACATATCAGAAGGACTACATCTGAGAAATTTTACAATGCTTTTATTAATCTGGATCTTTCACCCATTACAAGGCCTTTTCTGATGATTTAGGATTAGAAAAAATTAAACTAAGATTTACCCAAAAGATATTACTTGAAACAATCCTTTACCCAACTCCATCCATCCTTGACCTCAGCAAGACCTCTTTACTCTTCCTTTCCAGATTAGCTTCTAATTATTTTATATAACTTTTGATACAAAAGAATATACTTCCTTAGATTTTTTCTAGAAAAAAATTATGCTGTGGAAATACTAGGTAGTGAAAAATTATGTTATGCCAACAAATATTTAATCTGTATTTTTCCGTATTGATTTTTATTACATCTCTGGAAAAACATTGTTATATGCCTCTCACTGAGCTGATAGACTATTTCAAATATATTTTGCAATATATCATGTACTCTGTATTCTGTAGACATTCCCAAGTCTTATGTCAAAATAGACATGCCCCAATAACAGACCAGAGCCATCTGGCCCACTGAGGCACACAATCAATGTTGAGAGAACAACTTGTTATCCAAATAATGAGCAAACTATCCTTGGCTATTTCTGATATGATTCCCTAAGCTATACTTGCTCAGAAAATGTAATTGGGAAATATTTAACCTTCCCCAAACTCTCACAGCTCACCCCCAGCCTTTCCAATGTGCTTGCCTTTTCAATATTAGTACAACATGTGGATAATTAAAATTTGTTAATACCTGGGCTCAGGAATCAAAAAATATAGACACATATGATTTGTCTCTCTTTTGACATTTTAACTTTCTTCAAAAAGGATTAATATATAATTTATTAATATATATTTAATTTTAACATCCCACCGGTCCCTGTCAGTCTCCCATCTCCTCAAAACATCTCAGGAAGAAAGGAGTATGTAGATCCTTAGTTAAGAATGTTTGCTGTTAATGGCAGAGAGGGTCTAAAGTTTGGAGGCAATTTCAAAAACTTTACAGTGGGTCCCCAGCTGTCCCCATGGGCCTCTGATTCTCATTGATTGGACAACAGTAGGTCCCAGGTCAAACCACGCTTGGTCATTGTTTGGGCCCTGATTAGCTCAGACTGAACATAAATAGAAATTGTTTCTATTTTGGATAGAAGCCAGATTGATTTTTTTTTTTGGACTAGGTAAAAGGAAACATTCTTTGCTTCATTTTTTTCTTATCAGCTTTAATCACAGAGAACCTCTGAGGGTCTTCCCCTCTCAGTTTGATTTTATTTGGGGTGGGTGGGGAGAAACTGGGTAAAAATGACCATTCTTTGTCTCATCTCTTTCTTACCTACCCTTAAACACTGAATGGCAGTTGCCTCCATTAAACTAAGACATCATCTTGTAGCCCCTGACTACTTGAGTTCAGGTCTGCCTATGAGGAATCATTATTAAAAAGCATGGGGGGAAATAAAATAAAAATAAGGTTATAATAAGATATAGAAAGGGCAAGGGAGGGAGAGGGAGAGGGAGAGGGAGAGGGAGAGAGAGAGAGAGAGAGAGAGAGAGAGAGAGAGAGAGAGAGAGAGAGAGAGAGAGAGAGATGAAAGAACAGGCAAGCAGTGTTGGTCAGAGAAGACTTGTGGCCCTGAGTTGGGATCCAAATCAGGTTTATATGCCTTGCCTCTCATCCAGAGGGCAAAAGGTGAACTCCCTTTCTCTTACTAGACTAGGAATTAGGTAAAGCCTAAGGAGATCAGGATACAAATTTTATATTAAACAATGAATCAATGGTACTTCAAGAATGGGGAGGGTCTCCACCCAAGCAGCTTTTTTAAGATTACAATTGTTTCTATTACAATCATAATTCTCTACTTCAAGTAAATTTACATCTCAAGAGTCAATTTATATCTCTACCAAAATTCTTCTGTTACATTCACAATTTTCTTCATCTTTCCCCTGCATCAATCTCAAAAAGGGCAAGGTCTCCCTCTGCAGCCAGGGCATCTCCAATGTTCCTGCTCTGGCCACTGGACCCAGATAGCTCCAGAGAAAAAAATGAAGTTTTTGATTTTGTATAGCCTCCTACTCCCCCATTCACTTAAATCCAATTTACTTGTATGTCAT
Organism: Macrotis lagotis; assembly: GCF_037893015.1. Taxonomy (NCBI): domain Eukaryota; kingdom Metazoa; phylum Chordata; class Mammalia; order Peramelemorphia; family Peramelidae; genus Macrotis; species Macrotis lagotis. Next base: position 170,628,284 of record NC_133660.1, read on the forward strand.
GGCATCACCTCCCTGATGTCATTGTCTTCTTCAAAAAAGGAAGGACAAACAATAACAGTTATCCAGATGCCACAGAACAAATATGCAGTTACACTGAAAACAGTATGGTTATGCTGGAGGCTCATGAATATTCAAAGAAGGAAAAAAAAGATGATTTGTCTAAAGATAAAATTTTACCATAAACTATCTTGCTGTAAAGATTCAGATAAGACTATCAATATATATGAGAACAGAAATACCCAGCAAAAGAATGATGAAAACCCACCCAACAAGCAGTGCTTGCCTCTCTGCCAGAGAGGGACAATCCAGAGTCAAAGTCCTTTCCAATACAATTAAGCAACAATAAAAAGTTAAAGCTGGTAAATGGAAAGTGCCCTTGCCAGAAGTTCAATCCCAGAGAGAAACAGTAAAAGGTTATTTGTATAGGAAAGAAAAAAAAGGTTCAAAAGAGAAGGGTTACTAAAGTCTCCTCTGTTCAAGATGGCTTTACTTGAAAACCATCAAAATATGAAAGATGTATTAGTCAAATGGGTTTGTGTTTGAAGAAGGCTCACCCTGAATTTAAAGCCATTTTTTGCCTACCCATATTTGGTATAATCAAGAATCTTCCATTCCAACTACATTTAACTAATGGAGAGGATATATTGGGCAGAAAGTAAATAGATAAACTTGTTGTTTTCCATACTGACTTTCTCCCTACAAAGTCAATCTTGTGAATTGTTATGTTTTTGTCATTTCTCTGGAAATGCTGTTTTGTGCCTCTCCTTGAACTGAAAGAGTTTATTTCACATACTCATATCTGATCAGTAATTTCCTCAAACCATGTACCCTGTGCTCAGTAAACCTCCCCATATGTTATATCAAAAGTTGCCCTGCTCCATGGACCAGAGTGTGGACCAGAACCATACTGAGGTATACAAACAATGTTGAGATAATAAAATCGTATCAACATAATGAGCAAACTATCCTTTGAAGCCTATCAGTTGTACTTAAAGTACAGGAACATTGCAGATGTTTATGGAATGATTAAAATTCTATAAATGAATCCGATTTCCCCACAAAAATATTTGTATAAACATTTAATACCCAACATTTATTTCTAGGCATTGTTGAACAAAGACAAAAATAATAAAATAATCTTTGTCATAAATTGCATTTTCCATCTCTACTGAGAGCACAGAATATGTACATAAATAAGATAAGGTTATACAAAGTAATTTAAAGAGGAAGGAAATCCTTATAACTGGGAGTGGGGGTGGGGGAATATGTATTAATAAACATCTCATGCTGGCATTGACACATAGGATAGATATTTTTTGAAGCAGAAGTTGAATCATATATATATATGCATATATATATGCATATATATATATATATGAGCCAATTATACAAAATCATGGAGATCAGGTCATTTATTTTAAATGAAGAGCATATGAAGGAACATAAAATGAAACAAGACTAGAAAGATAGGTTAAAAGTCATATTTTTGGAAGAATTTAAATGCTAGGCTGGGAAATTTTATTTTTGAGGAAAAAGAATCATTGGAAATTTTGAGTAGGGTTCTGACATCATGGAATCTTTATCCTAGGAATCTCAACTTCATTAGCCGTACTGAAGGTAACCAATTTTGCACTATTTCTCTATGATATCTATTACCTAGTTAATTTTTGTCTTCCCCATTTCTTTTTAGTCTAAAGCCTTCTTGACTACATTTGTGAAGCTGCAGGGAACTGCAGCTCTTCTTTTAGGTAAATTTCAACTCTGCCCAAGTGTTCAATCCTCTATTATAATTTCTGGTCCAGAAGTTAGAATCTACCCTCAAACATCTTCTTAACCATCTGTTCACTTCCCAACTCTACCTTTCTCTTCTGAAGTCCCTGCCTGCAACTGATAGATATGATAAAAACATGACCTGCACCCTAAGGTCTTCAGTTTCTTGGCAAGACTTCATCATTTTTATCCACTCTTTCTGGATTTCTTTTGGTCTTATCAGTTATGTACATGTGAACTACCTTAAGTGGCTACTTAAGGGAAACAGGGAAACAGGGAAACACAGGGAAACAGCAGCATTGTTATTTCCAAACTGCCAAATTGCTGGCTCAGTACAGCTCAGAAAGGAGCCACCAAGAACTGTTGTTCCTCTTTTCTTTCCCCTTTCCTTACTAGATGATTTCTTACTAAAATTGTTTGTTAATCCACACAATCATTCCTTGAGGGACAAGCAGCTGCTTCCTGCTGGGAGAATCTGAGCATTGATCCCCTTTGGGAATAGCTTTGTATCTATTGCCCCAGTGTGCTGCTCTTCCTTTTCTACACTTTCTTCTGGATCAAATTTTTCCAATTATCAACACTCTAAAATGGAACAAAATTCCACTCTTACTCTTCATTTTCTTATTCTTTTCTTTTTTGAGGAGTGGTGGGGTGGTAATAGTTTTCAAACTAAGGTATTTCTGTAGTTATTGTTTCTACTGTTTCAAGGAAAGAGTATCCTTGAAACCCTTTGCCTTCTCTTCTAAGAAGGGGAGTACCCTGTTTTGAAAATAGATAGCAGTCACTTGGCTTTGGCAGAAATTAAACAACAATTAAACAAGTTAATATGTCACTGCATAGTACTACCAAGTCTTTATACTTGCTTGAAATAAAACCTCTCAATCTTTGACTTCTCATTAGTACTTCTCCTGAAGGATATCTGTTTACAATAACTCTTCTCTGAACATATTAATTTTGCTGATGCTATTAGCATCTTTTTATATTCTTAGTACCTTGATAACTTTATCCAATTTTTATTCCTCTTTTTTCATTTCCTGTGCTATTAAAGACCTTAGCTTAATTGGACCCAGATAGTTCTAAAGGAGAAAGTGAGGCTGGTGACATAGCACATCACCCCCTCACTTAAATCCAATTTACTTACATATCATGGCATCACCTCCCTGATGTCATGGTCTTCTTCAAGAATGAAGGACTATTGGGAGAAAAAACAAACAAAAAAAAATCTCCACAGAATCTGAATGAACACTGTGTTTACTTTTTAAAAATTTCTCTTATGTTTTTCCTTTCTATCCATGGTTTTCTTTCTTTCCCCATAGTCCTAATGCCTCACAAATAAAATGACTAATATGTAAGCATGTTAAACAAAAATGTACACGTGCAATGCTCACTATTCTGTTTGCTGATGAGAGGAGAGGTGTGGGAAAGGAGGGTGGAAGAAAACTGTGTAGTTTATAAATATGCATGTGAATGAAAGTTGAAAAATTTTTATAACATGTAATTGAAGAAATAAAATATCAATTAATAAAAGAATGAAGACCTAACAATGACAACAAACAACAATCACCAACACCACCACATCAATAGCCTTACCAACTTATTTTGCTGCTCCTCCATGCCAACCTTTAACTAGAGAGATATAAGAAGAAATTGGCATTTTTTTCATGAGGACAAAAACTTCACAACTATAACAGTCAAGGGTGACTATGGACAACCTCTATTCTTCACCATACTTGAGACATTTTCAGAATGCTACCCAAAACTGCAGAAAGAACAGAGTTAAAAAGTCAGTCTACTTATTTCAGTATCACATTCTCTACATTAGTGACAAATCATAAATATGTCTTTGGATTTGACTTAATTTTACTCTTAAAGAAAACTTTTATCTTTTTATTACCTTTTAAAATTAAAAATATATTTATAGCTTTTGATATCACCATTTCAAAATATATGTTTCCTCAACCTCCTCGACAGAGTCATTTCTTATGGCAAAGATTTAAAAAAGGAAGAGAAACAAAAGCAGTTTGGCAAAACTAAACAACATAGGAACTAACTGTTAGTATATGCAATCTTTAATGCACTTTTAGGGCTCAAAAAAACATAAGCAGAAATGCCATTTTATTGGGGAATAAAGTCTAATTTATGGGCAATGGGAGATAGGTCTTAATATCCAAACCAGTTATACCTAATAAAATAATATGGTTAAAATGTTTGCTGGGCAGCTAGGTGGTGCAGTAGATGCAGCATCGGACTTGAAGTCAGGAGGATCTGAGATCAAATTTGACCTCAGACACATTGCCTAGCTGTGTGATCTTGGGCAAGTCAATTAACCCCATCTCCTTGCCAAAATTAAAAAAAATATTTATTTCAAATCTTCACATTCTGCTACACTGAAAGGAATTTTCCTTCCAAAAAAAACTTTTGGTAGAATAGGATTAATGATTTATAATGGAGAGTCTTAGAGGTTGTCTGGTCCAATACCATCATTTTGCAGTTGAGAAAAAGGAGGACCAGAGAGAGAGAGAGAGAGAGACTTCTCAACAGTTAGTAAGTAGTAGAAAACCAGGACTTCTGAATGAAATGCCAATGTTCTTTCCTCCACATCAAAGAATGGGTAGGAATTCAATACGTAAAAGGATAAGGAAAAGACATTTCAGGAATAGGGAATCTCATGGAGACTAGAAAGTAAAGAAAGAGTTCAGATTAACAGGGCATAGAAATGGTTTACACAGAAAAATGTGGAAAAATAAATTGATTTTTATAAAAATATTTGAGATTTAAAAATTGCTACAAAAATATTTTTCATGGGTCTATTTCCTCTACAATGAAGGTTTACAATAGATTTCTAAGGCATCTTGCATATTTAAAATTCCAATTCTATAGATTATCAAAACAGCACAATCTCAAGGCTATATATATATGTATATATATGTATATATATATACATATATATAGTAAAAATTCATGCCAAATATTTAAGGTTATATTGTGTTTCAGCATAATTTATAGACAGAATTCTATCAACAAGACTCTTGAAGACGATGTTGTAAATGTTGCTTACCTTTTCTTCACTACTCACCTCATTTTTTAAAAACAGATTTTTTTTTCCATTATAAGCTATCCCCCATTACTCTGCAAAGATAAATGAAATCAATAGCAGACAATTCTTTAAATCTGTGGAAAAGTTTTTCATTGATTCCAGTTAATGTATTTTTTATGCAGTTTGTAATCCATAGTACTTCTCTGACACAGAGAAGTTCACAAAGGAAGATAAAGTTTTGTTGGTCAGAACTTAATTTTTGTGTTTGCTCTCAAGAGAGAAATGCAACTGGGATACTGGAAAAGAAAATTATGAATTCCAGATTAGATCAGGAAAGAAAATATTTCCATCAGTGAAGTGAATGAAAGTGAGCCAAGATAATAAGGGAAACTAGAGGTCAGTGCTAAAACAGTGGAACTACAAGGGGCTGCTGCCAAAAAATTGGTGAATGGGGAAAGGTGAATGGAGAGGGCTGCTTTAGCAGGTTAAAAGTACTGAAGAATGCTGTTTAGCTATTGCTGATTGCTAACTTTCCCTAGAGGAAACTAAGTACCAAATGGGAAAGTGCCCATCTGTCCTTCAGGATTACAGACATTCATCTCCAAAACTGTCCTTTTCTATAAAGTTGTCTACACTTTCTGACTTAATTAGTACCATAGCCAATTTCAATAAAGGAGAGAGTCTAACTATTCCCATTGTGGGTGAAATGTAAGGCAGAATACTATAAAGATAAAGAAAAGAGAAGATCTGACCTTCTCAAATGTCAGAGTGAGAGGAGTTCTTATGCTCTCATCAAATGGAGACTCCCAAGAAAAATGAGAAAATTATTGATATTGTAAGAATTATATTTTGTATGAATAGTCAGCAATGGGGGGGGGAGCTAAATCTGGGTTTCTTCCATCCTGAATGAAATCTGAGCTACATATATTGATGCAGGGGAAAGATGAAGAGAATTGTGAATGTAGAACTTGGGTAGAGATGGGTTTTTTTGTTCTTTAAGAAAGATTTTATTTGAGTTTTACAATTTTTCCCCTAATCTAGCTTCCCTCCCCCCACCCCCCACAGAAGGCAGTTTGTTAGTCTTCACGTTTCATGGTTTGTTTAAACTCCACAGTTCTTTCTCTGGATACAGAAGGTAATCTCCACCACAGATAGACCAAAATTGTTCCTGATTGTTGCACTGATGGAATGAGGGAGTCCATCAGGATTGATCATCATCCCCATGTTGCTGTTAGGGTGTACAATGCTTTCTGGTTCTGCTCATCTCACTCAGCATCAGTTCATGCATATCCTTCCAGGATTCCCTGAATTCCCATCCCTCCTGGTTTCTAATAGAATAATGATGTTCCATGACCTACATATACCACAGTTTGTTAAGCCATTCTCCAATTGAAGGACATTTACTTGATTTCCAATTCTTTGCCACTACAAACAGGGCTGCTATGATTATTTTTGTACAAGTGAAGTTTTCACCCTTTTTCATAATCTCTTCAGGGTACAGACCCAGTAGTGGTTTTGCTGGATCAAAGGGATGCACATTTTTGTTGCTCTTTGGGCACAATTCCAAACTGCTCTCCAGAAAGGCTGGATGAGTTCACAGTTGGTGGAGATGTTTTTGACAACCACCCACTCTTGAGATGTAAATTCACTTGAAGTAAAGAATTATGATTGTAACAGAAACAATTGTAATCTTAAAAGACTGCTCAAATTGGGTGGAGATCCCCATTGCCATTGATTCATTGTTTAATGTAAAATTTGTATCCTTTTCCTTAGGCTTTACCCTCTACCTGAATCCCAGTCCAGTATAAGGGAAAGGAGTTTCTCTCTCTCTCTCTCTCTCTCTCTCTCTCTCTCTCTCTCTCTCTCTCTCTCTCTCTCTTTCTCTCTCTCTCCCCCCACTTCCTATATCTTGCAATCTTTTTAATAGATTTTTTATTTCCACCCATGCTTTCCTGAGTCTGAATCATGATTCCTCATAGGCAGAACCGAATTACAAGTAGCCACTGGCTATGGTGTGACCAGAGGAGAGAATGACCAAATGTCTGCTTCTTTTTTCTGCATCATTTCTGTAGGTAAAGCTTTTTCATTTTCCCCCAAACCAAACACACCTCCAACCTTGGTGATGCAGTGGATGGAGCACGGGACCTTAAGTCAGGAGGACCTGAGGTCAAATCTAACCTCAAGACACTTGACTTCCTAGCTGGGTGACCTTAGGCAAGCCACTTAACCTTGATTTTTCCCTCATCCAGGGCTACCTCCAGTTGTTCATATCTGGACGCTACACTCAGATAGCTCCAGAGGAGAAACTGTGACTGGGGACTTAGCACAACATCTGTTGCTCAAATCCAATTCACTTATATATCACTGCATCACCTCTGTGATGTCAAAGACTTTTAGAATGAAGACAAATTTCAATAGGCACCGGGCTATATCATTTACTCCAGGAAACAGAACAAAGAAACATTTAAGACAATAAACAAAGGTGAAGTCAATTGTATGAGGTTTTTTTTTTTTTTTACAAGGCAGTGGGGTTAAGTGGCTTGCCCAAGGCCACACAGATAAGTAATTATTAAGTGTCTGAGGTCACATTTGAACTCAGGTACTTCCAACTCCAGGGCCTGTGCTCCATCCACTAGGCTGCCTAGCCACCCCAATTGTATGAGTTCTTCATTGCTTTAGAGAGGAAGGAGACGGAATGGTCAGTCAGAGTCACTGCTAGGTCTATAGCCATCAGGACAAAAGAGGCTGTACCAACCTGAAGGTGTCTTTTCAGGAATTGGAATTTAATTTTAGCATTTGTCAAGCACAGAATTTCTCTGCCTCAGTTTCTGCATCAGTCTAACTCTGCCTAACTTAATTTAAAATGATCCAACCCATCCATAATGGCCTTGAGCCACCTGGGGGTGGTCAACTGACTGGGATCAATACTTCAGCAGCATCCTTTCCCAGAATTCTCATGTCTCCTTGTATCCTTTTGATATGTTCACCATTGGCTAGTTTATTATTCAATGAGCCTTATAGATTAATGGATTAGGTACTCTGTTCCTTGAAATCTCAGTCCCCACCAGGAGATAAGGAAAACTGCAATTTGGTGACATAGCAATCTATCAAAAAGAAAGTCCAGCTATATTAGGTAAAAACATTAATCTATGTTTTTAAGATACACAGTGGTAAATGAGTTTGGTTTTTTTTCAGGCAATTTTAAGTCTTCTGACAATTCTTTTAAATTAACGGATACTGTTATAAATGAATGAAAAGAAAAATCTGCTAGAGTGAGAGAAAATTGTACATTTTATTCATGAACCTTGCAAAATACACCTTACAAGACACAGGTATCTTACTCCTAGGAGTGGGGCACACTTTAGTCTCAGGAGTCAGGTAATTTATTGTCCTCAGAAACTCTTTCCCCTCCCTTTTGGATGTTCATAGTGTCTCAGAGTTTGAGTTACAATCTAAAAAGTCCGCCCATTCCATGATATGACCCTACTATGATTCCCGCCCCATCATCCAATGCATGATATGCTAAAGAACCTCAATCCTCACAGGGGGTGTATGGGTTAATATTCAATTACCTAATTGTGCAAATTCAGTAGCATTAGGTCAAGGTCTCTAGGTCACTCTTGACTTTAAGGTTTGGTATCCCTGGAATGGGATTAGGAAAACTCTTCCAGTCTTGTGATTGGCTGGGCCATTCCCCCTTTGTAATGGATTCCCTAAGGGCTCCCCTCCACACCCTGGGAAGACCAAAACCCTACATTTCTCACTATACTATTTTGCCTTGCATACTGATGTATAGAAAATTCAAGAGATACAGTTTTTACTCATTCTACTAATCTTGCTGGCCAATAATTAATAACTGACATTGTCAAATACCAAAGACCTCCCTTGAAACCCACTCAATATTTTTATGCCCTTGGAAGAGTGCATGTTCCTGAGGGTGACAATCAAATCTCATTCTTTAACAGTTAGTCTCAAGCAATCTAAACAAACTTTAGACCTAGCTGAGTAGAACAATGAATCTGATTAAATTAGATTAATTAGATAAAATCATTTCAAGATTCTTTAGTTGAGTGGAGAAACAAAATTCCAAGATTTCTTCTCATCTCATGGTCCTACCCTTAAGAGAGCTAAAGCTTTGACCTAATCTTCAAATGAGAAAAGGGCAAAAAAAATCCTGAATCTCCCCAATATTTGGTTATTTAATAACCATTACTCTTATGTTGATTATCAGTTAATGGATTTTTTATATCCTTTTATTGCCGCTGGCTATTTGGATTCAGTTCTGCCTATAAGGAATCATTATTCAGACTTGGGAAAGCATGGATGGAAATAAAACAAAATTTACTTAAAAGGTTACAAGACATAGGAAGGGCTAGAGAGAGAGAGAGAGAGAGAAACAGAGATAAAAGAACAGCTAAACAGTGTTGGCTGGGGCATTGTCATAGAAGACTGAGCCAGCCCTGAACCAGGGTCCAACCCAGGTTTTCATGTCCCGCCTCTCATCCAGAGGACAAAAGGTAAACTCGACCTTCCCCTATACTGGACAAGCAATTAGGTAGAGGGTAAAGCCCAAGGAGATCAGGATACAAATTATACATTAAACAATAAATCAAAGCTACATTAAGAAGGGGGGGGGGAGGGATCTCCACCCCAAGCAGGTTTTAAGATTACAATTGTTTCTCTTACAATCATAATTCTCTACTTCAACTCAATTATTTACATCTCAAGAGTGGGTGGTAGTCAAAAACATCTCCACCTAAATTCTTTCCCTTGCATCACTTTGTCTCATTGTCCTACTCTTAATTTTCTTTCTCTGGTTAGCAAGGCCATAGTTGAGATATGACTAACTGAAAAAATGAGACAAATATAAAGGTTATTGCTTAAAATGAAATAATAGTGGATGGATCACTAATACTCATTGGAAAAGATTCTGGCTTTTAAAGTCAGGTTCACTTACTGCCCTCCCTTTCAGGTTTGAGTACTTTGGAGATGGTCGCATTTTACATTTTTCATGATACTAAAAATATCACCATTATTTTTAAAAAAGTATTCCATTCAGACAGTTCCATGAAAATAGAATAGTTCAAGTACTTTTCAAATCAGTGACTTGCTATAACTATTATTCTCTAAGTAGGTAAAGGATCTATATATGAAGAACTCACTCCATCTTTGCAATCCTATGCAAATCCATGTCTTAAGAGATCAAACTGAAGGACTCACCTGGAGCTCATAAAATTAACCTGTCCAGTTCCACAGCAAGAGTCAAGGTGGAATTTTACCCAATCCTGAATATTAAGTCCAGAACCCTAATCTCTAGTCTATACCATGATAATCTATCAATTTTTTTTAAAGAAAGATTTAATTTATTTTGAGTTTTACAATTTTCCCCCCTTCTTGCTTCCCCCCCCCCAGAAGGCATTCTGTTAGTCTTTACATTGTTTCCATGGTATACATTGATCTCAGTTGAATGTGATGAGAGAGAAATCATATCCTTAAGGAAGAAAAATAAAGTATGAGATAGCAAAATTACATAATAAGATAACAGTTTTTTTCCTAATTTGAAGGATATAGTCTTTGGTTTTTGTTCAAAGTCCATAATTCTTTTTCTGGATACAGATGGTATTCTCCATTGCAGATAGCCTGAAATTGTTCCTGATTGTTGCACTGATGGAATAAGCAAGTCCATCAAGGTTGATCATCACCCCCATGTTGCTGTTAGGGTGTACAATGTTTTTCTCATCCATCAATTATTAATAGTAAATTTTTTTCTTTTACACCATATATCTTGATTTCTATCAGCATATAGTAAATATATTTTAAAATATTGTTTTAATTTTTATTATTTAATATTCATATAATCAAGTCAGTTATATATTTAAATAAAAAGCCATTATTTAATCATGACATCAACTGTCCTTCATAACCCTGTGAGAGTGCTTTTTATAGTTTACAGTCCCTGCCAAACTTTCCTGATTCAATTACATTCAAGAGAGGGAGTTTTATTTTATGCTGCTAAAATTGAAAAAATTTATGTCCTCTTGCCATCTGTATTTTTTATGGTTCTTTTCTAAAGAAACCTTATTAACATCTAAATGTTAACATAAATTCCTCAAATTTTAAAAATCTAATGGTGATGGTTTTTAAAAATTCAAATTCTCATTTTTAAATTAAAGAAGCAATTAATTGAATTCTGATGGTTACTTATAAACTAGCTTCCTTGTAATTTCAGATTTTCTTTCATAAACTGCCTCTTGAGAGGCAGTACAATACAGTGGGAAGAGCACCTTCTCCCCTACTTTTGGAAATATAGAAGTTCATGAGTGTGGAATATTTCATATAACACTTGTTTTGTTTTGTTTTTTTCCAAATTTAGAGGTTACCTGGTACAGTTCCTTGTAAAGCATATTCATGTTAGACTGTTGTGATTGTTATTCTTTTTTGTATTGCTACTGTCCAATTTAATTTTCTTGATTCTGCATCCTTCACTTGCATTTCTCCACATACTTGTCTTTTTACCATGCTTGTCTTTTCAACAATATTTCATTACATTCATGTACTGTAATTTTTAGTCATTTGCCTATTGATGATCATCTGCTTTGTTTCCACTTATTTACTACTTCAAAAAGTACATCTGTAAATATTTATTATATGTTGGAGCCCTTCTTTTTGTCAATAATTTCCTTAGAGCATACCCTTGTAGTTATACTTCTGAGTAAAAGCTTTTGGATATTTTAGTCACTTAGTTTACATAAATCCCAATTATTTATTTATTTATTTATTCATTCATTTATTTAAGTTTTTTGCAAGGCAAAAGTGGGTTGCCCAAGGCCACACAGCTTGGTAATTATTAAGTGTCTGAGGTTGGATTTGAACTTAGGTACTCCTGACTTCAGGGCTGGTGCTCTAATCCACTGCACTACCTAGCTGCTGCCCAATTACTCTTTAGAGTGAACATATCAATTCAAAAATCTGGCCAACAATGAGTTTTGTGTACAATATATACACATTTTTTCATCCCCCTTTACTATGTTCTGACACAGTTCAAAACTTCATCCTAAAGTTCTCTGCAACCTGGCAATAATCAATCCCTTCTTTCCAAGCCCATCTCTGACCGGATCAGCTTGCTCTTCAGAGTCTCTTGCTAGCCCTCAGCTGAAATTCTGCTTAGCAGTCTATCCTGTTTTATTTTTTTTTCCTTTGGTTCAGATGGCTCCATTACAAGGAATGACATGACATAATTTATTACCTTTTTTTTTTTTTGCAAGGCAGTGGGGTTAAGTGGCTTGCCCAAGGCCACACAGCTACAGCTAGGTAATTATTAAGTGTCTGAGGTCGGATTTGAACTCGGGTATTCCTGGCTCCAGGACCAGTGCTCTATCCATTAGCCGCCCCTTATTTCTTTTTTTTTTTCCTGCAAGGCAAATGGGGTGAAGTGGCTCGCCCAAGGCCACACAGCTAGGTAATTATTAAGTGTCTGAGACCGGATTTGAACCCGGGTACTCCTGACTCCAGGGCCGGTGCTCTATCCACTGCGCCATCTAGCCGCCCCAATTTATGACTTCTTTACCACTTTCTATTTCAAGATACAGATAAATCTCTTCCTCCTCTGTCAAATCTTGCTATTACAACATTCTATCTTCCTTATCCCCGCTTCACTTTGCCTCCAAATGAATGCATTTTAGTGAGACTTGAGGTCAAAGCCTGACCCCTGACCCCTAACCCCCATCCTCCCTATCTGTGTGACATCCTTCAACACGTAAGCACTTAAAGTCTTATATAAATCATACCCTGGGGCAGCTAGGTGCACCGGCCCTGGAGTCAGGAGTACCCGGGTTCAAATCCGGCCTCAGACACTTAATAATTACCTAGCTGTGTGGCCTTGGGCAAGGCACTTCACCCCATTTGCCTTGCAAAAAAAAGACAAACAACAAAAATAAATAAATCATTATACCCTACGTCTTTCTGCAAGGTTGAGTGCAGAGACCCACCCAGCCTTTGGGAACGCGGGTCTCTAGGACGCTCCAAAGCCGAGCTGGGCCTGGAGCCGGACGTGATTGGCTGCTCCCATCCTCATCCCTGCAGCCCTAAAGGGCGGGGCGCATGCGCGGAGCATCCCTCGGCGCTCTGCCCCGCCGTCCCTTCCTGCCGCCGCGCTCTCCATCCGGGTCCCCGGGGTTCCGGCCCCGCTCTCGCCGCTCGCCGCTGCCCGGCCTCGGAGTGACAGGCAGGTTCCGGCGCGGGCCTCCCCGGAAGCCGGGCCCGCGGTGAGTCCTGTGCGGGGACGGGGGCGGGGGCGGGAGCGGGACCCCGGCGCCTGCGCCCTCTTCCCCGGCTGCCTGTGCTCTCCCGGCTCGGGCGCCTCCCGGCTGTGGCCCGGGCGCCCCGCGAGGCCCCGGAAGGGGCAGGCTGGGAAAGCGCCCGCCGCGCTCCGCCCCGGGGGAGACCACACCTGCCGAGGGAAGCCGGCACCCGCCGGATGACAGAGTGAGAGGATCGTCTCCCCAAGCTTGCTGGGGCTCCGGAAGGGGCCTGATCCTGGGGCATTCACCGAGGATGGGGCGGGAAGGAGGAGGCTCCGCAATCTTCCTTTTTTACCCTAACTAACAGTTTAATCACCTTAATGTGAGCCCAGCAGACTATTCGGTCCAGTTGATTCTGCTTTTGTTGTCCGAAGCCAAGGGACGGGTGAATTTTTGAGTCCTTGCTGATCCTGGTAACTGACCTTGGGTTTTAATTGTCTTATGTATTTGAATTAGAACACCAGAGCCTATTCCTGTTGCTCTTATTAGTACCTTTTTTAAAACTAGATTGAATTGAAATATTTAGTCGTTATTTGTGATTCACTTTAAAAATCATCTGTCCTATTCAATGTTCCAAACCAGCAACGAGGGAGTACGCATCATTGCGGATTCTTTTTACAAAAGGGGGCTGGCCTGGAGTCAGGGGTAGCCGAACAATCATTAACCTCAGCTGTGTGGCCTTGGGCAAGCCACTTAGCCTTGCAAAAACCTAAAAAAAAAAGTGACCTGACGAAGCTTCTTCATCAAATCTTAAAAGCTGATTTGTTAACATGCTTCGGTGAATTTGTTTTCTCTTTAGGGAGAAAGTATGTATTTAAGATACTTGAATTTAGTTAGAACTAGGATGTTCGTGTCTATTAAAAGTAACATTCTCTCTGGGATAATTAGCACAACTTGTATCTGTTAACTACTTTAAAGTGCTCTACGTGGAATTTTTCCAGGTTTGAAGTCCTTGTTCTAGGAGCTGTTTATCACCAGAATGAGACTTGTAATTCTTGATAATTATGACTTGGCTAGTGAATGGGCAGCCAAATACATCTGTAATCGAATTATCCAGTTCAAACCAGGACAGGACAGATATTTTACCCTGGGCTTGCCAACAGGTAATAAACTAATTTTTCCAAATTAAAAACTAAAGCTTTGTGAAAATGTTATTTGTTCTTATGGCTCTATTTCTTTATAGGTATTACATGATTTACTGCTTATACTTCAATAGAATGAAAAAAACATACATACCTGAGATACAAAAATCTAAAGGAAGAAATGGGTGCATTGAGCTCATTAAAATGTTATTAGACTGTTCTGTCTTGGGTAGTGATTGTATCATTTTCTTTTTGTTTATTTTTTTGGGGGGGGTTGTTAATTCTTTTCATTTCTCCTACTTTTTTCCAGTTTGGGCTTCAGAAGGTTACACTGATGAATGAGAAGTGGTGAAAGAATTTGAGCAGCTAGTTGTCTCTATGAATATAGTGCCTGACTTGAAATAAGGAAAACTTAAGATGCTTACTAGCTTTGTGACTCTGGACAAGTCACTTAACCCAGTTTTCCTCAGTTTCCCCATTGTAAAATGACCTGGAGAAGGAAATGACAAACCACTCTAGTGTCTTTGCCAAGAAAATCCCAAATGTGGTCATGAAGTGTTGAGCAGATTGAAGAGCATCAGAGTGAAAGAATTAAGATATCATGCCATTCTGGATAGATTTTTGAAGCATGCAGTGACTACTAGAAGGCTGTTTAACAACAATAACTACTGAGTTTTAGAACTTGGAGAAACTTTAGAGGTAATCTAGTTTAATTCTCTCATGTTGCAGACTAAGTAAGAGGCCCAAAAGATTGCCCAAGTAATTAGTAGAAAGCTGGGACTAGAACCTTGGTCTTTTGTCTCCTAGTTCAGTTATCTTTTCCATTACATTGTTCCTCTGATTATATAGTGCTTTATCCACACATACAATACTTCATTTTGTCTTCATTAACAGCCCTGTGATACAGTTCTATTATTATTTAACCTCTCAAATTTAGCTTTGTAACCTAAAGATAATAACATCTAAAAGGACTTAGCTCACAGAATTTTCATATTAGAAACATAACCATGTTAGAAAATATATATAAAATTATAATGCAAACTTGAGAATAATACCTAAGTGAAAATTATTACTTCTTGTATTTTCTTTCAGTCATTTTCTCTTTCTTCACTTCTCTTTCCCCCCTTTCTTGAAGAGAATGATGACAATTATCTCACACTAAATACTTGCAGCAAAGAACTTTTTTCAGGACAGAACCGTA
This sequence comes from Macrotis lagotis, assembly GCF_037893015.1. Classification (NCBI taxonomy): domain Eukaryota; kingdom Metazoa; phylum Chordata; class Mammalia; order Peramelemorphia; family Peramelidae; genus Macrotis; species Macrotis lagotis. Next base: position 170,643,674 of record NC_133660.1, read on the forward strand.
GCTACTTCAGCCTAATCATGTTACTGAAATACTGGGGATCTCCAGTAGACATAAGTACACATTCAGTCTCTATTCTTTAGGCTTTTTATTTATTTTTTCATATTATTACGATAGTTTTGTTTTAAAAATAAACATAATCTCCCCTTCTCCCACAAAGATAGAGAAACTTGAAGAAAAATAAAATGTATGGCAAGAGGAAAAAAAACTGTTTGGTTCAGTCTATATTCAGATACCATCTACTCTGTCTTTGGGATGGATCACATTCTTTATCATTAATCCATCAGAGAAGTTGATTCAGTATTTTTTACCAGGGTTGCTATTGCTAGATGTGTTTCCCTCCATCCTATTCCTCCCCACCTCCATTTATTCTATTCTTTCTCTTTCTCTCCTTTCACCCTGTCCCTCAAAAGTGTATGTCTGACCACCCTCTACTGCAATTTTCCCTCTTTTCTATAACCTCCACCCCATCCCCTCTGACCACACCCCCCTCCCTTCCCACTAACCCCTTTCTCCCATCCCTTTTCTCTCCTTTTTTCCTCTAGGGTAAGGTAGATTTTTATACCCTATTGAGTGTGTATGTTATTTTCCTCTGAGCCACTTCTGATGAGAATGAAGGCTAACTCATTCCTTCTCACCTTCCCCCCTTGGACCCCATTGCAAAAAAATTTTTTTTGCCTCTTTTATGTGAAATATTGTAGCTCATTCTACTTCTTTCTCTTTCTCACCATACATTCCTTTTTCTCCCAGTAACTCTCATCTTTATAATATATTATGCCTTCATATTCAACTCCTTCTTGTGCCTTGTCTATACTTGTGTGTGTGTATATATATATATATATATATCTTCTAAATTCTCTAATATGAGGAGGTTTATATGGGTTATCAGTATTTTCTTCCCATGCAGTAATACAAGTAGTTCAGCATCATTAAATCCCTCATAATTTGCCCTTCTAGTCTAACCTCTCAATGCTCCACCTGGAATCCTGTACTTGAAGATCAAACTTTCTGTTCATCTCTGGTCCTTTCAACAGGAAAGTTTGAAAGTCCCCTATTTCACTGAATGTCCATCTTTTCCCCTGAAAGAATATTCAGTCTCAATTCTTTTTTGTTTTGTTTTATTTTATTTTTTAGGTTTTTTTCAAGGCGAATGGGGTTAAGTGGCTTGTCCAAGCCAAACAGCTAGGTAATTAAGTTTCTGAGGCCAGATTTGAACTCAGGTACTCTAGACTCCATGGCTGATGCTCTATCCACTGCACCACCTAGCCACCCCTCAAGCTCTATTCTTGATAAGGTGACTATTGAATAGAAAAATGCAAAATGGTTAATGAATTTACATTTTTTCTTTTTTTTACCATAAGCATTTTAATTGGCTTTCTGTCTTAAGGCACTATTAGGAAGTGTTAACAAGAAAGTGAATTTTCCTATACTTGGTAATCACTTCCCTTTTTTCACTTTCCCTAGAACTACATCTTTAATTTAGAGCAAAGTACCTAAAGCACATGGGTTAAGTGATTTGTCCAGGGTTACATAAGTAAATATTAGATTCAGAATTTGAATTTAGGTCTTCCTGACTCGAAGCCTAGCAAACTCATTTTTAAAGTAAGGAAAGTTTAAAAAAAAAAAGGCAAATTAAATAATCTGTTGTGTAACAAGAAAGGAAAACTGGAATAAGCTGCATAACCTTATATCGTAGTTCATTTTTTAAACCACAATTTCCAGTTTTCTATGAATAGATACTATATGTCATCTTAATTCCTTAAGTTGGAAGAGACAGATTTTATACTTAGTATCCTTAAGTTAGATCACAGAATGGGGTGGGGTGGCAATAGAGGAGAGGTGGAATAAAATTGATTTTGGCAATTTGTATTTTTAAGTTTGGGGACTGAATGGCAAAATGGAATGGAATCAGGAAGAGTCATCTTCAAAGTTCAAATCAGACACTTAGTAGATGTGTGACCTTGGGCAAGTTACTTAACTGTGCCTTAGTTTTCTCATCTGTAAAATGATCTGGAGAAGGAAATAGCAAACCACTCTAGTATTTTTTCCAAGGAAACCCCAAATGGATCATGAAGAATTCGACACAATTAAAATGACTGAATAGTTTTTTAAATTTTATTTTATTATTTTTTAAAGTAAAGTTGAAATTTGGTTCAGTACTACATAATGTATCTAATGTTATGAAAGCCTGTTATTTTCTTTTTCTTATCTTGACCTTCCTGCTTTCCATTGTTGATTATTTTTGTAGGATTTATTTATGGTATTCAAATTGGTGCATCACTTGTTATGAAGAAAACACATTTCTGTATAATGCTTTAGGGTATACAAAGTGTATTCCTCATAACAGCAGTGAAGAAAGTAGTAAAAAACCATCCACATTTCATAAATGTCACACAAATGGGGTCTGTGTGTGTGAACTTGAAATCAAGTTATTTGACTACCTATAGTTCTGTCATTTGGCTCCTTTCTTAAAGTTTTCCCAAAATACAAAAAAAAGGCTTTGAATTTTTTCTACCTCTTTAACTATTTTCAGCTGCTTGCCCTGATAGGACAGATTTTTCTATTCACCCTAGAACTGAAGTCCAGGAATTAGGATGGGGCTGTTGTTTTTTATACTTCTGCTAAAAAATAAAGTTTTGTTTTTCCAGGAAGTACACCATTGGGATGCTATAAAAAATTAATAGAATATCACAAGAATGGAGACCTTTCCTTCAAATATGTAAAGACCTTTAATATGGATGAATATGTAGGTAGGTAAGCTACATTTTCAGTGATACTTAAAAATATTCCTAGAATTACCCATATTTTGTGAGTAGCTTGTTTTCTGTTATCAACAGATGCTCTTTGGAGTTCAGGTAAAAAAAAAAAACCCATAATTTTATATTGTTATACTGTATATATGTATGGTCTTGAACCTTCTGTTTTGATGGGAATATACAACCTTCAGTTGCTCATGAGCTTCTAGGTTTCTTGGAATTTGTATTAAGTGTTCCAGATATCTTTGGAGTAATTTACCTAGCATATTGTTAAATTTTGTGGATGATAGTTAATAGTTAATAGAATTGTGACCCAAAACAATCAGGCATACTAGAGAGGTTGATTGAAACTAATTAACTTTGGCTAAAAATTCCAATTCCGTAATTACAGGATGCAAAATATATGGCTAGAAAGTTCACGATAAAAATTAGGGATTTTAATAGATTTCAGTATGAGTCAGCAGGGTGATGTGGCAGCCAAGAAAGCAAATGTGATTTTTACATTACATTAATTGAAGCCATGTCCAAAGAAAAAGAAGTAATAGCTTTGAGTTTTTTTTCCACTTTCATCAAAGCTCATTTAGTATTGAATTTTGAGTGCCCCATTTGAAAACAGCTAATAATAACCAGGAATATGTATAGAGGAAATTATCTGGTATGGATAGTTAAAGAAACTAAAGATCTTGGAGAAAACTTGGGTGACATTGTCAGTGTCTTTAAATAATTGAAGGATTATCAGGTGAAAAAAGGCATTTCTTCTTGATCCTTGGTGGTAGGAATTATGAGGAGAGATTTTAGTTATTACATAATTCTGGGATTAGAGTGGTCCACGAATGGAATGGCTACTTAAATGAATAGTGAATATCCTATATCGGAGTTCTGCAAATAATGGCTGTGAGGGCATTGTTAGGAGTATTATAAACAGACTCGTGATTTTGGTTCCAGTTTTACCAGATGATAATATTAATAATATTAATTAGCATTTATGTAAATGCTTACTGTATGCCAGACACTATGTTAAGCGCTTTACAATTATCTCATTTTATCCTCAAAAATCCTAGGAAGAAGGTGCTATCTTCATTCCCATTTTACAGATGAGGAAACTGAGGCAAACAGAAGTTAAGTGACTTACCTAGGGTCTCACAGCTAGTAAGTGTCTGAGGCTGGATTTGAACTCAGGTCTTCCTGACTCCAGGCCTGGCATTCTATCTATTTCACCACCTAGCTGCCTTATATGACTTCTCATGTCCCTTTCAACTGTATAATTTTGGGATCTTTGATTTGCTTTAGTTTAGAGTTGGGTAGAGAAAATCTTCCAGAAGAATCAGAAGCTAATTGAAAAGAGTAAGGATGAGATTCTGAATAAATGTTGTCTCTTTGTTCAGGAAACTGATAAGAACTAATGACCATATGTATATGCCTTATTAAAGACATTTCAGCATATGAATATAAGGTATCAAAAGTTTTTTAATTTAAGATGTCCAAATGATATATATTTATGTAAAGAAGACAAGAAACCTACAATAGCCTGTGAAACATCTTGTTCTGAAACTGAAAACATCTGAGCCAGTTATCTTTATTTATGTTTTGTGCTTTTCAATAACAAAACATGACTAAACTTAAGAGTGATATAGTAAGGCAATGTTTTTTAAAGATGTTTTTCAGGTTTCATTCTTGTAGTGCTAAAGCAGACCATAGAATTAGAAGTATGGTATTCAGATTGTTTCTGAGATTCTGGAAATAGTTTAATCCCTAATTTTAAAAGTTATCAAATTGACTTTATTAACTTTAGGACTTCCCAGAAATCATCCTGAGAGCTACCATTCATATATGTGGAATAACTTCTTTAAGCATATTGACATAGATCCTAATAATGCTCACATCCTTGATGGAAATGCTTCAGACCTACAGGCAGAATGTGATGCATTTGAAAAGAAAATAGAAGAGGCTGGAGGAATTGATCTTTTTGTTGGAGGTATGTAAAACTCTTTACCCTTAGCTGTATTCTAACAGGGAACTTTTTTTTTTAATTTAAAACTGTATAGTTTGGTTAATACCCATTCCTTTTGCAACAAATGGATTCCAGAAATTTACTATAACCAAAACAATTTAATGAAGATTAGATTCAGAGTAATACATTATATATATTTTTAAATTTAATCTGCAGTATTCCTATGCTCTTCCAGAAAATTTTAACATTTAACTCTCATAAGCTAGTAAGAACTGGTTCCAGTACACACCACTAATTGTAAGCAGTTGTTAACTGGTTTTTCTAGTTAGGGACAAGTCCCTGAGATTTTGAGGTAGAAATAGTTTCTAAATGGGAGAAGTGGGTTTTGAACTCAAGTCCTTTGACTCCAAATCCAATGTTTTTTCCACTATATGATAGCGCAGTACTCTCATCAAATATTATACCTATAGTATTGTGATAACCACACAGGAGAGGGAAAGGAGGAAGAGAAGAGGAAGGGTGCTACTCATCTCCTAGCCCATGTGCTTGAGATAAAAGTTCTCAACCTGTGGTGGTCTATAGATTTGTTTTTAAAACTACTTTAGTATAATTGATTTCCTTTGTAATCTTAGATATTTTATTTAAACATGTAGAAAGATTCTACAAAGGAGCCCAGAGGTTTCTTCAGATTTCCAAAGGAGGAGGAGTATATTTTGTTTTACTTTTTTTTTTTTTTTTTTAAGGATTTTGTAAGGCAGTTGGGGTTAAGTGGCTTGCCCAAGGCCACACAGCTAGGTAATTAATAAATGTCTCAAGGTGAGATTTGAACTCAGGTACTGCTGACTCCAGGGTCTGTGCTCCAAAGGAGGAGTATGTTATTAAAAAGTTTTTAAAAACCTCTTAGCTAGGGGGCTGCTAGGTGGCACAGTGAATAGAGCACTGACCCTGGAGTCAGCAGTACCTATCTATTTTACTGTCTTATGACTTTGTATTAAATTTTTGGTAGTTAGTTCCTAGAAAAGTATCTTAAGAAGGACTTACTTTGGAGGTCAGTGATAACACAACACCCCCTCACCCAAATCCAATTCATGTCATGGCATTACCCACCTGATGTCATAGTCTTCTTTGAGGACAAAGGATAAACATCATCTAGCTGCCATATGGTGTATTATAAATATGGCATGATATGATAAAAAAAAAATTTTAGTTTTTGCAGGGCAATGGGGTTAAGTGGCTTGCCCAAGGCCACACAGCTAGGTAATTATTAAGTGTCTGAGGCCGGATTTGAACTCAGGTACTCCTGACTCCAAGGCCAGTGCTCTATCCACTGCGCCACCTAGCTGCCCGATAAAAAAATTTTAAAAAAATAGTTTGCCTCAACCATTGATTAGAATTCCTATAATGGTAACAAGAGGTATATATAATTTGAGTAAAACATAACCATAAGTGAAAATATGTCATTCTTTTTCTAAGTTCTTTTTTTCTATTTGAGGGACCTTATAGCAAATTTGATGTGGGGAATTGCATTGCATTCTCTGCAGAGTTTTATCTTTTCATTTTCCAGTTGCTAAGGGCCATGTTGCATAACAGTGAAGTAATCCTGAAATGATTGGTTAAAGAAATCAAGAATTATGGCAGGGGAAAGTTTAAAGTACTGATTTATTAGGTATCAAACTTGCCTGTAAAAATTTAGAAAATTTTCCAGATTAGAAAAAAACAATTTGTATCAGAGATGAACAGAGATTGGATGAGAAAATCGATGAGCAGATAGTATGATGCAGTTGAAAGATGCAGTTGAAAGAGTATTGGACTTGAGATCCAAAAGACCTGTTTCTACTTAGAAAATGATCATTATTCCAGTACCCAGATTGGAGTTATTTTTGATATTTCACTTCCCTCAGCCTCTAGTTTTTTGCAAGGCAATAGGGTTAAGTAGCTTGCCCAAGGCCACACAGCCAGGCAATTATTAAGTGTCTGAGGCCAGATCTGAAATCAGGTACTTCTGACTCCAGGGCCAGTGCTTCAACCACTGCACCACCTAGCCGCCCCCATTTCTATATCTTTTTGAGTCTTCTCCCCTCTACACATTTACAGCTAGAACCTTAGTTTGGGCCTTCATCACTTTTACTGAAACTTTTCTAATTGCCTTCTAAGGTTCTTCCTGTCACAAGATCTTTCCCTCTTCATTCTGTCCTTCACATGGTTGATAAAATTACAATCCTAAAACTCATGTTTAACCTTGTCCCTTCCCTGCTCATAAAGATCCATTGCTCCCTATTATTTTTAGGACAAAAAAAATGAAACCTCTTTAACATTTAAAACCCTTCACACATCTGGTTCCAATCTACCTTCCCAGATTTAGTAGATAGCCCACACTTTGCATTCTAACCATATTTGCCTATTGGTGTTCCTTATAGAAACAACATTGATCTACCATATCCCTAACATAGGGTATAGGAGAATTTCCAGAACCCTTCCCCAGTTCATCTCAATTACTACCTATGAATTCCTGATTTCTTCCAAATTTCCTACCCTGAAATTTCTTTTTATTTCTTTTGTATATATTTTTGCTTTTCTTTATGTGTATCTAAGAACTTTAAAACAAGTTGTTTATCTTTTTGACCTGAGTATCCAGTATCCCATGTTTAATAATGCTTGTTGATTAGCTGGACTCCAGAGAGACATATATTTACTTTACTTATTTTATAAAATGGGATTTTTTTTTATATTTTCCAACTCAAAGGTTGTCAAAAATAAAATAACTCTTTAAAAATTTTAAAATGCTGTATATCAGTGTGAACTTTTCTTGCTGATAATTGGGGCAAAAGTGTGACTGACATGAAGACAGTATAATAATGCCTTATTGGAAAACTAGATATTTTGTATGAGTAAATTTTCCTGACAACTGAAGTCTACTTAATGTTTTGGATGCTAGTTTTTTTTGTCTGTTTAAATTGTCAGGGAAGGGTTTATCCCTTAGCTTGAAGACTGGAGAATTGCAGTTCAAAAAGGTTGAGGTCTCCTCAATGTCACAGAACTAAGAAGTAATGAATTTGGGACTTTAAGAAGACTTTCTCATTTAGACACATGATCTTTTTGCTGAACCACACCATTTTCAATTTCTGAATTTAAATGCTTTCTAAAATATATTTTGAAAACACCTTCAGCTTTCTTGAAAAATTTTATCTTTTATATTGTTGATGTTTTTCCCTGAATGATTCAGTATAATCATTATTGATATGTTATTGTTATGTTCTTGGAACACAGGACATCCCTTTCAGGAATATGAGGTGGATACTTCAACTAAAAATATTTTGGGTTTGCAGATTTACAGGGACATCCAGAAGCCAACCCATAGATAACTCAAAGATTTTCTTTAGATGTATCCAACAAGTGTCCCTTATCTTTTTCCTGAAAGACCTCCAATGAAGGAGAACTCACTATCTGTAGATAATTCCAATTGTTATGAGAGTTCCTTACATCAAGTTTATTTGTATCCCCTAGCAATTTCTTCCCATTGTACCAAATTGGGTATCACAAGTCTAATCCTTTCTTTTTCTTCTGTATTGCTTGTGTCTTCATTTCCTTTCTTTTTATTCTTTCTATTCCTCACTTTTCATGCCCCTTAAATTTACCTATCTAGGAGTTATTCTTCCTTATTCATTGATTTTCTTTGCATTTGGTTATGGAATCAACTTATTGATTCAATTGAATCAAACCTTTTGATATTTAGTGTTTAAATATGAGTCACTAAAACTCTGAAGGGCTTTTCTGCCAAAAAGGAACATAGGTTTTATGACACATACTTTAGTCATTTAGAGATTATTTTTTATTGCTTCTGTTCTTTGAAAAGTTGGAGTTAATAGAAACCATGTAATCATGTTATTTTTCATTTGAAAATGTATACTTGTAGGAATAAGGAAATTTGTGACTAGTTATTCATGTTACAAAAATATTTTTATTTTATAAATATGGTAAGAATTTCCATAATAAGAAGTATATTCCATCAATTCAACAAGTTTAGATTAAGAAAAAAATCACTAATAGGTGCTTTCTGAACACATTTCCAATGAATGATACATTTTGCACTGATGGGAATTTTAGAGATGATTCTAGTTTCTTGTATTCATTTAACAGATTAAGAAACTAAAATATGCAGTAGTGTAAGGTTTTGTAGGTTGCTCAATCAGAAGTTCTGGTAACAAAACCCAAACTTCTGTACTTCTAGTCAAATCCATTTACTTCTTTTGATGAAATTCCCAGTATTGTGCAAGGCACAGATTATGAACTCAATAGAGTTGAATTTAATATGATTCATCTTACAGAAGTTAAATGATTTTAATGCTTCAATTTTAATTTCAGAGTTTTCCAGAAACCAATACCTTTGGGAAATAAGAAAATGATAAATTTGTATTTACTATTTCCTCTTAAAACTAGTTTTATGAATAAACATGTGTATTGTATGCTTCTTTTGAAAGGCATTGGTCCAGATGGTCACATCGCTTTCAATGAACCAGGATCCAGTTTAGTCTCAAGGACAAGATTAAAAACTCTAGCAATGGATACCATTTTGGCAAATGCTAAATATTTTGATGGAGATTTATCGAAAGTGCCAACTATGGCTTTAACAGTTGGTGTGGGAACAGTGATGGATGCTAGAGAAGTAAGAATTCAGATGCTTTTTTGGTATTTGTTTTTTCTCATATATACCTTTTGTTGTTCTGGTGTTGAGTGATAAATTTTTGTTTAACCCTTATGCTTATATTTTGATCTAAAATGGTTTTGATTTTAGCCAGTGTTATACTGAACAGTGATGGCAGAAATAGAATGCTAATCAATTAGTATTTGGGATCCTCAGGATAATAAGAGATTTAGTGTACATTCTTTCTGAAAGGTCTTTTTTTTGGTAGAACAGTCATCAGCAGAAAAGGAGCATAGTTCTTTATACTTTTGTAGATTTCCTTTATCCTTAACTGTCTCTTATTTCCTACCAGTTAGGAGTGAATTTTTAAAATTTCTTTAAGAAGTCACAGTCTTTGAATAATATAGCATTTTTGATTGTACCTGCATCCTTTTCAGCTGCTACAGACTAGCTGTGGCTTCATCATTTGTGTCTGAATATGACAAAACAAAAAGTTTAGTTAACTCTCAGTTACTGACAGATAGATCAAATGGAGCCCTAGAACTCTCCTGTCACCTAGAAAGGTAGTAACCTTTAATAATAAAAGTCACAAGGAAGTGGCAGTAAAACTGTGACAACCTTAGTAGTTTTTCAACTTTGTAGAAAAGTAATATGATGAATAATGAGTAGATTCAAATCAGTGTTATCTTTTCAAAGTTGACATAAGTGATTTACCCTAGGTTATATAGTAGGGGTCTGATACAAGGTCTCAACTGAAGTTTTCCTGACTCCAAGCTCAGAACTTTATTCATTTTCCATCTAGCTTCTTTTCCCTACCTTATTCTCCACAGCAAATATTTAAAATGTCTCTCTTCATGTTCCCCATCTCCATCCCCTGTTTTCTTAGTAAATATTTTAACTTAGGTTATTGAGATTAAAAAAGATTCTGATGTAGGTCTTCTTTTCTTTCCTCTTAGACACTTAAAAATTGTCAGTCATTATTTACCCTTTTCTTCATTTTTCCTTTCAGAGAATAAAGGGATTTTCCTACCTTGCCTAGGCAAACCCATCCACTTGTGCATTTAATCTCATCCATTTCAGCTCCCCATGGATGTTAAGTTCTTCAGTCATCCTTATTTTTTTCTCCAGGATCTTCTTTCTTTTACTTCTCAACTTTATTCTACTTAATTTTATTTGTTTAGGTTTCCCCTGTCCTATCAGAACCATACCTGATCCTGCTACACATTTTTCATCATAATTCTGCCTGTCCCTTCATTGCCAAATGTGCTGAAAAAACTATTCTATATATTATCTTTCTCCATTTTTCTCATCACTCTCTTGTAATTTTGCTTTTATGAACAAATGCACAATTAAAAATGCATCACCCTTAAATACAAATTATTCTTGACCTTTTTGTAGCTTTTTATGCTTCAGACTTCTTAATTTTTTATTGACTTCTGTTAACATTCTATCTTCTCTCCTGCCTTTTAGAATGTTTCACATTCTACCTCTTCTTTCCATGCTTTAAATGTGGTCTCTGCCCTGGGTTGTTATCATCTCTTTTCTCTTTAATTTTTGTTTCTCTTTAGCTATCTTGTCAACTCTTTAAGCTCCCAGATCTGTCTTCAACTTTGACATCCTGTTGAGTTCTAGTCTCATATATCCAACATTCTGTGGAACATCTGGATATACTGTTACCAACCCAGATTAGTGTGTTAAAAGTCATCAACTCCTTTTCCGAAATTTCCCCCACCTTCTAAATTCCCCATTTCACTTCATGACATTATGATAATAATTACTGTAACTTGGGCTTAAAACTTTAGTCATCTTTGACTCTTCTTGTCTCTCACATCTTATTGCCAAGCTTAACTGAGCATTACTTATTCTCATATCCATTTCCTCATTTCCATGCTTGGTCTTAATTCAAACCATCCTTATCCTGCCAGATTTTAAAAATAGCTTCTTTACTAGTCTCTTTGCTTCATTCATCCTTTACGTTGCTGCATGGTAATCTTCCTAATGCACAGGTCTGATGATATCTTTCAGTACCCCTCTTGGCATCTAGGATTGACTACTAATTTCTGGAACTAGCATTCAAGAACTTGAATAGTCATTACTAAGTCATCACCCTGCTTCCAAATATGATCTACCTCTTATTTTGTTGTTCAGTTGTTTCAGTCATGTCTGACTCTGATCCCATATGGGATTTTCTTGGCAAAGATACTGGAATGATTTCCCAATTTCCTTCTCTAGTTAATTTTTCCAGGAGGAAACTGAGGCAAATAGGATTATGTGAGTTGCCTAGATCACACAGCTAGTGTCTTAAGGCTGGATCTGAACTCAGGCCTTCCTGGCTCCAGACCTGGTGCTCTACGCACTGTGCCATGTAGCTCCTCCCTGGCAACAAAATATAACAAATTAATAAGACCAAACAAAATGAATGAACACATTGGCCATGACTGGAAATGAACATCTTATTCTGTACTTCTTTTTTGAGCTGGGGGAAAGGGAAGTTTCTTTTTCATCCATCTTCTGAAGTTATGATTTATCACTATTATCAGTTTAAAGTCAAAGATTTTGTTTTAAATTATCATGGTTGTTTAAATTGTTCAACTGGTTCTGCACACTTCATTATTTGTTTATGTAATTCTTCCCAAATTTCCTCTGAATCCATCATATTCATCATTTATTAGAACATGATAATATAATGTTCTGTTGGTCAACAGCATTTATTGAACACCTACTAATATGCCAGACATTATGCTACTATTATTTGGGGTTTCTTAAATTTGTAGTTTTCCTAATGTTGATCCAATCCTTTTATTCCCAATATAAATTCAACCCAGTCCTAGTGAATATGTTATTGAATGTGCTTCTATAATCTTTTTTTCTAATATTGTTGATATTCATTAGAGCTATTGTTCTCTAGTTTTCTTCTTTCCCTGGTTTGGGTGAAAAAGACCTTGTTTGTCTAATGGAAAGAATTGGGTAGAATGCCTTCTTTTTCTAGTTTTGTATATGTGTAAACTGTTAGGAGACCTGATTTAACCTCTTACCAATTACCATTGTAGCATTTAAAATTTTAGAGTCTTTTGGAATTTAATGCACTTTCATTATTTTCCAGGTAATGATTCTCATAACAGGTGCACATAAAGCATTTGCGCTATACAAGGCAATAGAAGAAGGAGTCAATCATATGTGGACTGTTTCAGCTTTCCAGCAGCATCCTAGAACTATTTTTGTATGCGATGAAGATGCTACCTTAGAATTAAGAGTTAAAACTGTGAAATACTTTAAAGGTGAGCATTGAATTTAAGTTGACTACATATGATTGTTTAATGATATGCTTAAATTCTAATGTGGCTATGGAATTAAAACCTGCCCAATGTTCCTGAAAACTGGCTTTGTGCTGGCACATTACCTATGTTTTCAAGAAGTAAGAATGTCCAAATGTAATAGTGACTGCTGAATGAATGGCTGTTTCTGTTCTCTAGTTTTGAAAAAAAGACAACAGTAGACGGACTGTAATTTTTGTTAAGGATTTTGGTCCATGGCTCAGTTTTGCACATGGAAATTTTAGCCAAAAGTGAAATTATATTGTTTTAGTTATTTTATATATTTATGGGCCTTTTTCTCTGCTATTGGTCATTGTGTTTTTACATTTTAGGTTTCTCACCCATTTTGAAAGCTCATGTCAAATTGAGTTTCATTAATTTGAATTCACTATTATGATATGAATGTCATGCCTTCTGAAACTTTCATAACCTATTGCTATATTCTGTACATCTAAAATTATATTTTATGTTGGGTTTTTCCCTTAACATTCTCTGCTGCTTTTAGATGAAAGCAAATTAGGTGAGCTAAATAACTATTTAGGAACTTTCTTGCTTTTGTCTTGAACGTAATTCTTTAAAATAAGAGATCTATATTATTAAATTACACAATATTTAGATTTGTACAAGTAAGTTTTACATGTAAAGAAGGACATGGAAAATGAACACTTTGTAAAAATATTTGAATTAAAGACCTTAGTACATTTCAAGGGACCAGTTATTAAAAAATTTATAGTGAAAATTTAAGTATCTTCAAATATGAACATTTAAATAGACTAAAATTTTGAATGTCATTTGAGTGAATTTTTAAGTGCAAACTTTTATAAGAAGTTTTTATTTTTCCCCTTTATTGTACTTTTAACTGCTTAAAAATGGAGTGTCTATTTTACTTAGTCTTTCTTATGCACTGTATTTGTTGTAACAGGAATACTGAATTTCTTAATGCATTTATTTTCCTTATGCTGTTTATGAGTATAAGAAAAAAAGTTGATTTTAAACACAACTTCCTTCATTTCTCCTAAATTTCATAGATAGTAGATAGATCAGCAATAATAAATCATGGTTCATCACTTTTGATTCCCTAATTTACTTGACCCTAAGGATATAAAAGAGAAAAGATCCATCTAGATTTGACTGTTAAATTTCATTAATTTTTTTTTACCAGCTACAATTGCATCATTGAGAAATCAAAAACATTGTAATTGAAAAATATGTGTTTGTTGAATAAGTGAGCACTACAGTATTGAGTTATGAATAAAATGGTTTTTGGTCACAATTATTCCTGATATTTTTTATATTTGTTCCTTCAGATTTCTTCCTAAATACCAGGTGAAATGGGGAAAAAAATTGACAAAGATTTTTTTCATGATATATTTTATAGAAACTTGAGCAGAGGCTTTTTATATCGATTGATAGTAAATACTTCATTTTCAACTTTAGTAAGCGTTTATTAGCACCTGCTAAATTCCTCAAATTGTGTTGGCATCTGGGGACACAAAGACAAGCAAGACAGTTCCTGGACTCAAGGATCTTATATCCTCCAGGGGAAAATGGGAAGAGAACAGGCATTTTGTAAGCCTCTACTATGCTTCAATCACTGTCCTAAGCACAATACAGTTATTACCTCTTGTGATCCTCACAACTCTAGGAGTTAGGTACTATTATCTCCATTTTTACCAGTTGAGGAAACTGAAGCAGAGGTTTTTGGGGTTCACCTTGGGTCACAGAGATAGTATCTGAAACTGCATTTGGACTCTGTAGCTTCGTGACTTCATCCATTTTATCTACTTTGCTTCTTAGCTGCCTTTAGAGGGAAGGAAGATTTTTATAGAGAATGAAATAAAAATTTTTAAGTGGAGATACTTCATTTCTTTCACATCACAATTGCGTAGTAATAAAGATTGTTAGAATTCACCTTAGAGATTTTTTTTATCTAGAATCCTTATTTTACAAATGAGACTCAAAGAGGTCAAATGATCTGTCAAATCATAGATTAGGTAGCACACCATAGATTAGGTAGCAAATCATAGATTAGAAGTAATGCCTTCAGATTCTTAATAGTGTTTCTTTTACCCTTATACCATACTATTTCCTCATTTATTGTGTCAGTTTACTAATAGCATCTAATCTTTTCCAGTTGGTCTGTCTTTGTTTATGGAATAATTTTTCCTGGAAAAATACTATAATTCCAACCCTTTCATTTACAAAATGGGAAACTCTAAGACCTTAGTGTTGATAAGTGATTTGCCCAGGGCCTTAACAGCAAGGTAAAATTCCTTACAGTCCAAGGCAAGATTCAAATGCCTTCCTGACTGTACAGTAGTTGATTAACACTAAGAGTACTATACACCTTTTTTTAATGAGTTTCTGTACATCTAAATTGTATTTAATTTTAATCAAGATTTGCAGAATTGAGGTATGTTTGCTGTATGCACTGATTTTTCTAAATGTTTAAAGCCATTTTTCAACCTGGGTTAGTAATCTTTAATCTTCTTTTTTTGACTAAGAAGCCATCTATATCATTATCTTTTTTCCTGCTTTCTTTACAAAATCCAAATAAGATTTTAATTTTTTTCTCTGATAGTAAAATCCTCTTAACATATCACAATTAAAAAACAAACTGTTTTTGTGAAATCACTTACAGAATACTCTTTCACACACTTTTGCTCTCTTGCTCTCTCTCATTGTCTCTTTTCCTTTCACTCACAAATACAGACAAAACCAAAAGCTGATAGGAATAATTTACTTGTCTATTTCTTGTTGGTCCTTTTAAAGCAATGTTTTGAGTGTTCTTGAGTTGTACATATTTAGGATCATAATAGATATTTTCATCTGCCTCAACCGTACTCCCTACCTTGATAATAGTTTCAAAAACTAACCCCTTCAAAAAAAGTTCCAAAACATTTTTTGATTCCTTTTTCCTTCAACACTGTATTATTTAAAATTTATTTTAAAATATTTTTTATAATATTTACATTTAATTCCCACATTCAGTGGCATAACATGAATGCTGTGGTATTGTCCTCTTTTCTTTTTGAAAAAAAAATTGTGACCTTTTTTCACCTACTGCCAGACTCCTTTGCATTTATTGCATTAGAAAACCAGTGAAGTTCTTTGGAATTTTAGCAAATTTTTGGTTTATCATCTAGCTTAAGTTTAAGGTAACCAGTTAACCCAATGCTATCTTGCTCATACAAATGTCTCTCTTTTTCTCCTATTTTGAATATCAGTCACGGTCAAAACTGGGGTGTTCCTTCTTTTCCCAGATATAGTCCATTTCATTTGAAGAATAAAATAAAAAACCTAGTCATATTCTAAATAATTTTAAAAGTAGTTGTTTCCTTATCACCTTTCTGTGACTAATATATAATTTCCTGAAAAAGTTCAAATTAAATTTTTATAAATTAAATCCTATTTTGAATTGAAGCTTTAAATGTGTGAAGAAACCTTTTTTCTTGGAAGATTTCTTTTGTGATTCAAATAATCATCCTCTAACTTAATTGCTTTAAGTATCCAATTTTTTATAAGCAGGTTAATGTAAATAAATGGCTAATATTTATTGAGAGCTACTTAAGACCCACTCTAGTGGGTCTTAAGATTTTCAGGAAATATGACATTATTCCTACTCTTGAGGATATTACAGATTAGAAAGAAAAGATTAACATGCATGAAAGAAAGGAAGTACTTTGAAATCTATGGTTTTTGGGAACTCCTAAATTGTTTGATACAAAAAAGTAAGGAACTGATTCTCAGGGAAAACAATCTTTTCTGCTAATACTTAGATGAACTGAAGTAACTGGGGTGTTTCACTGAGAATGGGACTTGATGAGAAATTTGAGGAATTTATAGGTTTTGCATAGGTCAAGGGAAACAGCAAGAAGTCAGCAATTATCATGTAGCATTTAATGCCCTGTTAGGAAATTCATCAGTAGAATGATGCCAGATTATATTTATACATGAAATGAAGAAGTAAAGTTCAGAATTAAATGAATAGACAAAAGTAATGCTTTAACCAACCTGCTAATGCTAGGGCACTAGGTGGCACAATGGATAGAATGCCAGGCCCTGGAGTCAGAAGGACCTGTGTTCACATGTGGCCTCAGACACTTATCAGCTATATGACCCTGTATGGATCACTTAGCCCTGTTTACTTCAGGTCTTCATCTTTAATATGAGCTGGACAAGGAAATGGTAAATCACTATTATCTTTGTCAAGAAAACCCCAAATAGGGTCACAGAGAGTTGAACATGACTGAAAATGGCACAACTACAAAATAATATCACAAATTGCTCTCACTGTCTTATAATCTAAAAGATTGCCATTTTAGTTCTTCATACTTTGGAAGCAGAAGTAAAACTGAAAATAAGATTCCTGTGTCTAATAGGACTTCATTTCAGTTAATTCTTTTTTTATTTTTTAAAATTACATCTTTTTCACCAGCCCTGGTGTCAGGAGTACCTGGGTTCACATGTCGTCTCAGACACTTAATAATTACCTAGCTGTGTGGCCTTCTTGGGCAAGCCACTTAAACCCCATTTGCCTTGCAAAAATCTAAAAAAAAAAATTACATCTTTTTAAAGTGCTTTTAACCATATACTTGAAAGATGTATGAAAAATCATTTAACCAAATTTAAATCCATACTCAGGGATTTGGGTCAAGACTTATGCACAGGTTTAAGGTTGCTCTTTAATTTCGTAGTGTACCCAACCTTCTTCAAAATACTTCAGCAGAATTGAAATTGTGCTATCTTAAGGTAGGAGGAAGGAGGCAAAATTAATTGTGATAATCAGTTTGCATTGGCATCAAACTTTTTAATTCTTTGTAATTGATATAAGGAACTAAGAAAATTGAGTTCAAGAAACTAACGATCCAATTTATTTTTTCTTTGAAAAAAGCAAAAATTTAGAGATGTGCTACAATTGGAAAATCAAATGGACATTTATGAGAGTCCTTAATTAAGGTGAATTTTTTTCATTTTATGTATTATTTAGCTATGATAAGATTCCCTTATGCTAAATGTTAGTACTTGTTTATTCAGTATAAAGTTAGTATCATTTTTATTTAAATTTGTGAAATATTTTAATAAGCTTAATGGTATCCTACTTCATCTTGCAGCTATTGGAGCCCTGTTAGTTTAAACTACTGTTCAGTGTGAAGGATACAACTGTTTAAGTAATTTAAAAGTGCCAATAGGGATAGAAGTGGCTAATTTGTTAATGGCATCCTGGACACGAGTTATTATGGAAGGAGGTTCCTAGGTGTGTTATCTGATTGCTTTTTAAATTTATACTGTAGAACTCTAGAACCAGTGTCTGAACCAAGAAACCGTCACATGACACACAAATGTAAAAGTGTAGGTACACCTATGTCTCCACAAAATAAACATGAGGCACAAGCGGGAAGACACAGAGGTGAACTGTCCGGGCTGGCCCTGAAGAGTGAAAGGAGGGCCCGGAGGGAGCAGGGCGGGGCAGCTGCTGGGCCCCGGGCCGGAGGGCCCGGCCCCAGGCCTGAAGGCTGAGGATGGAAGGGAAGGCGGAGCCCGCGGGGAGCGGCGGCCCAGTGGGTGAGCCCCAGGCCGGGCCTGTGTGACTGAGGCACCGGGGACACGCGGAGCCCGACGCTACGGAGGGCCGTTCCGGAGCGGAGCCGGGCTACAAGGTCCGCAGCGGGCCCGCGCCAGCTGGAGCTTCGGGAGATGGGAGCGGCCTCGGGGCCCGCGGCTCCGGCACAGGCGCCCCGCGCTCCAGGAGGGGGAGATTCCGGGGAGCCGCAGGCCGCCGCCAGCAAAGCCGAGGTGCCCCGGCCCGGGAACCAGGCACGCCCGAAGGAGAAGGAGAGAGGCCCGGGGGCGCCTCCCCGGGAAGGCCCGGGTGTAGACCCGGTGTAGACCGCCCGGCCCAGGGGCCACAGCCCGCCGCGCGGCACGTGGGGGCCCGGAGAGGGAGCGAGGGGAGCAGAGCCGGAGCCGGGGCTCGGCCCGCGCTGCATCCAGAGAAACAACGCGTTGGAACAGAGACCAAGCACTATTACCTTAAATTCAGAGAAAAAACTGCCATCTTATTGTCTGACTCTATGTTTCTTCCTTAAGGATATGATTTCTCTCTCATCACCCTCAGTTTGGATGAGTGTATATACCATGAAAACAATGTAGACTGGCCCACTGCCTTCTGTGTGGGATGGGAGGAGGGAAGCAAGATTAGGGGAAAAATTGTAAAACTCAAAATAAATAAAAAATAAAATGTTTCTTAAAAAAATGTGGCTGCAGACAAGCGCCTGGGCTTGGGGCCGCTGCCGCCAGCAGGCCAGAGGGGAAGGCCACGGGCCCTTGGCACGCTGAGCCTTGGAACCCAGCCTGGGGCCCCACCGGCCGGCGCCCTTCGGCGGTGACCGCTTGTGGGTTCCACGGAGCCTAGACCTGGCCCCTGGAGAGCAGCTTCGGGGCCCTCGTCCTGGGACAGACACGACCCGGGCCCGGCGGAGCGGCTGCGCCCACACTCGCTCTCCCCCGCAGCACCCGGTGGCCAGTTGGAGAGCTGTGCCAAGGATGGTGCCGGCATTGCCACAGTGGCCGTTTCTTCTGCGCAGAATCAGGCCGGCTGGCCGAATGGGAGACAGTGTACCCCCCCCATGACTGCCCTAGCAAAAGTCCTTGCTGTCAACCCCCAACTTGGGGCTGTTTGTTGGGAAATGGAGAGCTGGGCATCAGCTGCTGAAATTCAGCTAAGCCCTGGCTGACCAGCGGCTCATTGACGGCCTGACACCACTGACGACCAAGTGGGTGCAAGTAAACCCGTTCTTTGGATCAGCCAGACCCTCTTGAAGGCCTAAAGATGCAGCACCCCCATACCAGATCTCTGCCATCCTCTGCCTTTTCCTCCTGGGTCAAGAATGTTCTTTAGAATAGATCAGCTTGTTGGGAATGTCTTGCCAATGTAGAATAAAGGAAGCTCCAGGTGCTTGCAGTTTTCCCAGAAACTTACTAGGTCAGCCTCCCCATCCTACCTAGATTCTCCCTTCTACAAGGAAGGTTCAGTCATGTTTTAATCACTTCCTGTTGACCCTCAGAGCAGCCCAACTCGGGGGGTCCCCTTCCCACTGCCTAGATTGCGCTGTCTCATTAAAGCTGGAAGAACCTGACACGAAAACTTTCTATCTCCACTCAGAATGTGGCCCAAGGAACATCTGTGCCTAGTAAAGTGTCAGGTTCAAGCAGCTCTAGGTCTTGTTTTGGCACTAATTACTGAGACACAGATGGCTTCCATGCCCTATTTATGTGCCAAGACAGGAGAGAATCCACCTCTGTCAGTATATGGCATTGTCTTAATTGCACTCTCCCAACCCTTCCCTAGAGTTCATTTGTGAGCTTTGCATGTTGACCTTCCTGGGAGTCTTGTTGGAAAGGTGTTTTCCACTTCCCATTCTTTACCCTTCCCAGACCCTGTGGTCTTCAGAAGATCTGACACTAACCTCTGGGTTAGCCGAGTATCACAGATGTGCTGTTAGTGCAATGAGGTAAAAGTTGTCTGCTTAAAGAAACACATAATTTATATAAAGAAAATAAATTTCATAAATAATATTTTAAAAAATAAGTCTAGAAAAGGGGTGGGCTTCTGGGGAAAGGCAATAAGTTCTGCTTTGGATTTTTTGATTCATAAATGTCTGGGATATCTAGTTTGACTTCTCAGCCATCATTTTATAAATGGAAGAGTCAGGCTGAAAGAGATTATTGATTTCTATAGCACCAGAATTCCAAAACCCTAGCATAGTTTCCATTTCACTATGCTGCCTTTTTACATATAGAAATATATAATTTATATGTATGTTGAATATATGTAAATTATACATATATGTATGTATAGAAATAGTTCCTCCTGGAATAGAGTAAAGGAAAAAATATACTAAAAGATTGTTAGTTATTTTTATTATATGTTATTAAATAGAAGAGGGGAAACAGAATAAAGTTTTGTTCATGAAGGTTTTTTAGTTTTTGTTTATGTAGATAGTATTTTCTACATCTTTCAGCAAAATCTTTCTCTGGTTTTTCATTGTGGCATGAAAGTGATCTTGGATGGCAAGCTTTGACAGATCCTGATGACCTGGAAAGTGTGTAGGCTCAAGATCTCCCTTTTATCTGTTGATATGACTTAACTAAGACTGGATATGTTCACCAAGTAGACATAAGGAGTTTTTGCCCAAGCAATTAAAACCAGACTAAGGTTGAGTTTTAGGCTAAAGCCTAGAAGGGAGGGTATAGGTTTTCATTAATAGGACACTGATATTTTGACATTTCTACCAAAGCCTACAGATGGAGATTAAATGCATTTTGAACAATGGCTGTTGCCAGCTAGAAAACGTTTCTTTTCAAATGTTATAAAAATTACTTTGGGACACATAATGATAGTTACTATAGAGACTACAGATTTTCAATTAGATGCCAGAGCTTTTATGTCATTAAAAAAAAAATGTCCTGCCCACACATAGGATTTTTTATTTCTAATATAAATACGCAGTAGAATCTCAGTAGAATTCCTTTAGAGATTTATAATATCCTGCCTCTGTTCGAGGGGAAATTTTTTTCATGAAATTAGAATAGGATATAAAACTGCTAAAACTGTAATTAAATAATGTGCATCGGAGCCAGAAATCAAAAAACCTAATTACTTTGGATTGATATACTTGGCATTAGGTATTAGCATTTTAAAGAAGTATCATTTTATATGAAGTTATGCAAGATAAACAAGATTCACAAAAACATGATACATGAAATGGTTCTTAGGGTTCTTAAACCTATTTTGTTCTATGTGAACCAAAAATACCTTGAAAATATGCATAGTCATAGTTTTCCGTCTCACCCTATTTATGTACAGGAAATTGTCACCTATTTTCTAGATTTATTGATTACCTGGAACACCACTATCCTCCAAATATGCTAGATATCAAAAACATATGTGTATGCATGTATGTATTTCATTTTACATATTTAGTTATTTTTGGAATTTTTTTGTCATTTCATTTTAAAAAGAAAAAGCAACTAGTTTAGATTTTCTCATATTTATTTCTTGTATAGTTCCCCAAAAGTCAGATAGCAAAGAATTTTTTATTGTGGTATTTCCAAAGGACTTTTAAAAATTATTTCCCAAATTTTGATTATTATACTTCTATAATATTTAAATTTTACATCATATATGCATATATAATTATAAACCACAATAACTAAAAAAAGTTGACATAGCTTTTAGTTGTTACCTATATCTGTATATGTCTTATGGCATTAAAGATCACTCTCAGGTCTTTTAAAAATTTTTTTTTTATTTGTTTAAGGCAGAATGTAAAGATTGATGTCCCCTTGCACAAGGGCAGGAATTGAGAGAAGGTAGTCAGCTAGCTCCAAGTGAAGAATAACTTGAGGATCACAATATACAATAGCCACCATGATAAGGATTTGAAAATTAAACAACTACTCTTCCTTCTCAGAATTCTTCCTCTTTGTGTCCTTTTGAATTTAATTCTTGAGAGCTTCTCATGGATTCCTGGTCTTATTTCACCTTTAGAATTTTAGTCCATGATATCCTTTCCCAGCTTTCTTGTAGGAATCTGCTCTTCCTCACTTAAGGCTTTCTTCTTGCCCTAACACAAATTCTTCAATGGAATTATCACACATTCCCAAGGTTACCATGATTTCTGCCCCCTGTAACTCTGCCTTAAGAAGAATTAGAATAAGAATAGAATTTTTATCTTATTGGTTCTTCTACTTCTTGTAACAGAAAGGAAGAAAATAGGTCTGCTTTTGGCAGAGAGAAATTCTACACATGTTCAGATCATTAAACTCCCCTATTACTATCAGTTCTCAGCTAGGATGTTTCTTGAACTATTCTTCTATTCTTTCAGTCCAGGAGATCCTACAAGTATGGGCCTGGTGACAGACTAGCTGTTTTCAGCTTAGGAATAAAAATGATGAATTCCTCTTTTTGACCACAGCAACTCGTGAAAAAACTACACAATAAAAACATCTTGTGAAGTATCTTCATATACTGTGACCTCCATATAGTTCTGTTACTCTTCTTAGTGACCACCACTAAAGGTTTTTATGTCAATCATCACTCTCCCTTTTCCTCTTAACCAAACTGGCTCAAACGTAGGTTTCATTTTGCCAAAAACACGCTTTGTAGAAGTCATGGAGTTGAGAAGGCAGCATGTTATCATGTATAGAGCTACGAAGATCAAGGTTCTTGTCTCATACTGTATGCATAGTGGACAAGTCACCTAATAAGTCAAAATTCCTGTTCTGAAAACGGGAACAATAATATCTATGGAGCGTTACAGGGTGGTCATGAAGTTCAGATAAAATAGCTATTATATTCTTTGTCAAAGTTGTCATTATTGTA
The DNA here is from genome assembly GCF_037893015.1 of Macrotis lagotis. Classification (NCBI taxonomy): domain Eukaryota; kingdom Metazoa; phylum Chordata; class Mammalia; order Peramelemorphia; family Peramelidae; genus Macrotis; species Macrotis lagotis. The sequence goes on from NC_133660.1 coordinate 170,666,721, forward strand.
TACATAAAATTTAATTGGTATTATTTTTCACGTATATGCAATTAAAAAAAATTCTCCTTTTGGGGCAGCTAGGTGGTGCAGTGGATAGAGCACTGGCCATAGAGTCAGGAGAACCTGAATTCAAATGTGACCTCGGACACTTAACAATTACCTAGTAGTTTTTTATATATACATGCAGACATGTACTGTTTTAAAATTTGCAAAACACTTTAAAAAAAATGATCTCATTTGATCTTCACAACCTTTAAAGTAGGTACTATTCTTATCCTTATTTGATAGTTGAGGCAAACAAATTAAGTAAATTACATAAATTATCTTTGTCTATATTTGAACTCAAGTCTTCCTGCACTAGCAATCTGTTTACTGCATCACTGAGCTGCCTCCACTGTGAATGCTATTAATATCAGTTAAAGGAGTTTGTCTTTTATCCTGGATATAGTGGAGAAACACTGAAGTTTCTAAGTAAGAAAGTGATTTAATCATACCTATTACTGCATTAGGAAAATAACTTTTCTGTCTATATAAAGAAAATAAGAATTGGTGTTGTCTCCCGTGTTTACCTCCAGTTCTATTTTAAAATGAATCTAGCTTTTAATACTATAAAAATCTTAAGATTTTGACAAATTTGAACCAGTGAAAAATTAAAAATTTTTAAAGCTAATTTTTTTCATTTCAAATACACTGGTCAGGGGCGGCTAGGTGGCACAGTGGATAAAGCACCAGCCCAGGAGCCAGGAGTACCTGGGTTCAAATCCGGTCTCAGACACTTAATAATGACCTAGTTGTGTGGCCTTGGGCAAGCCACTTAACCCCATCTGCCTTGGAAAAAACCTAAAAAAAAATAAAGTCAAATACACTGGTCAGATGATAAGTTTTGCCTAGTAAAGACCTGTTTTGATGACTAGCTAATGATTATTTCTAATTAGTGTTTCAATTTTTCTTTGTAACTAGGGAATAGGGACTAAACCTGGATTTTCACTGATGTAGGGAACTCTCAGGTGAGGAAAACTCTTCCCTACCTGGAGGCCTGCACCCTTTCTATCATTTAAAGTCTTAAAGTTGCCTGGAGTACTCTGAGATTAAGTGATATGCCCAGCATCATTCGGTCAGTATATGTTCAAATCCCAAGTCTTCGTGGTTCTGAGGTCCACTCTTTTCACTATAGCCATTCCTACTCCATTGCAAATAGGTGCCTCTGGTATATTTGAAAATAGTATCACTTGAGTTTAAACATTTACTTTTTACCTTAACCATATCACTAATTTGTTGTATTAAGTTCCTTTTTCATAGCTAATTAAAGGTTAATGACTATCTTGTAAATTCAAAATTAATTAGGTCTCCAAGGAATGCATTAATATGTTTTCTTGTGCAAATATTTGTTGCTAGAGTTTTTGTTTTGTTTTTGCAAGGCAATAGGGCTAAGTGACTTGCCTGTGGTAGCTAGGTAATTAGGTGTCTGAGGTAACATTTGAACTCGGGTCCTCTTGACTCCAGGGTCAGTCTTCTAGCCACTGTACTATCTACCTGCCCCTATAAACAAAAGTTTTAAATATTTAGATGATATGAAAAAATATTTGAGTAATTTATGAATTGGGAATCTTACTAGATATGATCAGACATTTTGAGGGGAAACTTGTACTATTTTATGCCAGTAACACACACTAGAATTGTATCTTCTGTTGCCATATTGTATTAATCATCATATATTGTTTAAGAGTACTAAAATGCGCTATATTAGAATATAAATTTGCTATTAATCAGGTCAGTCAGAATTGCCTTATTTTAAACTTGTTTAAAGCAAATATCATTTAAAGAGATCTGACTTTTTAAAGGCCTACTAATGAAAAACCAAATAAAATTAATAATACATTTTCAAACTCAGTGCTAAGTACTGATAATTTCTAATCCTTCCTTCATAGCACTGATAGAGTAAGTTTTTAAATATGGATGTCTATTCATTTGCTTAAAAACCTTTTAATGATTAATAAACTGAAAACATTTGTCTATATCCTTGCACAGCCAACCAGCTTTTCCCGTTTTATTATATTACCACCTCCATACACTTCTCTTTCAATTAGTTATTTGAATCCTCCATTGGTTCACTGTTCCTCTCCACAATATCTTCTCTATCATGCTTCAGTAGTTACTTCTTCTTCCCCCTTCAAAGCACAATTTCAAAGACCAGCCCCATGGAGAAATATTCCCTGATCCATAGTTATTGACTTTCTCCCCAGACTTCATTGAACTCTGATATCAAAACTCTACAGTGCAGTGTAATGTGTCCTTTTCCCTCGACCTGGATAGCTCCATGAGAACAAGGGCTCTTTTTTACCTAAACTTAACTTCCCTGCCATCTAGCTCAGAACTCTGCATTGTTTAATAAATTTTGCCAAATGAATGCTGAGGATATTCTGCATTTCTTTTATAGTTTTCATACTTACACAGTGCTAAGTTTGAATACTCTTAAGTTTGCTGAAATGCTATGCAGGGGGGAGGGGGAGTCTATTTGGACTGGTCTTTTTATTTCAAGCAGAAAACAATCTTACTAAAAAATTTTTATCACACTTGAGTGTTTTGTTGTATCAGTTGACTGTTGTGATGTATTGCTGTTCCTCTTTGAATTAAAATTGAAGTCAGATATATGTAAAAATTACTGATATGGGAAAAGATAATACTTCCTATGAGCAAGGCACTGTGGTAAGCATTTTTGCAAATATTATCTAATTTGATAACCCCAATACAACTAGAAACATGCTTTTTTTTTTCTCCTTTAAGGTTTAATGCATGTGCACAATAAACTTGTGGACCCACTGTTCAGTATGAAAGAAGAAAATTGAAGGATTGAGACGAAATTCTCCTTGAATGAACAGAACAACATTTTTATAGGTAGTGAACAAAATTTCCTGCTATGCAATGTGCTAAATAAAACAGAATTTGGAGGATTGTAATTTAAAGGTCCAGTATCTATACAGTGTTAAACATTCCATGTGATTGGAACTTAAGTTCATTTTCCCAATATTTAAAGCTTTGAAGGGAACTTTCACAGTTATTCATGAAAAAATGTAGACAATGCAAATCAGGAAAAAAACTTCCTGATTTAGAATATAACTTAAGAAAACAAGGATTTTGTAAACCATTTATCCTTCCTTCTTTAACTATTGAAATTTATTTATAATTTTTTTCAGTACTTTGCTGACCTGTCAATTGTTAAAAGTATGAAAAATAGTTGCACAATCCTTACTTTGGGGAAAGCTGTGTTTACATTTTTTATGTATTTCACACACGCTTTTGCACGTGGTTGCCTTAAAAGCATCTTACTTACAGTAGCATTTGGGCATTTCAAGTCCTGTTACATTATGCTGGTAAAAGAAACTAATTTGATATGAGAAGACAGTGCCTATACAGCTTACTTCCTTTAGAAAAGTGTCTTTTTATGTGCATGTTTTTATGCAGCTTTTGCCACAGCACTTTTAAGAGTGTGCTTTTTCATTTACTTACTCAGGTTCATGCTTTTAGTTAAGTACATACCTTGGCAATTAAGATCTTTATACTCAAGAAACACATTTTTTAGACTGTTAAACTGCATCAGTGATTAGTTTAATTCATAATAAATCAATATAGCTAAAAGGATTGATAGGCATGCATAAAATGAATTACCTATAATCTATTTTGCATTACAATAGCAACCTACATCATTTATTACTATGTGAGCTTGAATATTAGGATTATTTTCTAACTTTAAGCTTGTAATGTATAACTCTTTACAAATTTTACTTCCAGAAGATGATTGAAAAATAAAAATGCTCTGGATACATTCCAGTTATTAAACTATAAATTCTTAATAGTGCTGGTGAATTTGCATTTATTTTTCAGGTCTTTCACATGAATACAATGAGGATAATATTGAGAGGCTTTGTTTCAGTCTAATTAGTTTATGCTCATGTTTTCCTTAGGGGGGGGAAAAAGTGAAAACTATATTTAAATTGTTTATTCAACCTATTAGAAATCCAGCCTGGTAAGTAAAAGTTGCTTCAGCTAAACTTAACTGACTATATAAGACATACAGTCTAGTTTACAAATAACTAGAATTTTTTAAATATAGGGATAGATACATTGCTACACAGGGAAGAATACCAATGGGAAGAGAAAACCAAGTATTTTGTATTTTTAAATTTGTCAAAGAAGGTTGGACTAGATAGTGTAATGCAAAAAAACCCCCATATTATTTAAAGATTCAAGGCCTGCTTCTTCCAGTTATTTCATTGTTATAGGACCTCAAACACATCATGTCATCTAAAAAAAAAAATGGGGAGTGAATTAGATTTCATTTGTTTTTCTCAGCACCAAATCTATGGTCATATGAGATTGGAAATAAAACAATAAAGTTGAAAAAAAACTGGAGAAAAAAGTAACTTTTTAAGTGAAAAATTAATTTTATTAAAAGAAAAATTTTAAAATGACTACAATATATAATTCAAAATAAACATAATTATACTTTACAAGCATTCATTTATCAGGTTGTCTTTTTAGAACTTTTATAAAAGCATCCTTTGGAACTTCAATATTGCCAACTTTTCTCATTTTTTTCTTTCCTTCTGCTTGTCGTTTTAATAGTTTCATCTTCCGAGTGATATCTCCACCATACTGAGAAAAACCAAAACCATCAGTCGGCGGGTGGGGGGGAGGGTAGGTTTATAACTTGAGAAATTTTAAACTATAGCTGGTCATGTCATCTTAGCCACAATGGCCTTAATTGTTAACACTGTAAATTGTTCCCTTTGAATAAATAAAATCTCACCTTATGCAGAAGGCTTAGAGTTAGACTCAATGTATTTGTAGCTACATCATGAAGATTGCCTGTTAGTCTTGTCCAAGGGAATGAAAATTCAAAAGCTAAAATTTCCATTATCTAACCATATTCCATATATGACAATTCATTGATAAGCAACTTAATCTGTCATCCACAATCTTTCTGAGATCAACACAGCATAATTAATTTATTAAAAAATAAAGTTTTGCTATCCAAAACTCTTATGCTCAGACTGCCCAAGAATAACAGTGCCTTGCTTCCACCCCAGGCTCCACTGCTATCATCCAGAGGAACAAACCTTATGGAGATGGTACTTGGCAACTGCTACTGAGTTATCAATGGATACTGTTTTAATCAAAATGAAGCTAAAGAAAAGAAATTACCCAAATGCCTTTAATATTCTATCCCAAGAACCACTGTGCCTTTCCATTTGCCGCTAAAACCTCCATTGTTACAATGTGAGCTCCTTGAAAGCAGGAACTGTCTTTTCCCATTTGTATCCTCCAGGACTAAAAAAATATTTTCAGATTAAGCAATTTCTTAATTCATTTGGAAAACTCTTTCCTTGCAGTTTTACTTATGGGTTTTTTAAATTTCCAAGGTGAAGTAGTGCTGTAGAATAAAACTATACAAAATACAGGTAAATTACAGTGATTTTTCTTATAATTTCACCAGTGTAGGAATCTCTCAGTGAGGAAACTTCCTCTGCAGGGGAGTTTCAAAAATTAACTGTTCTGAAACTTTTATTAATACAGCAAATTTTTGATAGGAATTATGTCTTTCTCATTGAGAGCAGGCTGTATTGTGTCTCAAAAACTTATTTGAGGGGCAGCTAGGTGGGCACAGTGGATAAAGCACAGGCCCTGGAGTCAGGAGTACCTGGGTTCAAATTCGGTCTCAGACACTTAATAATTACCTAGCTGTGTGACCTTGGGCAAGCCACTTAACCCCACTGCCTTGGGAAAAAAAAACCTTAAAAAAATGTATTTGATACTGACAAGACAAACAATCCCTTCTTACAAGGAGTTTATATGAAGTAGTTGAGCACAAGATAGTTTGAGATACTGGCTCCTAGGTTTGGGATAATCTGGAAGTTTCATGCAGATGGTACTTAAAAGGATTCTTCCCCCTTTGGAATATCCTTCTGACCTAGTAGCCCCTTATTCCCTTTGCTGCGTTCTATCAGTTAGGGGCGATATGGTAAGTTGGTCTAGTTTGAGAGGGGACTTATGCCAATCATCCTTCCCCTATCAGCTTTGCCACTATACCCTAGCTGCACCCTCATCTCACAACCTGCAAAAGAACTTGTGCTCCTCCATCCATGAATCCTTCCATGACCTGGGAGGCCATCACCTCCTTCATTCTTCCTTCCTATAGTCTCCCCTCTGCTCAAGTCATGCTTCCTGCTAGAATGTAAGCTTGAAGTTGGGGAGAGGCTATTTTTTTGGTGGTATGTATCCCCAGCATTTACTACAGCATCTGGCACACAGTAAAGAGAGTGCATGCCAGACATATGAAATGGCACTGCCAATGTAAGGACACTAAAAGTGGAGTGTAGGACGTGAGAGAAACAGAGTCCATATTGGGGAGAAAGGGTAACAGCCAATGAGGCAGGAAGGCTGAATGAAGGGGTGGCTATTTTTCCCTAGAGCAGAGGTTCTTAACATATTGGGGTTAGCAAGAGATCTGCCAATGTTTTAATGATTTTATTTTTGATTTACTTGTAATCTTACATATTGTGTTCATTTACAAACATGGTCAGAACCCACTCTAGGAGTAGTAGAGTCACATGGTTGGCTGCCCTTAAGGAAAATCCTTTTAGCAACTTACACTATTTTTGTTTTCAAACTCTTAATTATGCACTTAAAAAAAGTTATTCCAGATATTTTTAGAATAAAAACAAAATATGATACATACACATTTTGCCAAGACATTTTTTCTGTAAGCTTTCACACTGTAAAAGGAAAGAATTATCATTTAATACTTTTGGTATAAATGTGCATTAAATGACATAATTGAATGCCTAATACATAATTTTAGAAAAGTACCCCTTATTTTACCCATGATGACATAATGTCATTGAAATAGCTGGAATAGGGATTTGAACCTAATTTGAACCTAATCCAAGTCTCAATGCTTTCCATTACTTAAAATTTGCCTTTAATTCAGTGTAGTTGTTTTGCTTATTTTAATTGTCCAGAAAATCTTAAAACTTAACCAAAACATGAATTAAGAAGTATTTGATTCTTGTTGAGCTACTTTACTTGATCACTTCATGATGTTAAAGAGACCAGAAATAATAATTAGTCACAGACTTCAGGTACCTATATGAAAGCCTGGGATTAGGTCACATTTTAACTCATCATCAAAACTAATGGAAAACCTTTTGGACATGGTCCTTGAGGAAATGTGTTTTGCTGAATGGCATTCATTAAATACTTTTTGAATGAAACCCACACCTCCTACAAGCAGAGTAGTCGAGTTTAAATAGAAAAGATTTAGCTGCTTTAGGCAGTCCAAGTTTTTAACATATTTTAGGATGAACCTTAGCATTTAAAAAGCACCAACACATAATTATGAGGATCTAAAAATGGCGTTCTATATTTAAAAATGTTTTCTGAAAAATCTGGATGTCATTGAATGAATTTAAACCAATAACTTTAGGTAAATTCTACACCCCTCCCCATATATATATATATGTACACACACACACACACACACACACTAATAAACAGCTATTTTGGCCAACTAAGCCCAGAGATGAACATCAGTTACATTAATTTCAACTCACGTTTCTCTAGCAATGATTTTACTTCCAATAGCTGCTTGAATAGCTATTTCAAATAGTTGTCTAGGAATTGTATCCTTCAGACGTTCACATATGGTTTTTCCAACGGGATGTGCCTTTTCTCTGCAAGAATAAGGGTGTATTATATATATATATATATATATATATATATATATATATATATATATATATATATATATGTTAGGCAACAAGAACAGGAACTCTAGACATATTTAAGTAATGTCAATATATCAAGCCAATGAGATTTATTTTGTTATACTTGAATATGATGTAAAACAAAAGTAAAGGGAATTTATCTTTATCCAACTGAATTCCCCAACTTTCCCTTCCAAACAATTAAAAAATAATATATATAAAAATACCAGATAAATCCTTTTTTTCTAGCTGGAAACAACTTGGGAGGAAATGTCTGTGATGGAGCAGCAACATCAGTGGACCTTGGCAGGGGTTTCAATAACAGAGAACCCTAACTTAACAGCTAGTTGCAGGACAACATTAATAGTTGGCAGCTTCATTACTCATTCACAATTCTGGGTCACAGCTGGGCAGAAAGAAATGATAGTGCTTTGGGGAAACTGGGGCCTTGCCGAGTTAAGACCAGAGCTTGACCAGGAAAACAGGAAGACTATGTATCTCCCAGCACAATACAACCTTAGAAGCATCAAGAACTTGCAGATCACCAGCAGTAGCATGGAAAAATCCTGAGGTCTAGAAACAGTGCCTCCCTACCCGCACTGAACATAAAAGTTCAAAGGCAACAAGTAGGCTGGAAAAATGACCAAACAACAAAAAAAAAACTGATCACAAACTCAGAAGACAACAAGGAGGGAAAAATGCTATGGTCAAAAGTGCAACAAAAACTCTCTCTCTGTCTCTTTGTCTCTCTCTGCAGTCTGATATCCAACATCTTCATAATCAAATCATATTTACTATTAGTATAATAGTAACTGAATGTGAATAGAACTCATCCATAAAATGGAAGCAGATAGCAAAATTTATTAGAAAACAAAATCTAACAATCTTTTTATGAGATACAAGAAAAATTAGCTAAAAGAAAAATAAAAGTAATCAGTGAAACTATTTTGCTAAAAGATATTACCGATAATAAAGTAATATATATATATATTTTACTACTTGGCAGTCAAAGTTTCTCTGATAAAGGTCTAATTTTTCAAATACATAAAAAAACTCAAATTTATACAGATCATTCCCAATTAATAAATGATCAAAGTATATATATGAACAGGTACTTTTCAAAGAAATAAAATTTTAAGTCATTACTGATTAGAGAAATAAATATTAAAGCAACTCTGAGATACCATCTAATGCCATCAGATTAACTAACATGACAGAATAGGAAAAGGAGAGAAGGAAAGCAGAAAAATAGGAACACTAAATGCACTGCTGGTGGAATTGTGAACTGGTTCAATCATTCTAGACAACTATGCTCTAAGGGCTATAAACTGCAAGCAACCTTTTGTGGTGACAAAGAATTGAAATTGAGAGGTTGTCAATCAAAAGGGACTAAGAATGGCTGAATAAGTTGTCATGATTGTGATAGAATATTACTATACTATAAGAAATGTCAAGACAATGGTTTCAGAAAAGATTTATATGAATTGATTTTACATAGTAACAATACTGTAACACTGATTAATTGTGAAAGAATTGAAGACATTTAAAAATATTTTTAAAATATCACTACTGAGATTTCCTTTTTTTTAAAAAAAGCTTTATTATTTAAAGACACAAAACAAAATTAAAGATCATTTAAAAGTACAGAAGATTATTTATCAAGCTTTCTATAATAACGTGAGGAGAAAGGAATTAAAGGCCCTCACAGTTAGGTGCTGCATGCTCATGTAAAGCCCCAAACCAGAACAAGATCAAAGCCAAACTTTGGGAGAAAAAGAAAAAGGGGGAAAAATAAACAAAAAACATTTTTTTCTTTTTTTCAGTTTTTTGCAAGGCAATGGGGTTAAGTGGCTTGCCCAAGGCCACACAGCTACGTAATTATTAAGTGCCCGGCCGGACTTGAACTCAGGTACTCCTGACTCCAGAGCCAGTGCTCTATCCACTGCACCACCTAGCCAACCCTGATTGAAGACATTTCTGAAGGACTCATAACACAATTCACCTCTAAAGATCTGATGAACTCTGAACATAAACTGCAGTCTAAATTTTTCCACTTTTTCTTGCTTTTTAAACAGCAACATGGCTAATATGGAAATGTTCTGCATTATTTCACATGTATATGCATTCTCAATGAATGGGGGGAGGGTGTAAGAAAGGGAGAGAATCTGAAAACCAATTTTAAGAAATATATACTAAGGTGATGCAGTGGATAGAGCACTGGCCCTGGAGTCAGGAGTACCTGACTTAATTACCTAGCTGTGTGACTCGGGAAAGCCACTTAACCCCATTGCCTTGCAAAAACCTAAAACATATATATCTATATATCAATATATATCTATATCTATATATAAAATAAACAATGAATCAAAAAAAACCCTAAGTTAAACTGATTTGAATATACCAAGAATTATTTTTAAACAAGTTTCATAAGTAACTTTTTTTTAAATTTATGTAAGGCAATGGCATTAAGTGACTTGCCCAACACAGCTAGGCAATCACTAAGTGTCTGAGGCTAGACCCGAACTCAGGTCCTCCTGACTCCAGGGCCAGTACTCCATCCACTGCGCCACCTAGCTGCCCTGAAACTTTCAAACCTAAATTTTTCATGTTAAAAAAAAAAAGTTCATGTTACAATTTTAATTTGTTTCTAAAAACCTGCTATCTGTTAACATAAAATTGTTCTAACTATCTACCATCCTAATTTTCCAACTTCAGTTTCTCCTCCAAATTGTTTAGGAAAAGATAGAAATAAAGGACAGGCATGTTGATGAGAAGAGGATAACTATACTGCATCAAGAAAGAAATAACTGTCTAGAAATGTAATGTTGATAATCCCATGTACACTTCCCCATTCAAATCACATATGGAACACTGCTATTCTGAAGACATTTTAGGAGAACAATTCAGCGATTGGTAAAGAATTTCAAGATCATGCCACTGAATCTCAACTGAAGAAACTGGAAGATATTTAGTATATGGGAAAAAGAATAATGGAAAATACAAAGAAGTTGGTTTTCACAGTAAACTTGGGGGGGCAGCATTTGGAAAGATTCAAATTTAGTTTAAAATTTAGTTTTTAATTTTGATGCAAAAAATCATCAGCTGTATTGCAAAGGGAACTATTGTGATCACTTACAATTAAAAATTCTATGTTGTATCTTTTGCCACACAGCTAGGTAATTAAGTGTCTGAGACCGGATTTGAACCTAGGTACTCCTGACTCCAGGGCCGGTGCTCTATCCACTATGCCATCTAGCCGCCCCTATGTTGTATGTTAAAAATAATTTTCTTTTGTTATTAAAAAGTTAAACAAAATTTGAGTAAAACTAAAAACCTCAAGAAAAACAATGATTCTTTTCATTACAAACCTGATCCTATCCAACTTACCTATGTACAATTGTTACCAACTCTTCTACAGGACTGCCATTTAACAGAATATCCATTTTTACAAGGTCTGCAGTCTGATATCCAGCATCTTCATAATCAAAACTAATGGAGGAAAAATTATATGGTTAATATTTTTATTTCAAATCAAACAAGAAACAAACAATATTAAAATATCTGACTTCACATTAAAATATTTAATCTACAGTTCTAGACCAAAGGGGCTGCTAAGAGGGGAAGGTAAATTTTTATGAGATTGCAAACAATGTTTCTCTTGAATTTAATTCAAAAACTGTTACAGGATATAACTTGGAGCTAGAGGGTAACTTTTTCTCATACTATAGGAAATGAAGACCCAATTATAAGGCGAACAGGTGGAATTTAACCCAGACCATTTGACTTCCCTATCTTTTCTGCTAGACTTTCTTTGTCTTCCCCAATAGTGTCTTTACTATAGACTTACTTTTTCTAAATTCTCTTTCTGTAAAGTCCACATCAGACATTGGTCCATGAAACTGAAAAGGGAGAGGTTCCATGAAGAACAGGGTGCTAAATAACCAAATCTCTCAAAGCCATTTGATAGATAAGTCAAAACAAAACTTGCAACAAAAACTTTTAAAAATAGAATTTCTAACAAAAGATGCCATTGGTGATGTTGCAAGTGTCATGTGGAAAAAAATGACCAATTGTGGAGAATAGTTTGGAACTATGAGGAAAAAAAAAGAATATAAAATATTATATTCTTTGATCCAAAGATTTTGTTGTTATGTATATAGGATACATTCTTCTCTTATTAAGCAGTGACAGAAAAGCTTTAACTACATTATTTATAACAGCACAGTGTCTATCCTTGGTTCTCACGAAAATACTTACCTAGCATACCCAGAAGAAAGAGATTTCAACAAATCATAAAAATCTACCACAATTTCATTCAAAGGGAAGAGGTATTTAAGCATAACTCGATTCTGATCAATGAACACCATATTTTTTTGAACTGCCCTTCTTCCCTAAAAAACACAAAACATAATCATAAACTACTAAAGATTCCTGAAAAAATAGACAAATCCCATGCTTAAAATTCCCATTAAAAACAAACCAGATGTTCACATGGACCAAAATTCTGTTAGCATCCTAACTGGCTGTATTCCCTCTAGTCTAGCCTAAGTGTGAATAAATCACCCTCTCCTGTTGGGAATGATAGACTGGCTAAGACAACAGAACAAATACCAGAGGGGATATAGAAAAATAGGGCTATGAATCTCTGCTGGTGGAGTTTTCAACTAGTCCATTCTATCTAGAGAATAAGGAACACTATGCTCAAAGGACTATAAAACTGTGCTTATCCTGTGACCCAGTAATAGCACTACTAGGTCTCTATCCCAAAGAGATTAAAGAAAAGAGAAGAAGACCTATTTTTGCAAAAATCTTTATAACAGCTCTTTTTATGGTAGCAAAGAATTGGAAATTGAGGATGCTCATTGCGATGAATGGCTAAACAAGTTGGTATATTTATGGCTAATCTATGATGGAATACTACTGTGCTATAAGAAATGACAAGCAAAATTAGTTTCAAAAAACCTGGGAAATTATTTACAAAGTGAATTGGGCAGAACCTAGAGAATGTTGAACAAAATAACAGCAATTTTAGAATGATGATCCAACTGACAAAGACTTAACTTATTGACCGATAAAATAATCCAAAGCAATTCTACCTACAGAGAACTAATGAATCCCAAGTGAAAACTGAAGTATACTTTTTTCATTTCATTTTTGGGGGATATTTTTGTGTTTTCTTTTGCATGGAAATGTTTTGTATAACTTCATTTTTATAACTGATATAATATTGCATGACTTCTCATGGGATAGGTGAGGGAGACAATTTAGAACTCGAAAATTTTTAATAAAACTTTTAAAAACGTAATTAGAAAACATCTAATGATGCTCCACTGTGTCACCTAGCTTGGCATAATTACTTCAAATACCATACCACCCAAGATGTGGTTGAGATTTTTCAAGAGAAATTAGGGGAGAAATAAGGGGGAGGGGTGGGTTGTAAACAATTTACTTTGAATAAATTTCCTACCTTCTTTTTCTCTTGTCTTAACCCTATTTGGGCTCAACTCTTCAATGAAATTCATTTTTACAATAGTACTAAAGCTAATATCTTGATTTAATTTCACCATGTATATGGCCTTAATACCTTGCACTATCATTTCTAAAATCTCTTCTCATTATTGTTTCTTACAGAAGCCAGTTTACTGTACCTCTCATTAAGTTTCTGGTTCCAGTGTGACAGTAACATCAGTCTTTAGATCATCTGCTGAATGAAAGTAATATACATCACCCATACCTCCAAAATGAACGGGGTCAGATTACCTCCTCTGCTCAATGCTATAGGCTTTCGGGTTCCTCACTCACTGTCATCCCTAGAAGACTGACTTTACTAAAATCCTATTCCTAAAGTTTAAACACAAGAAAAATATACATGCAGCTTATACCAAGTAACTACCAACATTTACAAAGCATTTTAAAGTTTACAAAGAACTTTACATGGATTAGTCAACTGAATCCCACAAGAGACCACAGGTATTACTAATTTCATTTTAGATATAGATCTAGAAAAACTAAGTGATCTGCCCAGGACCACAAAGTTAGTAAAGGTCAAGAGGTGGGATTCAAATCCAGATCTTCCAAAGTCTAACTCCAGTGCTTTCTCCATTATATTATACCAATGAACAATAAATAATTCTATTGAAACAATTTCTGATATTATGTCACATATGCTGTCAAGGTTTTAAAACATTAAATTGATGAGCAAATCTTAATCTTTCTTTTGTATAGCAAATGAAAATTATTTTACATGAACATTCTTTTCAAAATGACATATCTATTATTTAATTTAAAATGGTATAATAGTATTTTGGAATGAGGCAAGAAATTTGGTGAAGTAAAAATGACTTAAGCATTTAATTGTATTTTGTACATACCAGGCAAAGTGACATTATTTTTCCAGTGTACTCATCTGGTGTTATAATGGTACCCAAAACAACTGGCTCCAAATATTCCTTTACTTTTGATTTATCAGGAAACTGGGCAGGATTGATGATTGTAATTTCCTTTTCTCTATATTCCTGAAAATGAGGGAAATCAATAACTGTTAAAATTTCCAAAGTGGTCTCATAATTTGAGTTGATTTCTCAAATTTCATATTCTTTATTAGAATAACAATAACTTGGAATAAAATGAATACTAGGCTTAAATCCTGGTCTGAAAATTATTAATTATCTGTATGATCTAGAACCAGTCATTTAACCTCTGTAGATCATTGTTCTCACCTGTCAAAAGTGGAGGTTATGAGAGGATCATTCACGTCTCTTCCACTTAAAAACCATGATCCTATTATTCCAGGAGTATTGGTTGTCTGCTTTGCTTTGGTTATTATTTATCATTAAATTCCAAATTTATAATCACTTAAATTGATAATTCATTATTACTTATATAAACCTGCATATATGTATACACATACATAAAACTATTCATGCCTTATATATAATATCATATATACGGTAAGAATGAAAAAAGAATGATCTAACATTTAATTTGCCCCCCCCCCCAGTGATGCAAATGACTGTTAACTTAATTTAACTTTTAACAGCCCCCAATCTAGATCTATGATTTAATTAATGTTGTGAATTAGTGATTTTAAAATCCTAAGTTTCAGTTGCTACCTATGGCCTCTAAGATAAAAGATTAACGATATTATTGCCATGTAAAAAAATTCTTTTATAGTCTGGTTTGTGTGCTCTCCCCCACAACTGATTACATTATCCTTTTCATATACTCTAAATTCCCACCAAATTGGGCTACTTGCCGGGACATGACATTTTATCTCCTATCTCTATTTCTGTGTACTGGCTATCTCTAAAATATTCTCCCACTTTTTTCCTCTTGAACCCTAGTTTCTTTCAATGACAAAGTCATAGTTTCTCCCGATATCTGTAGTTAAGTACTTCATATCCAAAAGCATCATTTATTTACCATATTTATTTTTCTGTGAATGTGCAGTTACCCCTCTTTAGAATGTAACCTTCTTTGAAGTCAGGCCTGTATTACACTTTAGCATTTGTATCCCAAGCAACTGGCACTTAAGTATATACTTTATAAATGCTTGATGATAACTAAACTATTATTTTGGATATATCTTCCACCAATTCAAGCAAATAATCTGTCTGTGTTACAATATGAAAAAGAAGTCTCTCCTCTTGAGAATCTAGTAATATCAATAATGATAATATATTTATTATGTAACATTGAACCCAGACCTTCATGGTTTGAAGGCCACTCAATGAGCTACTGCTACCATTCAAGGCACCATGGTATAGCTTTACTATATCGATGAGGTAAAATTTGCTCAAAAGGAAAAGACTGCAATTTGGAACTTACTGCCATGCTGTTGACTAAAAAAACTCAAAAAAATTTTTTTTATTTCCAATTACTGATTCTACTAAGAATACACACCATTTTTACCAATGAAAGACTAAAATGAAGAATATTTTTATGAAATACATGGAATTATTTTAAAAGTTAGGATAAGGTCTATATTAAACTGTTAGGAAGAATTTTTGGAATTTGCTCTTCCATAATAAAAAGTGTAAGAATTCTTAAAAGTAATTTTTCTTATTCTTTATTTTCCTGAAAAAGGGAAAACAGGGGCGGCTAGGTGGCGCAGTGGATAAAGCACCGGCCCTGGAGCCAGGAGTACCTGGGTTCAAATCTGGTCTCTGGTCTCAGACACTTAATAATTACCTAGCTGTGTGGCCTTGGGCAAGCCACTTAACCCCATTTGCCTTGCAAAAAAAAACAAACAAACCCAAAAAAGTTAATTTGCTCTTAATCAATTACAATTCAAAATTGACTTTACATCTCCAACTATCACAGCAGAATATATAATTATACCAACCACAGAAACACTATTAGTTTCAAAATTATAAAATTTAAGTACCTTTATTAACTTCGCTGAAGAAAGAACAGCTCTATAAGGGACAGTAGGTGTAGTCAAGATAACAGAAGCATTATATTCTTGCTCTAAGCGTTGATTAAAAACCTCCATATGTAGAAGGCCCAGAAACCCCAACCTGGGAAAAGAATCCAAATAAAATTATGTCACTCCAATTGTATATGCCTTAATACTTGTTTTGAGTGATAATACTTAAAAAATTAAAAAAAAATCAATATATACAAGTTATTCTGCATATCAAGTTGTCAAATCTATAATTTCTTTCTCTAAATTGCTTTTGTTTTTCCCCTTTATCTCCACTCATATGGAAGAACTTTAGGGTTGGATTCCTTTCACTCTACCTGGATCATTCCATTAACTTTCTAATTAATCTCTCTGCTTCTACTCTCTTCTATATTCTATGCACCTACCAGAGATATTCCTAAATCAAATACATTTTATTGTCACTCCCCCAACTCAATTAATTGTGAATGAAGTCCTATGACCTAGCAGATATAAACTTCTGAATTGGCATTTAAAGAATTTCATAACCTGGCTCAAACCCAACTTTTCAGCTTTTTTACAAATCATTCTCTTTTGCCTATTCTTCCACACAGTTAAAGGGGCCTTCTTGCTGTTTCTCTCACAAAATATTTCAACTCCTAATTTTATACCTCTGTAGTTTGATGCCAAATTTCCTTCAATTAGAAGGATTAGAAGTCACCTCCTACTTCCCCACTTATATTTATTTTGCATACTCTATGTGTATGCATTATCTCCACTTATAGAATATAAGTTCCTTAAAGATAGGGTATCATCTTTTGCCTTTGTATTCCTAGTACTTTCTTCACATAGAGTCAATGATTATTAAATGCTTAATTGATTAAAATTATTAATAAAAATAAATGGATAATGAATCTCACCTCCAACCAGCACCCAAAGCAAGGCTACTATCCCGATGTACCGTCACACTTGAATCATTTAAGGTCAGTTTTTCTATAGCACTCTTCAAATTATTATATTCAGATTGGTCTATGGGGTACATTCCTGTAAAAACATTTGGTAATACATTTCTTTTACCATATCAAGTCACACTAACAGGCTTTATCTCTCAGCCCAAGACATAATACTACACACAATAATCCTAAGAATTTATCAACCTTTCTCCCTATATTTCACTGGACCCAAATATTCTTCAATCATTGCCTTAAAGTATACAAATAAATTTGTGCTAGAATACCTTCCTAACTTTACTCACTAGCATCCTGCTGATCAACTATTAAACAGCATTCACCACCTACCAATTTCCATTAATAATAAATAAAATTTTGGGAATGAATTCTTATAAAAACAAACCACACTGTGTAATTCTCAAATATTACAAAGAAGATATTCCACAACAAATTATTTTGTATCAGTCTTTAGAAATCAGCTCTGAGGAAGTTTTTTGCAATCTATCAAGTGTAAAATGCATTGTGTTTTTAAAATACAATTAAAAACTAATACAGCTGAACAGACAACTGCTCCAAATTAATGACAGTATCCTGAAATACTTGTTTTACTTGCAGACCAGGATTTCTTTAATGTTACTTGAGCATATATTATACCTTCAACAGGGAAGCCTTTGAAACTCCAAAACTTGCTCAAGAAATAGTTCAAGTGTTTTGTCAATATTAAAAAAGTCTATTTCCAGCATGTCATTTTTAGAATGGAATAATGTAAACTGTAAAATTGCCTAGTTATAAATCAATCAGTTATTCTATCTTTTGGGTGACCTCACAGAACTGTGGCCCAGGCCCTGATATTCTGAAGATGCAAAGTAGTTACAGATGTACATTGGTAGAAAGACTTCCATAATACAAGTTCCCTCTACCAATGAAATTAAAGATCTAGGCCAAATCAAATTTTTATTACCTGAGGAAGAGATTAAGATACTATTATAAGGTATTTATTTCCTTAAAACAAGAGCTCAATTAAAATTAGTACAGGCCCTAGAACTTTAAAATATTATCTTTTGGAATAATTTAGGTAACACTACTGAAAATTTAAAATTCACTGTGTATTTTGCTAATTCATGAGGTAGAACAAAACTGTTCAAATAACGTATTAACTTAAAATGAATAGTTCTTACAACTGGATACTGTACTTATGGAATCTGTCATAATTATTCTTGTTGCATAGTATATATTGAGAATAAAAATTTCTGCTCTAATTTTTGAACTCGTGAACTCCTCACCTGCAAAAACCATTGGTTTCGCTGACTTAAACCCAGGCAAGGGTTCCACTGGTTGTTTATGTAAATATAATGTATCGCCTATTTGAGCTTCAGTGACATCTTTCATCCCAGCAATCAGAAAGCCCACCTGTCCTGCATATCTAAATAAAATTAGTATTATATGGAAAATAATATTGATTGTATATGTGTCAAGTATACCCCCATTCTTGCAGCTCAATCTTTACATTTATACCCATTAGCTCATCTATCATAAGAAAACCATCTTATTTCAATCCCAAACCTTCTCTTTTTGAAAACAATTATTTATTCTCAAGATCTGAAGTGGACCTATATACAGAAGACTCCAAACAGCCTCTCTTGCATTCTATTTTCCTCTACTAATACAACACCAACATAAAACAATCCCCTAAGACCAATTTTCATACCTTTGAATAAGCCCCATTGTTTCCTCTTTCTAGTAATGAAACAGGTAGAAAAGAATATCTAGGGGGCAGCTAGGTGGAATAACAGATAGAGCACGGGTCCTGAAGTCAGGAGGACCTGAGTTCAAATGCGGCCTCAGACATTTAATAATTACCTAGCTGTGTAACCTTGGGAAAGTCACTTAACCCCATTGCCTTGCAAAAAAAATCAAAAAAAGAAAATAGGAAAGAATATCTAAGATATCAAGAACAACTGTGATGATGACTCGGAGCACTGACCTCTACCCATTCAGAATATAAAAGTAATTGAACTCACATAAAGGGAAAGAGAAAACCCACTATGACTTAGTAAATAAATGTCAAAGTGTTGCCTTAGATATGTAGCAATTTTTTCAAGCTGCTTTCAGTAATAGTCAAGATTTTTACTTTTTTTTTTAGGTTTCTTTTTTTTGCAAGGCAAACGGGGTTAAGTGGCTTGCCCAAGGCCACACAGCTAGGTAATTATTAAGTGTCTGAGACCGGATTTGAACCTAGGTACTCCTGACTCCAGGGCCAGTGCTTTATCCACTACGCCACCCAGCCGTCCCAAGAGTTGTACTCTTAAGTCCATTACTGGACCACTTGATGCATCACATTATATGACATCTCTCCATCGAGGAATTAATAATGTTACTACATATTAACCATAGAAAAAAAATCACAACTAGTCTCAATGTTTTCTTTCATATATTTGATTTATAGAAGAGAAAAGCAAAACAGCAAAACAAAATGCCATAGATTTGGTCAAAAAAAAAAAAGGAAGAAAAAAATGCAAGTTCTTAGATGTGTCCATTTACGAAAGAATACTGTAAGGATTCTCAATCTCGATAAATTCGTGTATCTACAAGTTTGCGATCAGAAATGGCATTGGAATGAGATAGTTGCGTAAGTTAAAATAATATGTTCTTGGAAATTATTAGCTACAGAATCAGAATTGATAGCCTAGAAAAGGAATTGTAAAGCCATCATTGATCCAACCCAATCCCCAAATTTTTGATTAAATGAGAAGTTTTAAAATGACTAAATAATTTGTAAAATATATAATCCCGCTAGAGCCTCAAGTCTCTTGAATGCAACTCCATGGTACATTAAACTGTCTTCAAACTAGGAATTTCTCCAAATAGTCTAGCTAAATAGCTTTTAAAATTTTAAATGCACTATGACAAAAATAAGTTAATCAACAGAGGGCTAAACAATAAAAGGTATTATATTGAGAATTCAGTTAGTTTTACAGGGAAAAAAATATACCAAAACTATTTATAGCCCTGATTACTTACAATTTCTGAGTTAGTTGTTCATCTGGGCTCAAAATTCCAACTTGATTAACTTCATAAGTCTTCTGTGTATGAGCGGATACAATCTTATCTCCTTTGGAAACAACTCCATCAAAGAGTGCTACATTAGCTATCACTCCTCTATACTGGTCAAAAGTAGAATCAAATACTAAAGCCTTCAGGGGATTTTTTCGATTAACCTTTGGTCTATAAAATATAAAAAATAAAAACAAAAACTCTACTATATGTTATTCAGATATATATGTATACAATAAAAATGTTCTACAGATAAAAGAACTGGACTTGTGATTTCACCAGTACAAGAACTCCCTCTATCAATACAAGTTAGGAATAAATCTATAGCAAACTTTTAGAGAGGATAAAAACAAATACTCACGGAGCTATCCTTTCAACAACCGCTTGAAGAACTCTATCTATATTTGTTCCTAGTTTAGCGGATATCTAAAAAAAATTTATAAGATTTAAACATAAGACAACAGGATGTGACAGGATGACTGCTATTTACTGAATTCTCATTATCTGAAATATACTCATATTTAATGTTTTAAGGTTAATGGATCACTTTCTCCACTAAAATTTGTAAATTAAATAGCAAAAATATCTTCACTTTTACAGATACAGAAAGGTTCCGAGAGGTTACTGTATTTCCCCATGTATAAGACACACCCTTAATTTGGGGGCCCAAAATGTGAAAAAAAAAATGTATCACATAAAGTTATTGAACTCAAGTTTTATTCATCATGAAATTCATACAACTCCTCATCACTGTCTTAGGAGAGACTGAAGCATCAATTGTGTCCTCCTTTGACATCAGTAACTTTTTTTTCATCAGCAATTCTCCTGGCCTCATGCTGAACTATCTTTGTGGACACAGGAATTCCAATTGCCCTTTGCTTTTCAATCCATCTCTTCAATAATTCCCTCTCTGGCCATTGTGCTGACTTGCCTCTCGTGGTCTTCTTCTGCTGGGGCATTTTTCAAGTGGAGTTTTTTTTTCCTGAAGCCAGTCTCGGATTGTCTTCTCAGTTGGAGGAGGATCAGACGGACATTCAGCAGCATAACTTCCATTCACTTTTGCAAACTGGATCACTTTGAAATTGAATTCAGTATTATACAAAGATATTTTCTGAGCCATTTCTGGGCAGAACATGGTAAAACGTAAACCAATATACCAGTAACAAATGGGAAACAATGAGTGCAAAGATAACAAACACAGAAAAAGCAGGAAATGCAAGTAAAAAACTATACAACCACTGTATAAGATGCTCTCAGTTTTTAGACCCCAAATTTTTTAAAGAAGGGTGTGTTTTATACATGGGGACATACAATATGTAACTGTCCCCAGATCAAACATCATTAACTATGAATCAAAATTTCAACCTAAAACTTCTGACCAGGTCAAAGTATTCTTTTTACTGTACCACATCAGATAGTGGCTCAATATTTTGGTTAGGATAACATGCCAAGTCAACAATAAATCAAATATTCAACTTGGCTTGAGTATTCCATTGAATCTATGAAAATGATTATTCCATTGAAGCTATGAAATATAACTTATTTTACCTGAAGTCACTGATAATTAAGTTTAAATCATGCCTACTTTACCCTTCTGAGTAAAAAAAGTACAAATGAAAGAGTAAAAATAGATGTTTTACCTTAATGCATTCATCATGGGGGATGTCAAACATCTTTTCAATTTGCTTTTCAACCCTTTCAGGGTCAGCATTCTTCAGATCTATCTACAAAATATTAATATTAAATCTTATACAAAAATAAAAATATACTGATGGATGCACATTCAGGGAGATGTTTCTTTCCAAACTCGAATTTCAATGAGCACAATAATCTATTAAATATGCAACTTAAAATTTTGCATAATGCTTACAAATTAACTCTTTAAACATTTCAAAAGATCAATGATTTTACTCAACCTTAACACCAATGTAGAATGTACCTTTCTATGCCCAATAAGACATTTTCTTCCTAGGTTGCTAATGCTAGAAATATTACTAAGTGGACCAACTTCTTGCAATAAAATGTCTAAATTACCAAATTTATGGAATAAAAATGAGTGAGGCACTATTATTCTTTTATAAATTATATTTTATTTTTTAATTATAAGGCATCTACTTTTCTCACTCCCATTTGTAAAAACAATTTTAAAAGTTTAATTTCTTCATGCCTTGTTCAAAATCCACCTCCACAACTCTCCTGAATTTACTTAAATGCAACTTTTCAGATTTCTCATTATAAATTCCTATCACATTTTTCTATTTACTTCATCTTAGCTTGAGTTTGTGTATACTGTGTATTATTTTTATACATGTTATCACTCCTCCTGGAATGTAAGTTTTTGAAAGGCAGCAAAAATTTCAATAAACATCTGAACACCTATTATGTCCATCACTAAAATGCAATTAGTCTTTCCAGATTATATGAACTATATACCTACTCTGTTAAATGGAATTTACAATCCATTTTCTTTAAAACTTATCCTTCAAATTAAAATAAAAAGTTAGTTTTATATTTTAGATTTATATTATAAGGAAGTTATCCTACTTCTTAATTTTGAGATTAAAAGAAAACAAAAGCTCAAAAGCACTATTTTATTTAGCACTTTATTTTCTAACATGTGTGTATGGATAACATCCTTTCTAATGCCTAGCTTAGGAATTTAGGGGTTGAAAGCATTTTAGTCTTGGCTTTCCTATAAGACAATAACCTTCTTTATAGCACCACCACTTCATTTATATAATACAGTTAGTATAGTATAATACAGCATCTAGGAAGTAATCCATAAATACTTGTTAACTACAAGCAATTCACTATACTAGGTGGGGAAAGAGAGGAAGAGAAACACTTAGGTGTAATACTTAACATTTCATTACTACACCTGTCAGGTATTTTAAAAACACAAATATAGTTACACAGTACTTCTTATAATTACCTTGTTTATAATAGGAATTATTGAGAGCTGTGCTTCAAAGGCAAGAAAAAAATTTGCTACAGTTTGAGCTTGAATACCCTGAAAATATTAAAGTAGACAAAATTTACAAACACAGCTTACATCCAAATTCAAATCACTATAATTTATACTCCTCTATTAAAAACTTAACATTTTTGTATAATATTAACATGATCCCCACTTATAAGCACTTTTGTTGTAGGGGACTCAAAACCAGATAGTGCTGATAACAAGGCAAAAATGTTGAACAGGTGGCACTAAACATTCACTACCCCAAACATGTGTGGCAGTTAATCAGTCAGACATAAAGATAAAGCTCAAGTAGAAATACAACAATCTGAATGATCATATTTCAATACAGCAAGAAACTTCTTAGTTTTGAGTATGGTCCTCTGGAACTTAGATTCCTAATCTAATAAGTAAGGGTTATACTGGATGGTTTCTTAAACAACTTCTTCTGGATCTAAAATTCTACAATTCTAAAAAATCCAGATGATACTGGTGACTTGCTGGAGAATAAAGTATTAAAAAAAAACCCCAATAACACCAAAAGCAATTCATTAGATGTGTTATTCCTTATAGGCAGAGGCAGTGTCTTTCTTTGTATCTTCCTCCTGGCCTAGGACACTGTCTTATAAAAAGCAGATTCTTAAACATTATTGGAATTAATATTTTGTTACACAGTGTGTTTTCCAGAACTTAATAAGGTTTGTGTCAGAAGGTAGTTTTGTTTTGCATCATATTTAGTTGTTGTTTAGTCATTCAGTAGTTTCCAACTTTTCATGAACCCATTTGGGATTTTCTTGGCAAAGAGAGTAGAGTGCTTTTCCATTTCCTTCTCCAGCTCATTTTACAGATGAAGAACTGAAGCAAACAGTGTTTAAGTGATTTGCCTAAGATCACAAAGGTAGTAAGAGTCTGAGGCTGGATTTGAGTCTTCCTCATTTTAGACTCAACACTATCTCCACTGTGCCACCCTAGCTGCCTTCAAAAATAAAAATAGGCATTTTATTGTTTATTGTCTGACTCTATGTAACAACATAGTAAAGATACTGAATTTCCTTCTTCAGTACGTCTCCATTTAGAGATGAAAAGCTGAGGCAGATAGGGATTAAAAGGCTAAGTGACTTGGTCAGGGTCACATAGCTAGTGTTTGAGGTCACATTTGAACTCAGACATTTTTGATGCCTAGACAACTACTACAGCACCATTTAGTTGTTCTATATATTTAGCAAACTAGAATTTTAAAATGGTTACATGGCAATTTAAAAATTTACAAATTGCTCTATGTTATTTATTGAGCCCCATAACTATCAGTAACTCCACAGATTATTATTATTCATCTTTTATCAATGGGGAAATGAAATTCAAAGATGTTATTCCTGCTCACACAACATCAGAGATTTATAATCAAATTGTTCAACTCCAAATCTAGTAATCTCCTCCCTATGCTACCCTGCAGTACTTCTCCATCACTCTTGAGAAATTGAGTTATTTCTTTAAAATGTAATTTCCCAAATAATGATTTTCCACAATTTTTTTCTATTTTGTGAGTCTTATTGACCTAGTCATTAAAGTTCTCAAAGTTTGTTTCCAAAGTGTGCTGGAAGTAAATGTCAAATTATAAACTCTTATGATCTTAGTCATACTTGAGATTATGACCCAGTTTAATACTAGGAAATGGGCATGTCACACCTTTAAGAATTCCCTTACTAGGGGTGACTAGGTGGCACAGTGGATAGAGCACCAGTCCTGGAGTCAGGAGTACCTGAGTTCAAATCTGGCCTCAGACACTTAATAATTACCTAGCTGTGTGGACTTGGGCAAGTCATGTAACCCATTGCCTTGCAAAAAAAAAACTAAAAAAAGTAATAAATAAAAAAAAGAATCCCCTTACTTCAAAATACTTTTTTATTTAAAACCTACAAAAATAGCTACACAGATGAGCATATTAAGTCTAACATAAAAAAACTGCCTTTTTATTAAAGATTTTCCAAGGGAAGTTTATAAATAGCAGAAAAATCATAATTATTAAAAAAGTAAAATGAAGTTTATACCTCATTAGCATCTACCACAAGTAAGACACCTTGACAAGCAGAGAGTGATCTTGACACTTCATAATTAAAATCAACATGACCCTAAGGGAAAAAAAAAGTCAAAACAACTGAATAAAAGAGTAGCATTCCTAGTATGGTCTGATCTTGACTCTTTAAATTAAACCTGAATTTATCTGTTTAACATTAATAAAATAAGTGACATTAAAAAGAATAGTAGTAAACAAAAAACACAATTTACCGATTCTAAGCTTTAGGCTAATTAACTTAGGCAACATTATTAACAAACAACCGGGATTAATTTTTAACTTACTGGTGTATCAATGAGATTTAAAAGGTATAGTTTTCCTCCATAATTGTAAAATAAAGTGGCAGTCTGTGCTTTAACAGTGATTCCTCTTTCCCGTTCTACTTGTAGTTTATCAAGTACTTGTTTATTGTGATCAGTTTTGGCAATTGTACCTAATAACATAATTTTGTGAAAATTTCTATTAGAAGATGACATTCAGTTTTACAAACCACGCTAGAAGTTGAGTTGGGTTATGTTCAATTCTATATGATAATGAAATATACTAAAAAAGGTCAATAAACTTGATTAAACCAACATTCAAACATTTTAAAAAAACATACTTATTAATGATCATGGCTAAGAAATAAAATCAAAATAAAGAGCAAAAATAAAAAAAATCAGTCTATGAATTACTTGATGTCAAATCATCTTAATAAGTATCCATTCCACATTCAAAAGAATTCACATACCTGTTAGTTCCAGAAGCCTGTCAGCTAGAGTACTTTTGCCATGATCCACATGGGCAATGATGCCAAAATTTCTAATATTTTCAGCAGGAAATTTAGACATATCCAGTCTTTCCTAAAAGGGTTAAAAAAACAACTCAAATATTTCAATTAAGTGATTTTTATTTACTCTTATTTCCAGATTAAACCAAACTTACTTTCATTCTAATATAAGTACTTTCACAGAATTCCTTTTTCCTTTAGTCTTTTTTATTCACTTTTCACCGTAACAAAATAAAGTTACCAAGATATAGTAACAGATTTTATCAATTGTCACAATTAAAGGTAAACAGGGAGGTGGAGTTTCCTTTTCCATCAATTTCCCTCCACTTACTAGGAGAAAAGGCAAGTCTGGGTGAATCTCACATTTTTCATGACAGAAGCCTTTTTGGTTAAGGGGATTCAAATCCAGATAGTGCTGACAGCAAAGCATCTGGGAAGCAATCCATACTTTTTTTTTAACTAACTACAGGCAATTCGCTATGCTAATTGGGGACATTTATATCATTTACTCTAAAATATGGCAGATATAAGCGATATCAAAAATACAAAACTGTTGATCTTCATGTTGACGGTTCTTAATTCTGAGATGCAAAGCAAGCCGCTTTACGTTAAGGATTTTATTCTTTCATTTCCGAGTCGGAGCTGAGCTCCAGCAATTCATATGTAAACATTTATTTTTTTTTCTGTTACACTCGAGATGTGAAAGGAACGCAGACTCTGAACTCAGGACTAAAATTCCTCCCCTGCAAAATCTGCTTCCTACAGGGCCCCTCCCTACTCCACATCCCAGGGTCGGGGCAGTTCTGCGCCCCCGGGCCGCCCCCGCCCCGCCCCACCGGGGTCACCGTGTGGTCCGCGCCGCTATGGGGCCTGCAGAGGGTCACCCGGAGCCGAGGCGGTGAGAGGGGGGAGGCCCCGCCGGCCACCTCCGGGCGACGGCGAAGGCCCCCCAGGGCGGCCTGCACCACCCAAGCGCAGCGGCGCCTGGGCCCGGGTCCTGCGAGGGTCAGCATGGCCGCGGGGGGCCGACTCTTAGAGCCCCGTCCGACCGCTCTGCCCACTGGAACCCTTCCACGGGTCCCGGATTCACTAAGGACTTTTACTCCGGAACCAGTTCCCGCGACCCCTCGGAGAGGTTGTGACCCCGCTCTACGTCATTACGCCACCCTCCGCCAGGGGTCACGTCCCCGCGCCACAACGCCACCCCGCCCTCCGCGGCTCTGACGTCACCGCGTCCTCACCCTGCGGGACTTGCGAATTTCCCCTTCTTCCTGTTTCTACTTTATTGGCTTTACTCGTCCCGCCCCCCGAGGAGGAGGTGCGGAAGCAGACAGAAAGCAGCCCCCCCGGAGTGCTCCCAAATGTAGGGGCCCCCCAGCCTCCTCCCACAGAAGCCTTGTCCCTGGCCTGACTTCCTTCTGGATTCTCCAGTTTGACGCGGGTAGCCTCCCCACTTTTCTTAGCCCTTCCTCACCACTGAGTTGCTTTGAACATCTATTTATTCATTCATTCATTCATTCATTTATTTTTAGATTTTTGCAAGCCAATGGGGTTAAGTGGCTTACCCAAGGCCACACGGCTAGGTAATTATTAAATGTCTGAGACCGGATTTGAACCCAGGTACTCCTGACTCCAGGGCCGGTGCTTTTATCCACCAGGCCACCTAGCCACTCCTGCTTTGAATATTTAAAAACAAACGTTTTGCCAATATAGGGGCCTTGGGTAGAAAGGGAAGGCCACAGGCGGGAGAGGACAGCTCATTATGAGGGAAGTCATACCTGGCCTAGAGTCTATATTGGCGGGCGATTCCAGAAACTTCCACCTCTGTTCTTAAAAATGTGCAGGGTGTTGAGACCCTAACCCACAATGACTACTCGGAGTCCTCTCCAAGTGGCAAAGAGTTCAAATTTATTTCGATTCTTGCAAGAAGCTGGGCAGTTCCTAACTAAGAGAGAGAAATCACAAAAAGCCGAATTACAGAAGCTAAAACAGGGTTAAAAAAGACACAAAAACCACAACCCATTCCCCCCTCTTCTTTTCTGCCAACCCTTATAACAATTGGTCAGACTTGATGGTCCGAAGAGAAGGGGAATGTACCTAAGCGTTCCCAGATGGTTAAGGTGACATAATTTTTCTAGCCAGAGATCTAGGTTCTCACGCTCACCTTATTCTTGTAAATATTCATCCATTTCACTTAGATAATCAAATTTATTGGCATAGAGTTGGGCAAAATAATTTCAAATTATTACTTTAATTTCCTCCTCATTGGTGATGAGTTCACCTTTTTCATTTATCATACTAGCAATTTGGTTTTCTTCTTTCTTTTTTTTAATCAAATTGACCAGAGGTTTATCAATTTTATTCGTTTTTTCATAATACCAACTTTTGGTTTTATTTAATTCAATAGTTTTTTTGCTCTCAATTTTATTAATTTCTCCTTTAATTTTTAAAATTTCTAATTTGGTATTTGATTGGGGATTTTTGATTTGTTCTTTCTCGAATTTTTTTAGTTGCATGTTTAGTTCATTGATTTCCTCTTTCTCCAATTTATTCATATAAGCATTTAGAGCTATCATATATCCCCTGAGAGTCACTTTGAATGAATCCCATAGGTTTTGGTATGTTGTTTCATTATTATCATTATCTAGGATAAAATGGTTAATTCTTTCTATAATTTGTTTTTTTGGCCCACTCATTTTTTAAAATGAGGTTATTCAGTTTCCAATTTGCTCTGGGTCTGTATCTCCTTGGCCCAGTATTGCATATGACTTTTATTGCATTGTGATCTGAGAAAGATGTCTTCACTATTTCTGCCTTTCTGCAGTTGATCATTAGATTTTTATGTCCTAGTACGTGGTCAATTTTTGTATAAGTTCCATGTACTGCAGAGAAAAAGGTATATTCCTTTCTATCCCCATTCAGTTTCCTCCATAAGTCTACCATATCTAATTTTTCTAACAATCTATTTACCTCCCTAATTTCTTTCTTGTTTGTTTTATGATTTGATTTATCTAGATCTGATAGCGGGAGGTTGAGGTCTCCTACTAGTAGAGTTTTGCTGTCTATGTCTTTCTGTAATTCAGCTTCTCCTCTAAGAATTTGGGTGCTGTCCCACTGGGTGCATATACATTCAATATTGAAATGACTTTATTGTCTATGGTACCTTTTAGGAGGATAAAGTTTCCTTCCTTATCTCTTTTAACGCTATCTATTTTTGCTGCTGCTTTGTCTGAGATAAGGATTGCTACCCCTGCTTTTTTTACTTCAGCTGAAGCAAAATATATTTTGCTCCAACCTTTTACCTTTACTCTATATGTATCTCTCTGCTTCAAATGAGTTTCTTGTAAGCAGCATATTGTAGGATTCCGGTTTTCAATCCACTCTGCTGTTTGCTTACATTTTAAGGGAGAGTTCATCCCATTCACATTCAAGGTTATGATTACTAATTCTTTATTTCCCTCTGTTTGTATTTTCCCCCTTTTCCCCCCGTTTTATCCATATTCCCCAGTATTTTGTTTTTTGAATACCACCCCTTCAGTATGTTTGCCCTCCTATATCACACCCTCCCCTTTCTTTCCCCTTTCCCTTTTTCCCGTTTCCCTTCCCTTCCTTTTGTTATTTCCCCTTATTTCCTCCACTCCCCTTCCCTTTCTCCGTCCCCCCTCCCCTTTCCCCCTTTTAATACTTGAAAGGTTAGATGTTTTATAAGTTAACTGAGTATGTGTAGGGTGACTTTAAGCCAAGTCTGATGAGAAGAAGATTCAGGTGTTTCTCCTCTGCTCCTTTCATCCCCTCTATTACCATAGGTTTTTTGTACCTCTTAGTGTAATGAGATTTGTCCCATTCAATCCCCTCCCTCCTCCTGTCTCTTTCCTGTCCCCCTTTTTAGGGAAGTAGTGTATTTTTTTAGATCATTCTATCTAGGTCATAGAAAATTCTGTCTGTCCCTTCTAGTTCAGTATATTCTATTGGATAGAGTCAAAATTCCTGAGAGTTATTAGAGTCTTTCTCCCAAGAGGGGTTAAAGCCAGTTACATCCCATTAGATAGCAGTCTCATGGATAGGTCATGGATGTCCATCATTTCTGGCTAGGTGTATTCTCTCAGAGTTACATTTCTCAGGATTTATGAGAGTCTCCCCCCCCCCCCCATGCTGGAATATAGCCAGTTTCAACTTACTGGATTGCATTTTTTTTCCTTTTACCGCCCCCCCCCCCTTTTTTTTACCTTTTCATGTGTCTCTTGAACCTCCTGTTTGATATCCAAATTTTCTGTTTAGCTCTGGTCTTTTCATCAGAAATTTTTGGAATTCTTCCATTTCGTTAAATATCCATCTTTTTCCCTGGAAGAGAAGGCTCAGCTTTGCAGGAAAGTAGATTCTTGGCTGCATTCCACGCTCCTGTGCTCTTCGAAATATCTCATTCCAGGCCCTTCTATCCCTTAATGTTGATGCAGCCAGGTCCTACGTGATCCTTACTGTGGCTTCTTGATAATTAAATTGCTTCTTTCTGGCTGCTTGCAGGATTTTCTCTTTTATCTGATAGTTCTGCAGTTTGGCCACAACATTCCTTGGTGTTTTCATTTTAGGATCTTTTTCTGGTGGCGATCGATGTACTCTTTCAATAACTACTTTGCCCTCCAATTCCATGATATCAGGGCAGTTTTCCATCAGTAGATCCTGTAATATTAAGTCCAGGCTTTTTTTCTCTTCAATGTTTTCAGGAAGTCCTATAATTTTCAGGTTGCCCCTCCTTGATCTATTCTCGAGGTCAGTGGTTTTGTTGATGAGGTATTTTACATTTGCTTCTGTTTTTTTCTATTTTTTGATTTTGTTTAACTGACTCTTGCTGTCTCATGGAGTCATTAGTTTCTGTAGAGTCCATTCTTTTTTTGGGGGAGGAATTTTCTTCATTAACCTTTTGCAACTCCTTTTCCAATTGATCAATTCTACTTTTGAAAGAGCTTTCCATTTGACCAATTGAGGTTTTGAGAGAATTAATTTCTTTTTGCATTTGCTCATTTGAGGATCTGAGAGATTTATTCTCCTTTTGTGTTTGTCCAATTGTACTTTCTAAGGTTTTGTTTTCTTGTTGCAAGGTATTAATTGTCTCTCCCAAATTTTTAAGCTCTTTCCTTATTTCTTCTGTGCTGGAGACCAGATTGTATTCTCCTCAGAGGTTCCAGGTCTCTCTGAGTTGGGGTCTTTCCCTTCCAGGAATGTTTCTATGGATCCACCTTTCCTCTGACCCTTCTTCATTATGCTAAGACCTTGAGTGGGGGGGGGGGGCTGGTTCACCTGGGCTTGGGATCTCTAAATGCTTTACTGAGTGCAGTTTCTCTGGCTGGCCAGTAGGAGGTGCTGGTTGCTTTCTCTGGAGTGTCTGTGCCCTTGGTTGAGGCCTTCTCCCTACCAGAAGGGAGGAGTTGGAACTATTGAATTCTTTTGCCTTCAATCAATGGTGGGCTTTACCCTGGCCTGAGGTCATTCCTCAGCTGGGCTGGTTCTTCTGCTCACATGCCTGGGCCTGAGGCAGAAGTAGTTTTCATTTGTTTGGAAGGAGGCCTCTGTGCAATGGAGGTGTGGACTCAGAGTTTCTCAGACCTAAGGAGCCCAGGGATGGCATCTGCAGCTCTCCTGCACCAGACCTCTCCCCGCAGCCCCTTCCCCAAGCTTCAGGGGGACAGCACCAACACCAGTGCCTTTGCTTCCCCGCGGACCCAAGCCCCCTTCGTACAGCCCTACCGCTGATCCAGCAGGTCTGGCTCTCGGGCCCTCAGACTCCCGGTTCCAATTCAGCTGTTAATCTGGCTGATCGGGGGCTGATCTTCCCTCGGAGCCCAGACTCGCCCGCCGGTACTCAGCCAAGGCTGCTGCAGGAGACAAATCCTGAGGTAGATCTTCCTCTCCTGGCTTTTCTTTCTGGGTTTCCTGGTTCAGATTTCTTTTTAGAGGTTTGTTTCATGTGATAGATGGAGAAGAGATCAGGAGACTTTAGAACTGTGCCTTGTCTTCTCTCCGCCATCTTGGCCGGAAGTCCACCTTATTCTTGAGAAATAGAAACTGAGGCCTGTGGCTTATATTAATTTAGCACAACGTTTCTGAAAAGTCAGCATTTTTGCCCCTCACAAAAAGAAGCTACAGATGGGTATGCGTGCCCTTAGACACAGTGTGCATGTTCAGAGGCGCTACTTTGTGCGTGGCTTCTGCTAGCCTCCTCCTAGCTCCCTTCCTTCTCAGCCACCCAGTTTCACTGCCATCTTCTATTGTCCCTTGGATCTGGTTCTCCTAACATGACCTTACTATTATCAGATGTGCAAGATGTGATGTAAAAAAAAAAGAGATGAGATATTAATCTCATAGCCTTAAACAAGCATGCATCAAGTCCAAACAAGCAATGGTAAATAAACATTGGTAGACTCTCCTAAGAGGTTCAAATGTATATAGTAGGTTCATATCATGAACCAGTTGTAGGTCTACTGAATAAGATATTCTCTATTTCACCTCACTCTGCACTAATATCCTCAAGGGAGATTTTCAGGCAAAACAGCGGAGAGATTAGGTTCATCCTCCCAGTTTTCCAAGAGCAGAACTCTACCCCAACCCCCCCACTGCCAAGATGCCCTGGAAAATTAAATCTAAATTGTCTCCCTGATTGGCTACATCTAGCTGAGGATCTCCAGTCAGTTAACAATCAGAGCCTTCTTATCACCTGCAATTGGCAAATACTGAACCATGGCTCCTAGGATAAATACAGAGGGAAGTTCCTGCAAGCTGCTGGTCACCACGTTTACTTTGAGCATTTTTCTGAGAGATTCCATAGACGGATCAATGATTTTCCTCTATTTTTTTTAAAGATGTTCCATATTGTTGTTTCATTAATTGTATTCATGGTCTACAAAACACCCTGTGTTCTTTATAAGGCACATCACAACCTTCTTGCACTTAGGAAGGATAGAAAGCACTTTAACACTAAAGGTCCATTTTAAACAGCAAAATCACCAAGAAAAAAAGCACAGAAATGTGAAAAGTGTGGCACAAAATAGTGCATTGGAAAGGACAAATGTTTATAGTTTGAGAACTGAAATAAGAAGCAGAGCATTGACTTCAGCTGGGAATGGGCAAATCCACTGGCTCAGATTTGTGTCAAAAATGACCAGAAAGTCTTATGAGTATTGATTTGGGGATTAAAAATAAATTTGGTGTAATAGGCAAATAATGAGGCCTAACTTCTATATGCAGAAATGGAAAAATGAAGTGAAAAAGGCAAACAGGGGCCTCAAGGTCCAGGTTCAATTTACCTATCTAAGGACCTGTTCCAAGCTACCAGTCAGAAACAGTAGTCATAGTCACTATGTGACTAAAGCTGAGGGAATGGGAAGCCTAACCTGGGCATCACAGAGCAGGCCATAGACAGAGTGCCAGTAAACTAGATATTATTAATTTATTCATTACTTTTTTATATGCAAATTATTTGCAAATCATGGAATTTGGAGCTCCACCTATTGTTTATGGAGCCAGATGTTATACTGTTATATATATGAAATATATACATATATATATATGTAAATTGTTACATATATGAAAGGTGGATCATAGAACAATTAGTTTTGGGGCTTGAGTGATCTTCCCAGAACCAGCCCACCATGCAAGATAATATAACAATTATAGATCTTGGGTACAGTACAAGTTATATGATATACTCACTTAACAAGTAAAAGAATGCGAGAATTGTCAAGATAAAATCAAATTATTCTGGCTACTTGGTTTTCGTTGTTTCCTAAGGCCAGAGCTTCTGCCTATGAAAAGGACTTCAAAAAACTGTTATTATTATATTAATTACACATAAAACATTAATATAAAAATCATAACATTTGACACCACCTACTCACTCTATCCAGGATGAACTTGAATAGATCTGATATAATTTGCCCCCAGGATCCATTGTGTTATTGTTTCTTTCTGTTCAGTTGTCAGTAAGCAAATGGCTTTGTCATTCCCAAAACACTGGAGTACTGGAATATTGAATCTATACTTGGTCAGAAAAAAGAGACCAGGGGCTTCTTCATTTTCATAATACAGGTGCTTAGTGGTTGGCCAGAAAGAATCAGGGCAACTCAGCAATGCCCTGTTACCTAAATAAATACAAAATTCATTCAAAAATAACTGGTGAGTGAGTTAGATACGAGAAAATATTATGATTACAAAAGACTTTATGTTAAGGAAGGTGGGATTTTACAGTCAGAGATCAGGAGGGCAAATATTCTAATCTTAGGGTACAGTTTGTCAATCCTCTAGTTATTAGAGTGAGTTTAGATTAATTATAATCCCATTTTATCTCACAGCAACAGTTGTTTTATTTAAAACCAAACTAAATGCCCTTCCTCAAGAGAAATTTCATTTTCTCAACTTGCATATTTAATGTTATTGATTTAGGAATTTAAGAATATCATTAATGTAGGAAATTGAATTGTAAAAACAAATTGATCTTCAAATTTGAATTCATTAGTAGTATGCCTTGTTGGTCACCTAGCCTTTCAAATCATTTCCACTTCTTGATCTTTCAGTGTCCCAACCAAACTATCTGGCATAAATTTGAACTAACACCTAGAACATGATTATGCTGCTTGAATTGCCCCAGAGATGTAATAGACATTTTCTATTTTTAAATTCAGTCATCCAACCCCAAATCCCTTCAGTTGTACATCATGACTATGCCTATCTTTAAGTTTCTGATTGAGGAGCAGCTAGGTAGCATAATGGCTAGGACACTGGCTCTGGAGTCAGGAAGACCTGAGTTCAAATTCAGCCTAAGATACTCACTAGCAGTGCCATTTTCAAAAGTTATTGCCCCCCAAAATTTCTGAGTCAATATGTCACATACTTCCTCCTCACCTCTTGTTCATACTTCATTGGAGCTTTCTTCCTCATTGGAGAAGTTGAACATCATAGCACAGATTCCTAGAATCTCCAATCTTTGGATGGAGAACTTTTTTCATTAGAAGAATTTCAGCTGTTTTCATATATTGAAGTATTATTTAGCTTCATGATTTCATATTTTTACAAAGTTTTATAGATATGTCATAGAAACACAGAGAAATAGGGGCAACTAGGTGCTGCAGTGGATAGAGCACTGGCCTTGGAGTCAGGAGTACCTGAGTTCAAATCCAGCTTCAGACACTTAATAATTACCTAGCTGTGTGGCCTTGGGCAAGCCACTTAACACCATTTGCCTTGAAAAAACCTAAAAAAAAAGACTCAGTTGCCTTCCAGTGAGACACTTAATAATTACCTAGCTGAGTGGCCTTGGGCAAGCCACTTAACCCCATTTGCCTTGTAAAAAAAAAACAAACCAGAAACACAGAGAAATAAAATATTTTAGAAGCAATGTATAATATACAAGCAAGTTATTATAAATGATATTTGAAGGCATATTTCCATATTTAAAAATAAAGACAAAAATATTTTTTTAATCATTCCTCAAAGATGTGCTCTCCATCTATTTCTGGAGACCTGCTTAACATATTTCTGATGTTCTATTCCAACTCATCCCACCCTCTTTTCAATTCAAGCATCACTTTTCTTTGTTTTTGAGATTGTCAACTTTAACACTTGAAAGCAATTTGTGTGTGCTGGCTTTGACATTGTATATCTCCTCTTTACATTTCTTTGCTAAAATGTTTTGATACCATTTGATATCATGAGTGAATTTAGCAAAGGACATTAACAACTTATACAACATTGGACTCTTTACTGAATTTCCCTTCTTTCCCTAAGCAACAATCATTTTTTAAATTTTTCAACATTTTTTGATACTCTCTGAAACTCTTCTCTTTTTTATGTAGTCAGTATCCTTGACTGACCTTGTATTTGTTTTGTGGGGTAGACAAAATAATAATGTAATACTCTTGTGACTTTTCTCCCTACTGTCGTGGAATGCCCTCGGGATCAGTACTTCATTCTATAATGTTCGACAGTTTTATAAATGACTTGGATAACAGCCTAGGTGGCACATTTATCAAATTTGCAGATGACACAAAGGAAAGAGGAATAGCTATCATGTTGGTTGAAAGGATACAAAAAGACCTCCACAAGGTACAGTACTGGGACAGATGTAATAAAATGAAATGTAAGGAGACTTCTAATTAAGTTGATAAGGGAACTTGCAAGAGTAGCAATGTGATAGAAGAGCCTGCCTCTTGAGGGGAAGGGATAGGTTTGTTTATACTAGGAGGAAAAGTATGTGTTTTCAAAGAAAATTATGGCTTTGACTCTGCAATTTAGAATCTTTAGAAAAAAGGACAGATTTTTCCAGCTCAAACAAAGCTGTCTTTTTTATTTTGAAGTTATTAATTCCTTTTGTATTTATACTATGTTCATTTCTGGATAAATCACTAATTACACAATAAGCCTTACTTTTTTTTTTTTTGCAAGGCAAATGGGGTTAAGTGGCTTGCCCAAGGCCACACAGCTAGGTAATTATTAAGTGTCTGAGGTCAAATTTGAACTCAGATACTCCTGACTCTATGGCCGTTGCTGTATCCATTGCACCACCTAGCCACCCCTAAGCCTTACTTTTTAACAAAGGAAAAAAAGCACATGCAATCAACATAATGACTGTGTCAGAGGATGTATGTAACCTCCTACAACCATAGTCTTTCACTCTAATAAAAGGTGTCTTCTCATTTCTTTTCCAGGGCCAAATTTGATCATGATAATAGTCAGCACTTGACTATGTTTACTTTTCTCCCTCATATTATAGTCCCTGAAAAAACTCTTGGCTCTGCTTCTCTCACTTTGTTTCATTAGCCTACCCACAATTAACAGAATTCCTCATTTTTTTCAGTTCTTACAATGAAATAATTTACATTTATAATCAGAAGCCAGGATTTATTTCACTATTATCTAATCAATGAAACCATTTTGAGATTATGCCTTTTGATTCCATTGGGTATAAGCAACAGTATGATCTCTTTTCAAAGAATATTGAATTCAATGACTTTTCTCACATAATTTCAATTTACTTTTCAGGATGACTAGACCAAATTATTTCTCTACCACCAAATACATATATATCTCTTTTCTCATTGCTTTCCAATGTTATCATCTTTTATCATTTCTAATAATTTGCTGAATGTTTTTTGTTGTTTTTTAGTTTCAGTCTTATCTAACCTTTGTGATCCCATTTAGGATTTTCTTGGCAGAGATCCTGGAGTTGTTTGCCATTTCCTTCCCCAGCTCATTTTATAGATGAGGAAGTTGAGGCAAACAGGGTTAAGTGATTTGCCCAGGGTCACACAGTTAGTAAGAGTCTGAGTCTGGATTTTAGCATAAGTCTGCCTGACTCCAGAGCTGGCACTCTATCCATTGGGCCACCTAGCTGCCCTATTGAATGTTAAGTGAAATATAAACATCATAATTTGCATTTCTTTTAGTGTAGATCTTTCACATGGTTAACAATACTTGAACAGTCTTTTGAAAACTCTTTCTCATTGTTCTGATCTTATATTGTGAAGAATGGCTCTTGGTCTTATATATTGTTACTATTTTCCTATTTATTTTGTATTTTATACATATACGTATTTGATATAGAAGTTTTCTCCCCACTTGACAGTTTATACTTAATGCTACTTGTTTTTGTTTTTGAGAAAGCTTTTTAATTTTAAGTACTAAATTTTTTTCCTATTTTTTAGCATCCTTATCCCTTGTTTGGTAAAGAATTCTCCTTCCATCCATTACTATTCCAATTTCCTCTAATTCTTTGTTTGTGGTCACCTTTTATATTTCAAATTCATATCCATTTGAAATTTATAGTGGTATTTGTTAGAAAATGTCATCTTAACCTAATTTCTGTCAAATAGTAGAAATGTCTTTTAAAATATATTTTTCAGTATATGTCCAGTGGAATTACATTTCCATTAAGAAAATCACAGCATTTTAAGAATGGAAGTTAATTTAGTGGCCATCTAGACCAAATTGTATGTCAATGCAGTGGTGTCAAACACAAATAGAAATGGATCCCTACTGGCCACATATTGACTTGGAAAACCACAAATTAACACTATTTTATATTATATTTTATTTATTTTGTTAAACATTTTTCTTTTAGAACCTGAGTTATTTTAAAATGATTTTTAAATTTAGTTTGGGAGACACTTAGGAGTTTTGCAAAAAGATTCCTAATTAAACTATACCATACCATACCATATCAAGCCATGCTTGTAATCTGGACTAAGTTTCCTCATCTGTTAAGTAAGGATAGTAACTGTTGTTATAAGAATCAAATGAAATAATGTATTATTATTGAGGCAGCTATGTGATACAGTGATTAGAGTGCTACACTTAGAATCAAGAAGACTTGAATTTAAATCTAGCATTAAATCTACTTTAACTGAGTGACCCTGGACTATCCTTTAATGTCTTTCAGCCTCAATTTCCTTAATTTACAAAATGATAATAACCCTATTTTACAGGGCTGAAGCCAAATGCCACTACAGGGTTAAAGCCAAATGAGAATATCTGTAAAGCACTTTCTAAACCTTAAAGTGTATTATAAATACTAGCCCCTGTAGTTGCTGTTATAAATATCATTATTACTATTATTGCATTATGTACTAATATGCCTAACAAGCAGTCATACACCTTCTACTTGGACACCTCTAAAAATGAGCAACCCATGATTTTCTAAGCCAATCTATTTTTTTTGAATAGTTCTACATTTTCCCCTGATATCAAGACTACTTGTGCCTTTTTTTCTTTTAAATCTTTCATTCATTTCCCTGATTCTAACCTTTAGGACCAAAAGAATAATTCTCATCCACTTTCTAAGGGATTTGTCAAGTTACCCACCTCAAGTCCTAATTTATTAGTAAATTTTTCCTTTTTCTTAATTTTAAATAGATATTGATGAGTGATTATGTGCCTATTTGAAAAAGGGATGGCATTCATAAAAAATCTAGAAGAACAGTCCTTGAACTAAAGTAGTGCCTCACTCTGTTGGACTGATCTAAACTAATAACTGGAGAACCTGAACAAAAGTATAGAATAATATGATAACATGAGTCTTCAATCTGGTTAGTTTACCTCTTTCCCTAAATCATAAGGACCAAATATTCATAGATAATCAGGCCTGTTTATCCCTCACAGCAGGAACACAAATGAAAAATAATTCTTTATTCAGTCCAGGGGATGCACCCAAAATTAGTCAATTTTATATTATTGTTATTATCTTGCTTCCTTTTGCTCTGAGGATCTTGCCTTCTGATATTAGTCAAGCCTATATTCCTTATTAATATTAAAAATTTTAATTCTTCCAGTTTTTACAATTAGTTTTTGACTTTTATTAAACACTGAAAACAGCATTTATGTGTTATAAAAGTACAGTCTCTTGGGATCTTCTATTCCTTCTTTAGATTTATTTTTACTTTGGCAGTAGAGGCACTTATTTCTTTATTTCTCTGTTGGTCCCAAAGAAGGAAATACATGCATCTTGAGTAAAGAATGTGAGAAATAAAAACTTTTAAGTTGCATTAGGAACATGAGGGAAATAAACAACTGTCAAAAAAGGCCTAGAGGCCCCACTAGAAAAATCCCCACAGATTGCAGTAGATTTAAGTTTGCAATAAAATGTGTTAGCAGAAAAGGTTGGTGTTTTCAAGTAGCACACTGAGTAGCATTGTATCATAGGTAATAGTTACTCCCTGAAGATTTCTGGTGAGGCCACATAGGTTCTGTGGTTTTTTTTGTTTGTTTTTGTGAATCCTTACTAGCATTTTTTTAGTGGTTATAGAGACATAAAGTCATAGAATTTTGATGTTAAAAGAGATCCCATGGGTCATTTAGCCCTACTCCATCATGATGAGGAAACCAAGGCTCAGAGAGGTTGTTTAAGGTCACAAAGAGAAAGGGGAAAAAAAGACTAAAGAAATAAGACTTAGAAAAACTGAAGATTGAAAAGAAACAGCCTAACCTGAAGATTAATGCAACAATGACTGAAAAAAAAATACAGGGACAAAGCTTGGTGGTCTACTTAGTGGAGTAACTTTTTCTTCCAATCTCTAGAAGAACCTATGTTACCCAACAAACATCAGACATCCCTAGCTTTCCAAAGAACCAACTTAGTGCTTCTCACTTCTCCCACTATCACAGTGTTGTATTTAACCTGAACAGCTCCTATTTATCATGGAAGGACTTAACAGGTGAAGCGGCACAAAGATTATCATTAGAGCAATATTAACTGAAAAAGGAAGTGGGCAAGACCAGCAATGAAAGTGATGGATCAATATGCTCCATTGATAGCCAGGCAGAGAAAAGGCAGTAGATATAAATCATTTAACCTTCATTTTAAGGAGGACACCCAGGTCAGTCATGTCTTCATTCCTCTCCAAGGCAGCATTCCTGACTCTGCCAGACTTTTTCTTTAATGACCCCAAAACCATTTATTCTTGGCAGGGTATTTGTCTCTACACTAAAATCTAGATAAATTATATCTATGTCATTCTCCAATCTGCTAGTTTAGTGAACCTATAAATCAGAAAAAATCAGGTTAGTTTGGCAAGTTCTGTATTTCGTGAAATTATGTTGGCTCTTGGCAACAACTTAAAGTGGGGTTGACCTCTTCCAAATTCCCTCTTGAAGCCTGAAGTCTTCAGAAGCACCCTGAGTTACTGCAGAGTACAAAGCTTGAAGAACACTCAAGAGCACTGAAGAAATGGAAGCCTTTTCTCTTGCCAACTCTGTCCTGTCCTTTATTCGGAGCAGAGAGAGCATTTATCTTTACCACTAAGAAGAGAGTCTCATACTAATTGGCTTTTGGATTGAGGTTACATTTGGAAAACATTTAGTAAAGTCTTGGTAAATTCTCTGTTCTCATAGAAGATGGAAATACTTAGACTAGGTTACAAAGAGATAGGATTGAAATTAGATAACTGGCCAGTCTCCCAGAGTATCTACTTGTCAAGGTCTTTAGTGAACTCCTCCAGAAATCTGAGCTTGTTCTGGATAACTTAACATTGTAAGTAACTTCAATACTCTAGGAGAGTACATCCAAATGACACAAAGTTGGAAAAACTAACAGACGGGATAACGTAATCAAGATCCCCCCCCCAAATCTAGATGAGTCTGATCATTTTTTTAAATTTTAAAAAAATCAATTCAATATAAAATGGGTCTAAAAATGGTTAGAGAGCAGTTTATTTGAAAAATGATCTAGGAGTTTTAATGAATTGAAAGCTCAATAGAAATCAACAGTGTGAATTGGCAGCCCAAACCAAACTAATACACTGAGAAACGTTTTTAAAAGGGTCATTCACATAGTGAATAGAGCCAGCCTTGACTCAAGGAAGACCTGGGTTCAAGTGATGCATTTGACACATAGCAGTAACCCAGAGCAAAGTGCTCAATCCCTTGGTTCCCTGAGCCATTTTCTGAGACTATAAGCCACAGAGAAGGCACTGCCCTCCTTTGGCAGGCATTTCTTCACCCAAGAATTTCCTAATTCAATAAACTTATGCCTGGAACAAAAACCAAAAGAATTAAAACAATGACTTTACTGGTTAAGGGAACTCCTAGGGAAGAATTCCTTTACTGATAGTCTCTAGTCTGCTCTAGTCAGACTACTCCTTAAATATTGTGTTCAAGTCTGGGGTCGCAGTCTAGGAATGAAAATACCAAGCTAAAAAGCATTCAGAGGAGTTTCACCAGAATAATTAAGGACCAGGATTTCAAGAATATTTGAAGAAACTGGGAATGTTTAGCCTGAAAAAAAGAAAATTCATATTAGATCTATTTTCAAGTATTTGAAGAAGTATCATGTTTAATAGAGATAACACTTTTTTTAGCTCCAAAGGGTAAAATCAAGAGAAATAAGTGGAAATGGCAAAGAAGCACGTGTAGTCATATATATATATATATATGTATATATATATATATATGTATATATACATATGTTTTTCTAACTACATGAATAGTAATTTTTTTTGCAAGGTTTTGAGTTTTACATTTTTTCTCCTTCCCTCCCCTCCCTCCCCTCTCTCCTGGACAGAAAACAATCTGATATAGTCTCTAAGTTTATAACCATGCTAAAGAGTAGTCCATATTGATCATTTTATGAGAGAAGAATCAGATCCAAATGGAAGAAAACATTAGAGAGAGAAAAATTGACATAATACATACATAAGAAATCTTTTAAAACTCAAAGATAAATTTTGGTCTTCATTTAAACTCCACAGTTCCTCCCCTGAATATGGATGATATTTTCCATCACAAATCTTTTAGAATTATTTTTGATTATTTTACTGCCCACCACAGTTGATCATCACTAGTATTGTTGTTAATGTGTATAATGTTCTTCTGGTTCTGTTCACTTCATCCAGCATCAGTTTTTGCAAATCCTTCCAGTCTTCTAAAATCCTATCCCTCATGATTTCTTACAGAACAAGAATATTACATCATAACATGTGTGTGTGTGTGTATATATATATATGTATGTATGTATGTATCTATATATCATAATTTGTTCAAACATTCCCCAAATGATGGGCATTCCCTCTACATGTAGTCTTAAAATCAAGAAAACACTTCCTAAAAATTACAGCTGTCAGAAAGTAGAATAAGGTGTAGGGTTTCACCCTCATTCGTTGTCCTCAAATATAAAGGAAGGATGATACTTGTCAAGTATGTTATTTTGGGGGAGATCTTGCTGTGAATGTTTGGACTAACTTCTGAGGTCTCTTCCAACTCTGACATTTTGTGATTTTGAGACACCTCAAAGCTCAAATGAGATGAAAAGCAGCTTGCAAACTATAAAGTGCTCTATAAATTCCAGTGATGAGGTGATGATGATGATGATGATGATGATCTTAAAAGAACCAGAGGAGTGTGTATAGAATTTTGGTGAATTCCCTTTGGAAAATTTGTGAGAGAATTATGTCATAGGCTGAGAAGGTTTGGAGGGGCTGAGGCAGTTCTTCAGATATTTGAAAATCTCATGTTCTTCACAAATTCCTGCCCTTTCATTATTCTAATAAACCTCCTCTGGATGCTCTCTAATATCCAGGTTGATAAAATAAAAACTCCAAGCTTCTGGTCAATAGCAGAGAGAAGAAAGGCATTGTGTTAAGTGCTTCTGGAGTCCTCTCAAAAATAACATGAAAGAAACCTCTTATCAGAAACTGGATTGATACAACCCAGAAAAAGAAGCTAGAAGAAGAACACCTACCAATGAGGTTTGTCTCAGGGGACTGTGGATGAACTGGGAGAGGAAAGCAGAGTGTGGGCACAGGGACCTCAGCTGGGGAAAGCCAGAGGAGTCTTTGCCAGGGGGAGGGGGGAGGGGAGGACTGCATGGCTGGAAATCATGGCTGGGTGTGGGAACTGAGCTCCATACTTTTGAAGCTTTGTTCCAGGAACAAATGGTAGTGCCCCCCTATCCACCCCCTCAGGCTCAGGTGTGGACTACAGAGACTGGCTTCCTCCCCTAGGGCCAAGCCCATTGTTCAAGGTCAACTCAAACCCTGCAGCCCATCCTCACTCCCTCCTCCTCTCCCCCTCTTCACTCTATCCAGGAGTGGGAGAGGGCTTCAATCACTCTAGAGAAAGCAACCAGCACCCCCTACTGGCTGGCCTTTGGAATTACTAAGCCAAGTGAACAAAGTCTCTAGGATTTTCAAAAGCAAATTTCTGAGAGCCAGCCCCAATCCCAACACAAGATTGTAGAAAAATGAAGAAGAGCCAGTGAAAAGGGGGACCCATGGAGAAATACTTAGAAGCACCGGAGTCTAACCCAGAGAGATCTAGCATTTCTTGAGGAGAGTATGAATTGGTCTCCAGCCTAGAAAGACTTTCTTGAAGAAATCAGGAAGGAGTTTAAAAATCAATTGAGGGGCAGCTAGGTGTTGCAGTGGATAGAGCACCGGCCCTGGAGTCAGGAGTACCTGGGTTCAAATCCGGTCTCAGACACTTAATAATTACCTAGCTGTGTGGCCTTGGGCAAGCCACTTAACCCCATTGCCTCGCAAAAAAAAAATCAATTGAAAAAAATTGGGAAAAGAAACTCAAGAGAAAATTAACACATTGCAAGAGAAAATTAACATCCTTGGAAAATACAATTGGACAAATACAAAAAAAATAATTTTCTCAAAACTACACTTGGACAAATGGAAAACTCCTTCAACAATAGAATTGACCAATTAGAAAAAGAATTGCACAAGGTAAATGAAGAAAATTCTTCTCTAAAAATAAAGAATGGAATCTATGGAAACTAATGACTGCATGAGACAACAAGATTCTGTTAACAAAACCAAAACATTGAAAAAATAGAAGAAAATGTAAATACCTCATCAGCAAAAACACTGACCTTGATAACTGATCATGAAGGGACAACCTAAGAATTATAGGACTTCCTGAAAACACTGAAGAGAAAAAAAACTTGGACTTAATATTACAGGATTTAGTGATGGAAAACTGCCCTGATATCATGGAACCAGAAGGCAAAATAGCTATTGAAAGAATACATTGATCACCTCTGGAAAGAAATCTTAAAATGAAAACACCAAGGAATATTGTGGCCAAATTGCAGAACTATCAGATAAAAGAGA
This sequence comes from Macrotis lagotis, assembly GCF_037893015.1. Lineage (NCBI taxonomy): Eukaryota > Metazoa > Chordata > Mammalia > Peramelemorphia > Peramelidae > Macrotis > Macrotis lagotis. The sequence continues at coordinate 170,711,257 of NC_133660.1, forward strand.
AAATCCTGCAAGCAGCCAGAAAGAAACAATTCAAATACCAAGGAACCACAGTAAAGATTATGCAGGACCTGACTGCATCAACTTTAAGGGATCAAAGGGCCTGGAATGAGATATTCCAAAGAGCAAAGGAGGTTGGAATGCAGCCAATGACACATTATCTGGCAAAGCTGAGCCTTTTCTTCCAGAGGAAAAGATGGACATTTAATGAAATGGAGGACTTCCAACATTTCTTGATGAAAAAAATCAGAGTTTAATAGAAAATTTGGACATCAAATAGGAGGCTCAAGAGACACATGAAAAGGTTAAAAAAAAAGAGTAAATTTTTTAAAAAAACCTACTATCCAATAAGATGAAATTGGCTATATCTCCATCTGGGAGAAAGATTCTCATAACTTTCTAGAATTGTAACTCTATTATAGAGATATACTTAGCTAGAAGTGATGGACACTCTTGACTCACCTGTGAGACTACTATCCAATAAGATGAAACTAGCTATATCCCTATCTGGGAGAAAGATTCTAATAATTCTCTAGAACTATAAGTCTTTTTTTTGTGTTTTTTTTGTGTTTTTTTTTATTCTATAGGTTAACATTGCATTTATTCCAATAACCATTCAGAGCGAATTCAACCAAGTTGTCATCAAGAAAATATGCATATATAAAACCTTGTTAACCTAGGTGCTTCTTCTTACTTACAACACTGGATATGGTTTGTCTTTTTTTTATCTTCATCTTTTAAAAAAGGGAGAGTTGTGTCAGATAAAACCTTCTTGTTACCTACCTGTAACATTCCTCCCACCTACCCCTACCCCTCCAAAAGAATTTTGGCTCTAATATTCAAGATAAATTATTGAGACAAAATATACAATCTCATGTCTGGTGGAAACAGATTTCTTATTTCTAAAGGAGTGTGAAAAGCTCAATGAGAATTTTTTTCCTAAGTATTTCTTGCTGCATCCATATAAAGCTTCAGTTTGAGGTTTTCTGAGAATAACAATAGTGACTGTAAGAGTACCAGGATAGCAAATGCAAATTTTCTAGTAAAATGGTACAAATTCTTACACAATTTAAAAGGTACATCTAAGTCTGAAGCCTGCCTTACAAATGTTTCCAAAGATTCTCTGCAAACATTCCAGAAAATCATTTCAAAGCAAGACCCTGGCTATAATCTTGATACTTGAAATATCTTTGCAGAAGGGGAAAGAATGGGAAAGAAGGTGAGAATCTCCCCCCCAGAAAACAAAATGAATGTATAAGATGTTAGAATTTAAAACCATTGAAACAGAAAGACATAAACATTCTATTTTTACCCCCAGAATTTTGAAGCTTAAAAGGTTCTGCAAAGTAACAAGTATTTCTGTATACTAGTTTAACTTCTTAAAGAGACACATATGTCAAAGAACCAGGAGATAGGGGGTTTGTCGGGGGAATAGCTCTGGTGCTACAAAGAAGGTGTGCCGTGCATTTCTCACTTCAAAACTCAAAGTTACCATCTTTCTAGGGAATGGGGTTTCCTGAGCAGTGAGGGTGGAAATATGTTCCATGGCAGTTTGAGAATGAAGAAATCACATGCTCATCTGCTGAGCATGTAAAAAAGAATTATTAATTTCAACTTATGGTTGTATTATTTTTATTTCAGTCACACAAACTAAAGTGGTTTCCCCAAAACAAATGCTGGGAGAAAAATGGGAAAACAACTCCAATAATTATCCTCTGAAACAAATTCCAACCTCTATTTTTAGTTTTTTTTAAAAAAAAGAAGAAGCAAGGTTGGGGAACAGACTTAAAGGAAACACCTCCTTGACAGTTTCAGGGCATGAAACTTTGAAGGAAAAAACCTGCAATGTGTCAGAAATGCCCAAATCTTAAAGCAAACATCACAAGATAGATGGCAGCACAAGAAAACCACTCTAGAAATGCTTGAATTACCCTTAAAACAGGAACAAAGACCACCATGTTCAGCTACACTTAGACAAATCATTCAGAATCTTTCAGATGAAATAGCATTGACCTTTTCCTAGGAATCAAGTCCCCAGTAACCAACACTGTCAGAAAACTGAAAAGCCCCAAGGTTTCTGCCTCTAGAATGGTGGCTAAAACAAGTGAGGTAATGACTAACTCTAATTTTACCTAAAGAAGAGAATTTCAAATGATTACAAAAGACATGATTCATGGGATTATTCTTCTACCTGCCTAGTCCCAATTTTCTTTTCTTTTTTTTAAAAATTTATTAACTGAAAATTAGAAATAGGACACCAATTCACAAGGCCAATACAAGGCAGCAGCAAGGGGGTCTTCCCATCAAAGTCTCTTGCAAGGCCTGACCAGAGCCACCCTTCACTGCTTCCCAGCTTGCGGCCTGTTTATTTCTCCTGCTGTCCTCTTCTGCTGCCTGGAATCCCACCTCAGCCTCGACCTCCAAACACACCTCGGCCACCTCTCCCTGCACCATGCCCCTTCTGCTGCTTCTGCTGTTGCACACCACCCTGACCTCTGCCCTTGGATACCACCTCTTCTTTTACCATGTCAATAATCTCATCAGGAATCCACAAGTATTTAATGGTGCTGCCTCGGATGTAACACTCAGGCATGCGCCAGAACTTATCACCATCCCTGGATGTACAGATGACCTCTCTCAAATTGATGTTCATCCAGTTATCACAGCTCACAAGGTGCCCATTGTAGGTTTCACCATTTTTTAGTTCCACCAACATGGGGTGATTCTGAGCAGTCTTCAATAAGGATAAGGGTAGCATGGTGCTGGTGGCGCCGGACCGCGGGGGTCACTTCCGAACTATAAGTCTTTTTGAGAGAATATACTTAGTCAGAAGTGATGGACACTCATGACTTTTCTGTGATCCAGATAGAATGATTTCAAAAAATTATCTCCTTAAAAAGGGGGACAGTAAGGAAACGGGAGGATGGAGAAAATTCAATGCGGTAAATCACATTACATTAAGAGGTATAAAAGACCTGTTGCAATAGAGGGGAAGAAAGAAGGAGGTTAGAACCACCTGAATCATCTTCTCATCAGACTTGGCTTAAAGTTAACTTATACACACATTCAGTTAAGTTAAAAAAACTTATCTTACCTTTCAAGTATTAGAAGGGGAAAGGGGGAGAAAAGGGGAAACTGACAGAAGGTAGGGAAGGAGGAAAGGGAAAAGGAAAAGAAAGGGGAGGGGGGGTTGATAAAGGAAGGCAAATACTGGGGAATATGGATAAAGGGAAATAGCGGAAAAATACAGAGGGAAGATAGCATGGAGGACAGTAAAGAGTTAGTAATTATAACTTTGAATGTGAATGGTATGAATTCTCCCTTAAAACATAAGCAAATAGCAGAGTGGATTAAAAACCAGAATCCTACAATGTGCTGCTTACAAGAAACTCATTTGAAGCAGAGAGATACATATAGAATAAAAGTAAAAGCTTGGAGTAAAATATATTTTGATTCAGCTAATGTGAAAAAAGCAGGGAATGCAATCATCTCAGACAAAGCAGCTGCAAAAATAGATAGCATTGAAAGAGATAAGGAAGGAGGCAGCTATGTGGTGCAGTGCATAGCTCTGGAGTCAGGACCACCTGAGTTCAAATCCAGCCTCAGAGACTTAATAATTACTTAGCTGTGTGGCCATGGGCAAGCCACTTAAACCCACTGTTTTGCAAAAAACTAAAAAAAAACCCCATTAAATAAAATAAAAACAAGTTTAAAAAAAAGATAAGGAAGGAAACTATATCCTTCTAAATGGTACCATTGACAATAAAGTAATTTCAATATTAAATATGTATGCAATTAATGGTATAGCATCCAGATTCTTAGAGGAGAAGTTGAAAGAGCTACAGAAAGATGGAGATACCAAAACTCTACTAGTGGGAGACCTCAACCTCCCACTCTCAGATTTAGATAAATCTAATCATAAAATAAACAAGGAAGTTAAGGATGTAAATAGATTGTTAGAGAACTTAGATATGATGTGGAGGATTTTGAATGGGGATAGAAAGGAATATACTTTTTTCCTGCACTACATGGCACCCCAAAATTGACCAGGTACTAGGGCATAAAAACCTAATGATCAATTGGAGAAAGGCAGAAATAGTGAATACATCTTTCTCAGATCATAATGCAGTAAAAATCATATGCAATATTGCACCAGGGAGATATAAAGCCCAAACTAATTGAAAACTTAATAACCTCATTTTAAAGAATGAGTAGATCAAACAATAAATTATAGAAAGAATTAATTATTTCATCCTAGATAATGACAATAATGAAACAACATACCAAAACCTATGGGATACACTCAAGGCAGCGGTCAAGGGCCATATTATATCTTTAAATGCTTACATGAATAAATTAGAGAAAGAGGGAAATCAATGAACTAAATATGCAACTAAAATATTAGAGAAAGAACAAATTAAAAACTTCCCAATTAAATATCAAATTAGAATTTCTAAAAATTAAAGGAGAAATTAATAAAATCAAAAGCAAGAAAACTATTGAACTAATAAATAAAACCAAGAGCTGGTTTTATGAAAAGACCAATAAAATTAATAAACCTCTGGTCAATTTGATTTTAAAAAAAAGAAAGAAGAAAACCAAATTGCCAGCATCATAAATGAAAAAGGTGAACTTACCACCAATGAGGAGGAAATTAAAGTAATAATTCAGAATTATTTTGCCCAACTCTATGACAATAAATTTGATAATCTAAGTGAAATGGTTGAATGTTTTATATATAAGTTGCCCAGATTAAATGAAGAAGAAATTAAATACCTAAATAACCCTATCTCAGAAAAAAAGAAATTCAACAAGCCATTATTGAACTCCCTAAGAAAAAAATCTCCAGGGCCAGATGGATTCACAAGTGAATTCTATCAAACATTTAAGGAATAATTACTTCCAATTTTATATAAATTCTTTGAAAAAATAGGTGAAGGTGGAATGGTGCCTAACTCTTTCTACAACACCAATGTGGTGCTGATAACTAAAGCAGGAAGAGTTAAAACAGAGAAAGAAAATTATAGACCTGTATCCCTGATGAATATAGATGCAAAAATCTTAAATAAAATCTTAGCAAAATGATTACAACAAATTATCACTAGGATAATACACTATGACCAAGTAGGATTTATGCCAGGAATGTAGGGTTGGTTCAATATTAGGAAAACAGTATAATTAATTATATCAATAACAAACATATCAGAAATTATATGATTATATCAATAGATGCTGAAAAAACTTTTGACAAAATACAGCACCCATTCTTACTAAAAACACTAGAAAGTGTAGGAATAAATGGATTGTTCCTTAGAATAATAAGTAGTATCTATCTGAAACCATCAACAAGCATTATATACAATGGGGATAGACTAGAGGCATTCCCAATAAGATCAGGGGTGAAACAAGGATGCCCATTATCACCACTACTATTCAATAGTGTATTAGAAATGTTAGCTTCAGCAATAAGAGAAGAAAAAGAAATTGAAGGAATTAGAATTGAGGAAGAGACAAAACTCTCACTCTTTGAAGATGACATGATGGTATACCTAGAGAATCCCAAAAAATCATCTAAAAGAACTACTAGAAATAATTAGCAACTTTAGAAAAGTTGCATGATATAAAATAAACCCTCATAAATCCTCAGCATTTCTTTATTATGACTAGCAAGATGCAGCAGAAAGAGCTACAAAGAGAAATTATATTCAAAGTAGCCTCAGATAATATAAAATACCTAGAAGTATATCTGCCAAGGAAGACTCAAAAACTTTTTGAAAAGTATTACAAAACACTTCTCACACAAATAAAATTAGATTTAAATAACTGGGCAAACCAACTGCTCATGGATAGGTAGAGCTAAGATGATAAAAATGACAATTCTACCAAAACTAAACTTCCTGTTTAGTGTTCTACCAATCAAAATTCCAAAAAATTACTTTAATGAGTTAGAAAAAGTTGTAAGTAAATTCATATGGAGAAATAAAAAATTAACAATTTCCAGGGATTCAATGAAAACAGTGCAAAAGAAGGTGGCTTAGTCTTACCAGATCTAAAGTTTTATTATAAAGTGTCAGTCATCAAAACTGTTTAAGAAATAAAGTGGTTGACCAGTGGAATAGACTAGGTGCAATAGAAGGAAATTATTGTAGTAATCTGTTTGATAAACCCAAAGAGTCCAGCTTTTGGGATAAAAACTGTCTCTTCAGTAAAAACTGTTGGGAAAATTGGAAGTCTGTATGGAAGAAACTTCGATTAGAACAACACCTCACACTCTATACTAAGATAAGGTCCAAATGGTTATAGGATTTAGAGATAAAACACCATATTATAAGCAAATTAGAAGATCAAGGACTAGTTTACCGTCAGATCTATGGAAAGGGAAGCAGTTTATGCCCAAGAAAGAGATGGAGAACATCTTTAAAAGCAAACTAAATAATTTTGATTACATTAAATTTAAAAACTTTTGAACAGACAAAACCACTGTAACTAAGATGAAAAGAAATGTAATAAATTGGGAAACAATTTTTACAACTAGTATTTCTGACAAAGAACTCATTTCTAACATATACAGAGAACTAAGTCAAATTATCAAAAAAAAAAGCCATTCCCCAATTGACAAATGGTCAAATGATATGCAAAGGCATTTTACAAATGAGGAAATCAAAGGGATCCATAGTCATATTTAAAATTGCTCCAAATCATTACTTATAAGAGAAATGCTAATTGAAGCTTCTCTCAGGTATCACCTCACATCTCTCAGACTAGCCAATATGACCTGAAAGGACAATGATCAATGTTGGAAGGGATGTGGGAAATCTGGGACACTAATGCATTGTTGGTGGAGCTGTGAACTCATCCAACCTTTCTGGAGAACAATTTGGAATTATGCCCAAATGACAATAAAAATTTGCATACCCTTTGATCTAGCAATACCACTACTAGGTCTATAGCTTGAAAAAATTATGAAAAAGGGTAAAAACGTCACTTGTACAATAATATTCACAGCAGCCCTGTTTGTAGTTGCAAAGAATTGAAAGTTAAGTAAATGTACTTCAGTTGGGGAATGACTTAACATATTGTGGTATAAGTATGTCATAGAACACTATTGTTCTATTAGAAACCAGGAGGAATTGGAATTCAGGGAAGCCTGGAAGGATTTGCATAAACTGATGCTGAGCAAAATGAGCAAAACCAGAAAAACATTGCATATCCTAACAGCAACATGCAGGTGATGAAGAACCTTGAAGGACTTGCTCATCTCATCAGTGTAACAATCAGAGACAATTTTGGACCATCTGTGATGGAGAATGCAATCTATATCCAGAGAAAGATTTGTGGAGTTTGAACAAAGATCAAAGACAATTACCTTTAATTTATAAAAACCCAGTATCTTATTATGCAACTTTACTATCTGTTATGCTTTATTCTTTTTCCTTAAGGATATGATTTCTCTCTCATCATATTCTACTTCAATCAATGTATACCATGGAAACAATGCAAGGACTAGCAGATTGCCTTTTTGGGGGATGGGGGAAGGGAAGCAAGATTAGGGGAAAAATTATACAACTCAAAATAAAAAATATTTCTAAGAAAAAATATATCAAAGATCCACTGAATAATCAAAATATATTTTTTGCTAAGAAGGAGAAAGTTATAGTAGCACATGGCTTGGGTCTTTAGAAAACTGTTTGAGTTGCTTGGAAAATATATTTTGCCCACTCTTTGGAAGCTGAAACCTCTGACATAGAATTAGCATAATCATCAGTACCTATTAGATTACTATATTCCATAAAATAGTTTTCAATTTGAGAGGTCATAACAGCATAATGAATAGAGAATTGACCTTAGAGTCAAGAAGAACTGTCTTCAAGTCCTACCTCTGACACATCCTGATTGAATGATTCTGAGAAAGTGATTCTGGCCCTAGGCAATTTGCAAATCATTTGCAAAGATACACAGAGGGAGTGGTGTAGTGCATAGAGCAACATCCCTGGAGTCAGAAGGACCTGAGTTCAAATCTGGTCTCAGACACGTAATAATTAGCTAGCTATGTGACCTTGGGCAAGTCACTTAACCCTACTGCCTTGCAAAAACTAAAAAAAAGAATGAAGTCTAGCCTCTTTTCCTGGTCATGACTTTCAGGTAGTATAATAATTTTTTTTTTTAGGTTTTTGCAAGGCAAATGGGGTTAAGTAGCTTACCCAAGGCCACACAGCTAGGTAATTATTAAGTGTCTGAGGCCAGATTTGAATTCAGGTATTCCTGACTCCAAGGCCTGTGCTTTATCCACTGTGCACCTAGCCGCCCCCAAGTCCAATAATTTTTAAATTATCTCTCCTGGATCTGTTTTCAGGGTTGGTTGTTTTTCCAATGAGATATTTCACATTTTCTTCTAATTTGGGCTTTTTTTGGTACAGTTTTATTTCTTCCTGATTTCCTGCAAAGTCATTGGCTTCCTTTAGTTCCATTCTATCTTTGAAGGAGTTATTTTCTTTAGAGAACTTTTTCATCTCCTTTTCCAGCTGACCAATTTTGCTTTTTATGGCATTCTTCTCTTCATTTGCCTTATGGGTTTATTTTCCCATTTGGCCTTTATTGGTTTTTAACACATCATTTTCTTCAGTATTTTTTTGTATTTCTTTCACCAAGCTGTTGATTTGATTTTCATGATTTATCTACATCACTCTCATTTCTCCTCCCAATTTTCCCTCTACTTCCCTTAATTTTTTTTCAAATATTTTTTGAGCTCATCTATAGTCTGAGCCCATTTTCTATTTCTTTTGGAGGTTTTGTATATAGAAGTTTCAACTTTGTCATCTTCTGAGTTTGTATTTTGGTCCTCCATGGAACCAAAGTAATTTTCTGTCATCAGATTCCTCTTTTTATGTTGTTTACTTATTTCCTCAGCCTATGACTGATTTACTGCACTTCCAAGACTTTGGGGGGTTGGGGAGATAATCCACAGGGACCATAATTCCTCCAAGGTTTTATGAAAGACTCTGACTGCTCTCTTGCCTGTGGTCTGGTATGTGGATGACCACAGGCCCTCCCCTCTGCTCTGGAGCTGTGAGGAGAGTCCCTGCTCAGCTATGGTGCTATGCAACCTGTTTCTGAGTATGAGCAAACAGCAGAGGCCTGCGCCAGAGAGAGCAGAGTCTCTCTGCAGTCTCCCCTGACCCCCCTTACCACATGTGGGCTGAGAACTCTGGAAGTGCTGGGTGATTCCTGTTACAAGCCAGCCTGCTCTGACACTGACTCTCCACTCTGGTGTGCCAGAGTTCTCTCACACTCCTTCCAGTTGTCTCTGGTGATCCCTGGAAACCACCTCCTTTGACACAGGTCCAGGCTCTTGACCTGGTTGTGCTGTGACTGCAACTCTTTCCAACCTCTGGTCCCAGTGAGACAGACCTTTCCTGTAGAACTTCCAAGTTGTCTTGGACTAGGAAATTGTATCACTCAGTCCTTCTGTGAGTTCTGCCCCTCTAAATTTTGACTAGAGCCATAATTTGATGACTTTTGAAGTTTTGGGGGAAACAAGTTCCTGGGAATTCCAAGATGCTGCCATCTTGGCTTTGCCCCCTATAGGTATGGTTTTGCTTGATTTGTTTTTATGTTTTTAATTCCTCAGTGCTTAGCAAAGGGCTTAATATATATAGTTATCACTCAATAATGCATGCATGATTGAGTAACTGATTGACTATATTATTCTGATAAATTTTTAAGATCATGTTATTGAGTTCAGGGACTGTGTCTCCCTAGTGTCTATCTCACATGGTAGGTCATAAATTCATAGCCTTAGCACTGATAGTACTGCTCTCTTTCAGTCCAACACTTTCATTTTATGGAGAAGGAAACTGAGTCCCAGATAGGGGAGTAATGATTTGCCTAAAATCACACAGGTATTAAGCAGAACTAGAATTTGAATCCAATTGAATCCAATCATCTAATGATTCTTTCTACTACCTTCCCCAAACTGGAAACAGCTAAAAAATTAAACAGGAAGGTTTTTAATTCAGACATTTTATTCCTATCACCTAGACTTCTCTTCAGATCACCATGATTTTCTCTGGGTATATTCTTTCTAGTCATGAGGAAGGGGACTTTTCCATGCCTCAATAAACTGAGTTGCCATGCCCTAAAAAATAAGTCATTACCTAAATATAACTTAATTTACCTATTTAAAATTTTAATTTTAATAAATAACTTTGTTATAATTGATAAATATTTAAATAAATATAAATAGTATTATTAAAATTATTATTAATGATAAAATTTTACAATACTTAAAATAGGATTTTTTTTTCTTTAGTCATTTTCAGTCATATCTGACTCTTTGTGACCTGATATGTGATTTTCTTAGAAAAAAATCTTGCCATTTCCTTCCCCACCTCATTTTACAGATGAGGAACTGAAATAAGGTTAAGTGACTTGCCCAAGGTTACACAGCTATTAAGTATCTGAGGCTGAATTTGAACTCAGGTCTTCCAGATTCCAAGCCCAGTGCTCTATATGCTGTGCCACCTAGTTGCCCCAGAAGTAAATTTTATAGATATTCACATCATTATAGATTATAAATCATAAGCTTGAAAATCCTAATTGCCTTGTTTGGGTATTTATTTTTTCCATCTTTCTCTAGACCTCATCAGAGTGTGGAAGTGACTCTAGGTTCTCCAAACCTATGCTAGCAAAACACAGTCTTACAGTTCCTCTAAAGGAGGGAAAGTTTTGAGTAAAGCTTGAGTGATGAAAAGTATCAGCCCATCACTTGAAGACTAGCCCAGCTTGCCTTGTAGAGACTTCCTAACATATTCTCTTCCTTTCAGCTTAACTGCTTCCTGCAGGCATCTCATCTTATCAGTGCAACAATCAGGCACAATTTTGGGCTATCTGCGATGGAGAATGCAATCTGTATCCAGAGAAAGAACTGTGGAGTTTAAACAAAGACCAAAGACAATTACCAAAGACAGTGAGCAGACAGTTCATTTACCAACTCTATAACTATCCCCCTTGCCTAGAATCCACTCACCTGTCAACTCCCTTTTGTTTCCATACTCAGTTCAATCAGCACAGTCTTTATTAATTCTTCTCTGATCCCCACAAACTGCTAGTGCCTTCCTGCTTTAAAACTTTTATATTTGTCCAGTACATGGGAATATTGTCTTTCCTCCCATAGAATTTAAGCTCATTGAGAATAGTAACTGTCTTTGAATCCCTAGAGTCTGGTAGAGTTCCTGGTGCAGAGTAAACACTTAATAAAGTGCCTGTTGATTAATTGGTGGAAAGAGACAAACCTTTGTTTCATGGAAAACTTGGAGTCTGAGCACAAATATAATCTTATCCACTCTCAACCTCTATTTCTAGACAATTTATTTTTGTTCTCAGTGTTTTTTTAAAGATACATGGTCATATACCAGCTCTTTAGGATGTTCAGACAACTCTACCTGTTGTCACCTTGTGAAGATACTTCACCTTAATTTTTCAACTGTAAAATGAGTACTTTAACCTTAATTTTTTCAAATGTAAAATGAGTTTTTACTGGGGCCTTCCTACAGTCACAACCAACTGTCTTTTTAAAGAAAGATTTTATTTATTTTGAGTTTTACAATTTTCCCCCCATTCTTGCTTCCCTCTCCCACCCCCAACAGAAACCATTCTGTTAGTCTTTACATTGTTTCCATGGTATACATTGATCTCAGTTGAATGTGATGAGAGAGAAATCATATCAAGGAAAAAAATAAAGTATAAGAGATAGCAAAATTACATAATAAGATAATGGGTTTTTTCCCCTAAATTGAAGGTAATAGTCTTTGGTCTTTGTTCAAACTCCACAGTTCTTTCTCTGGATACAGATGGTATTCTCCATTGCAGACAGCCCCAAATTGTTCCTGGTTGTTGCACTGATGGACTGAACAAGTCCATCAAGACAACCAACTCTCTTTGAACCTGTGAACTGTATAGCATATTCTGGACAGTAGACATGAGGACTAATAACTCAATTTAGTATTAATGAAGAGAAACAGATGACTTTTTTGAGTCCAAGAGTCCTTTGTGAGTCCATCAGAAGTTCTAATTATATTAATATCACATGCAGTGTCATGACTTTAGTATCCTTTGGTTTTAACTGAAACTGAACTGGTCTCAGAAAACCTATTTTTCATCCAATATCTTATAAACTTGGTATCATTTGCAATTTCTCATCAACCTGACATCTACCTGAAAGAGTAGAAATTTTGAGGGGAAAAGAACTGCTGTGCTTTTTATTCCTTAAGGTTAAGGAAAAATTTGGAGTAATTTACTTTTAAGTTTGGAAAGAAAATAAAATTTACTTTCAAATCTTGTTCTGTTTATATGAAGCTATTCATGAATGAATGAAAATATAGATACTACCTGTCATAGAGTTTTTAACATCAGTTTTGTGGTTTTGTATTGATTTTGTTTTTAAAAGAGATATTAATAGAGGTTCACATACTGGATTAAGTTGAATTTCAAAGATAAAAATAGTAAGGTCCTGTTTTTATGTAAGGAAAAATGCTGCTTTATACAGATTAAGAATTCGTGTTATAACAATTTTTTTAAAGTCTCATCTAAGGTCATTTGCCTTGAAGCTATCAAAAGTACTTTTACTCAGTGACCATAATAAAAGTTTCAAATTAAACCCTGAATATCAAGCAAAAAAAAATACTTAATCAGAACACAGACCTATAGGCCATAAAATAGCTCTCAGAAAATTGTCACTGTCATTTATGGCAGAAGAACATTGGAAAGTTTTTTTGTAAGAGAAAAAAATTACTTTCTATATAATTTCACATCTTTAAAGGTTTAAACCCAAGGCATTTTACCAGTAAATTGAGTTAGTCTCTTTGCTGCAGCTCTGTTCTAAACATTTATTATTATTAGAAACATATTTCTTTATTGTGAGAATCTGAGATGAAAGCTTATGTGGTAGTTTCTTCTTAATTATCTTCCTGCATGATAGAAGTATTTGCAAGAAGGTCATACATGTATAAAGAAATTGGAACTAGACCTTCATTGATATAGGAAAATTCCAGGGTTTCAAATTCTCTTTACCATTGCAGGATAGCAGCTTATAGTCTTAGAGAGTTGCTTAGAGCACTGAAAGGTTAGGGGACTAGCCCACCAATCACATACCCAATATGTACCAGAGGCAGGACTGGAAAGATCTGGCTTCATACATACATACATATATACATACACACACACACACACACACACATATATACACATACATATATTAGATTTAACAAGCATTTATTAAGAATTTTGAAGGTTTGAGGAACTGTTTAAAGAACTGGGCATGTGAAGGCAAAAATTCTTGCCCTCAGTAAGCTTACAGTCAAAATAAATAGATGAAATGGATTATTAGACATATCTACATGGTATCAAAGTATTTTCTTTGGAGGAAAAGAAAGTTGGCTTTATATGAATACTTAAACTAATCATGCTGTAGTTATCCAAAGCATTTTTAGACTTTCTCTTTGGAGTTATTTAGATAATCATCCAAACTATAACTTATTACTTTACAGTTGTTATATTTTCATTTTATTTAACTATTTATTTGCTTATTTGCTTTACCAAAATTGTTATTCTATGCTGGAATCATCAATTCCATCATCTATAAGTACTGGTTTGCCACAACTGAACATATCTAAAAGACTGGAATAGGATTTGAAGACAATTTTTAAAGGAGATTGCAATATTGTGAGCACTGAACAATGATGTCATTCCAATGATTTTATAGACTCTAAAAGTAACTGACTTGAAGGAAACACTAGTCACTTCCAAAAACTTGGACATGTTTGCTTAACATGCCACTATACAAAAAGCTATTTTCTTTATGGTACTTTATGTTACTTCTAGGAAATATTCCATGTGAAAATCAACTATATCATAGTATTGTTACCTGAAATAATCTTAAATTCATAGGAACATTTGTTATTAAAATGATAATACTTGTAATATTAATGATAATCCACTGCTTTCAGCCCCATAGAACATGGGTTCAACTCTTATTTCTGATGCTTACTCTTGAATGACCTTGGACAAGTCATTCATCCTCCTTAGCCCTCAAATCTCTTATCTATAAAATGAAGAAATTGGACTTTAAGACCTCTGAAGGACCTTCAAGCTGAAGATCTATGATTCTGTGTACCACTGCCCATATGTACTTTTCTTATTATGGATGCAAGCTATAGTTCTAATGTGCATGACTTAAAAAGGATTTGGATAGGTTGTCTTAAAGTCAAATATCAAAATATATTACAGTCTAAGAGGTGATATGGTCTACAGCCTAGAATGCTAGGCTTGGAGTTAGGAAGATCTGGATTAAAATCTCTTTTCTAATAGGTACTAGCTGTGTGATTGATCAAGTCTCTTAACCTCTATTTGTTTCAGATGCCTTGCTAGAAATGGATGGAATTCTCTACCCTGATGGAATTTCAGAAATTTTACATAACCAAGGATGGTTATGTAAACTAAATATTGTTAAACAGTATATAATTATTTTGCTGTCAGGTCAAAAAGGAAGGATTAAAAGAATGGTTCAGCCAAAACTGGAAGAGAATTACAATACTATTCTTTTTTTTTTTAGGTTTTTGCAAGGCAAATGGGGTTAAGTGGCTTCAAGGCCACACAGCTAAATAATTATTAAGTGTCTGAGACCGTATTTGAACCCAGGTACTCCTAACTCCAAGGCTGGTACTTTATCCACTATGCCCTAGCCGCCCCAATAATATTCTTAATGTGTCAATTTGTAAAGATTTTTCCATGTTTAAAAAAGTTTTTATCATAGAACTTTTTTTCTGCTAAAATTTTATTTATAGAAAACAGGGTCTTATGCCCATTATCAGTCAGATAGTGTGTTAATATTCAGGGCAGCACATTTTTAGACTTTTAAAATAGAAACTACCTGGTTTTTAAAGAGAAGATGAACGTGGAAGTCAAAAATGGGCATTTAGAGAATACTAACCTAAAGGCATTAAAAATTCTGGAAAAATTGAATTATATTTATACTGATTTATAAGTTAATAAAAGCAATAGCATGTGTAAAATAGAGTCAATTTTCATAAAGTTTCAATAGAGATTGTGTCTAGATTGTCCAACAGAAGTAACTAATCAGAAAACACCAGGTATAAACAAGTTATTTGCTTTATAAGGAAGGAAAAATTGTGACATATTTCCCCCTTGGTCCATTGTCAGTGTTTCACCATCAGAAAATACATATACATTCACACCCTCTCCCTCATTCACACTCTCTCATACACACACACACACACACACACACACACACACACACACACCCCATCATCATCATCATCATCATTCTCTAGTAAGAGTAATGTGAACTAATATTAGCTGCTTTAGAAAACTCACAAGAATTTTTTGATGATATGATCCATGTGTTTAGAGACAAGCCATCTCTATAACCTTGAGAGTTCCAAGATTCTATCAGTGGTTATTGCTACCATCATATCAACATAGTTTTTGACTATGATGAGAGACCTCAGGATATTTCTGTAACTGCTTTGTCTTTTCTGCTGCATTATGTGACTGTCAAGTACTTTTTAAAAATACCGTGTGACTGGGTGCTGTTAACAATATGTCTCTTTACTGTCTTCCATCACTTACAATAACAATTTCATATATATATATTATATTTCCTTTTTAATAATATAAAGAAAGCCTTTATAATACTACATATTGTTTTCAGAATTGTCCATCTTTTCTCTGCTTCCTTGTAGATTTTCTTCTATTCTCTGCTGCTACAATTGAGTATGGATATGTGCATTCAAATACATAAACATTTACACACATACTTGCAAACAAAAACATACTAATATGCATACCCATATATATATATATGCACATTATAAAATATATACATATACTCACATGCATACATATTCATAGATATCTATATATTTGGTTTGTGTATATATATATCTCTTCTTTTTATAACATTTTCTGAAAGCAGTAGCCCCTCCTCACTTCCCCTCTCTACTTCAACTCACTACCTTGCCCTCCTATTCCTTATCCTACCACCCTCCCAAGAATTTCTCCCTTACACACCTTTCTATAACCCTTCTCCCCATTGATCTACCCACCCTTTTTTATGTCCCTTTATCCTATTACCTCATCCTCTTACTCAATCCCTCCTCTTATTTATTTATGAATTTAAAGGCTTTTATAATACATACGCATACATACATATATATGTATTCATACGTATGTATGTATATGTACATGGGCTTCCAGAAGTAGGCTTCCAGAACTACCAGCTTTCCTTCCTCTGGATTGATTATATTGTATTAATTCCTCTATATTGATTCTTCCTCTCACCCCTTATTTGTATAAGATGATAACTTTTTTTTTACCTTTTCCTACACCTTTCTACTTTTTACAATCCTGTCCTACTCAGCTCTACCTCTATCTGTTCTCCAAACTACCCAATTATTAATAACAATCTTGAACACATGGGTTTACATTTCTATGTATAAGTAGTAAGCAACTTATCCTTAGATCCTTGAAATCAGTCTTTGATGTTTGCCTTATATTTCTTTTGGATCTTGAATTATCAAATTTTCTATTAAGTTCAACAAAATCTTGAAAGTCTAACAATTCATTAACTGTCCTTTTCTTTTTATTCAGAATTATGCTTAACTTTTCTGGGTATAATTTTTTTTGTTCACAACTCCAGATTTTTTTGCTCTTCAAGAGCTGCAGTCTTTTAATGTAACCACTGCTAGGTCTTGTGTAATTGTCATTGTGGCTCCACTGAATTTGAATTGTTTTTATTGTCATTATTGTTACTCTTAATATTTTCTCCTTAACCTGGGATTTTGAATTTAGCTATGACATTTCCTGTCAATTTTCTTCTTATAATCCCTTTCAGGTGGTAATTGGCAAAGTTTTTCTATTTCCATTTTCTCCTCTTTATTCTAGCACTTCAGGGCAATTTTCTTTAATTATTTCTTGTATTATTGTGCCAAGATTCTTTTCTACATCATAGCTTTTAAGCAGTCTAATTATTTTAATGTTTTAATCTTCTTGATCTGTCCTCCAGATCTGTGGCTTTTCTCACACTGTATTTCACATTCTCTTCTATTTTCTTTATTCTTTACATTTTTTTTTATTATTTCATGGACTCTAATAACTTCACTGGATTCTCCTTGTCCAATTCTAATTCTCAGGAAGTCATTTTCTTCCTTAAAATTATGGATCTTCTTTTCCATTTTGGTTGTCTTGTTTTTCTTGGATGGTTCTTTTTCTATTTTTTAGTTTTTCCTTGATCTGTTTTGTTTTTTTTTAAATCTCTTTTAGTTCTTCTGTGAATTCTTTTTGAGCAGGTAGCTATTTAACATTACTCTTTGATGTAGGAGAGTTTTACTTTTTTTGCTTCAGTATCTTCCACTAAAGATGAACCCCAGTGTTCTCTATTCCCATTGTAACTATCTATGGGTTGGGTTCTTTCTTTCCCCCCCTTCTGATTGGTTTATTTATTTTATATTATTACAATAATCTTGTTATGAGAGTAAACATAAACCCCCCTCCCCCCAAGAAGATGAGAAACCTCAAGAATAGTGAGAGAGAAAAAAATGTCCTTCAGTTTGTGTTCAGATTCCAATGGCTCTGTTTCTGAGATGAGTTACCTTCTATGTCATAACTGCACCTGAGAAGTTGCTTCAATATTTTTCCCACAGTTGCTATCACTAGTTATATTTACCTCCACTCTATTCCTTTCTACTCTCATATATTTCATT
Source organism: Macrotis lagotis (assembly GCF_037893015.1). Lineage (NCBI taxonomy): Eukaryota > Metazoa > Chordata > Mammalia > Peramelemorphia > Peramelidae > Macrotis > Macrotis lagotis. The sequence continues at coordinate 170,729,031 of NC_133660.1, forward strand.
CTCTCTCTCCTTTAACGCTGTCCCTGTTCAAAAGTGTGTTGTATCTGAGTACCCTCTCCCATGATCTTCCCTCTCTTCTATCACCGATTCCCCACTTCTGTCTCCCCATTCCCTCTTATCGCCTCCCATTCTTCTCATTTTTCTCCAGGGTAAGATAGATTTCTAAACCCTATTGAGTGTGTTTGCTATTTCCTCTCTGAGTCATTTCTGATGAGAATGAAGGCTCATTCATTTCCCCCTCACCTCCCCCCTGTTCTACTCCATTGAAAAAGTTTTTTCTTGACTCTTATGTGAAATATCTTAACCCATTTTTCCTCTTCCTCCCAGTACTTTCCTTTATCACCCACTGACTCCATCTTTTTTCTATATTATACCAATATATTCTATTCAGCTCCTTCCTCTGCCTTGTCTATATATGTATATATATATATGTATATATATATATATATATATATATATTTTTTCCTTTGTAACTGCTCTTATAAATGAAAAAGTTCATAAGAGTTATCAGTATCTTCTTCCCATGCAGTAATACAAACAGCTCAACATCATTAAATTCCTCATAATTAGTTCTTCTCATTCACCTCCTCTATTGTTCCTCTGAGTCCTGTACTTGGAGATCAAATTTCCTGTGTAACTCTGGTTGTTTCAGTAGGAAAGTTGGAAAATCTCCTGTTTCACCGAAAGTCCATCTTTTTCCCCTGATAGAGGATGTTCAGTTTTGCTGGGTAGTTGATTCTTGGTTGTAAACCAAGATCTTTTGCCTTACAGAATATCATATTCCATGTCCTATGAGTCCTTAATGTAGATGCTGCCAGATCTTGTGTAATCCTGACTATATAGCCATGGTAATTGAATTGTTTCTGGCAGCTTTTAGTAATTTCTCTCTGACTTGGGAGTTTTGGAATTTGACTATAATATTCCTGGAAGTTTTTCTTTTGGGATTTCTTTAAGGAGGTGTTTGGTGAATTCCCTCAATTTCTATTTTAGCCTCTGCTTCTAGGATCTCAGGGCAATTTTGCTGTGTTATTACTTCTTGAAAAATGAAATCTAGGCTCTTTTCCTGGTCGTGACTTTCAGGTATCCTAATAATTTTTAAATTATCTCTCTGGATCTGTTTTCAAGATTGGTTGTTTTTCCCAATGAGATATTTCACATTTTCTTCTAATTTTGAGGGTTTTTGGTACAGTTTTATTTCTTACTGATTTCTCGCAAAGTCATTGATTTCCTTTAGTTCTATTCTGCCTTTGAAGGAGTTATTTTCTTCAGAGAGTTTTTTTAAATCTCCTTTTCCAGCTGGCCAATTCTGTTTTTTAAGGCATTCTTCTCCTCATTTGCCTTTTGGGTTGTTTTTTCCATTTGGGTTTTCAACATATTATTTTCTTCAGTATTTTATTTTATTTCTTTCACCAAGCTGCTGATTTGGTTTTCATGATTTATCTGCATGACTCTCATTTCTTCTCCCATTTTTCCTCTATCTCTCTTATTTGGTTTTCAAACTTTGTTGAATTCATCCATAGCCTGAGTCCATTTTCTAATTTCTCTTAGAGGTTTTGGATACAGAAACTTTGACTATGTCATCTTATGAGTATGTATTTTTGTCCTCCATGGGACTAAAGTAATTTTCTATGTTCTGATTCTCCTTTTTCTGTCATTTTCTCATTTTCTCAGCCTATGACTGCTTTACCACACTTCCAAGGCTTGGGGGGGGGTTTGGGGGATAATCCACAGGGACCTTAATTCCTCCAAGGTCTTATGAGAAGTTTTTACTGCTCTCTTGCTTGTACTCTGGTATGTGGATGGCCACAGGTCCTCCCCTCTGCCCTGGAACTGTGAGGAGGGTCCTTGCTTGGCTAAGGTGGTAAGGGGGTACAAACTGCAACCTAGATCTGAGTGTGGGCAAACAGCAGAGTCTTGCCCTTGAGAGAGCAGAGATACCTCTGCAGTCTCCCCAACCCCCTTACTGTCTGTGAGTTGCATTCTGGAGGTGCAGACTGGCTTCCCCTATTTCCACTGCAGGTTCTCACTGCAGGGCTGCTCTGAGGCTGGCGATCACTCTGTATTCACTCTGGTGCTGCAGAGTTCTCTCACCACCCCTTCAAGTTGTTCCCAGTGATCTCTGTGCTGTGCTGTGCTGTGGCTATGGCTTTTTTCAACCCCCAGTCTGGTGAAACAGACCTTTCCTAGGGAACTTCCACATTGTCTTAGACTGGGAAAGTGTATCACTCAGTCTTTCTCTGGGTTCTGCTCCTCTAAATTTTGGCTAGAGTCACAATTTGATGGCTTTTGGAGTTTTGGGGGGAATGAGTTCCTGGCAAATCCTGCCTTCAGGCCACCATCTTGGCTCGACCCCATCTTGGTTCTTTCTCCTTTGCCTGCTCATTTTGAATTGTTTTTTAAAAAAATTTATCAGCTTGTTGCTATATTCACCTCTAGGTCTAGAATGTCAGATGGTGCCTCTGGCCTCATAATCTTTGTCCTTGCCTTTAATAGTATTGTTCTATCCTATGACCTGACTGATAGGAAACAGGACTACTGGAGATGGTCTGGTTGCTGCTGGCGTCTTTTGGCCTTGAATTGGTTTCACTTACTCCCATATCAGTGAAGCACCATGGAACATCATCAACATCAAGCAGATACCAACCACCCTGTGATATTTGACAACAGAAGAGAACAACCTGATCAATCCTTAGCTTTCTCTGGATGTACTAATAGTCAGTATGGCATTTCCTCTCAGAATTTCCACTTTTCTTTTTTTTAGGTTTTTGCAAGGCAAATGGGGTTAAGTGGCTTGCCCAAGGTCACACAGCTAGGTAATTATTAAGTGACTGAGACCAGATTTGAACTCAGGTATGCCTGACTCCAGGGCTTGTGCTCTATCCATTGTGCCACCTAGCCACCCCCAGACCTTTCACCTTTGAGCTATTCAATAGTGTACCCCTATCTGCAAGGTACACTCCCAACACCAGACAAACACCAGAATGTGATATTTGGGAACCCTAACACTCTGAGAACCCTCCATTGGCTCTAACCTTCAGTTCTCCCCTCTGGTCTGGAACAAAGACAGAGTACACTCAGTTCTCCTCTAAGTGTCCTTAGCCAGTAGCATCCCCACACTGCTGCTTCTGCCCTCACTTTGAGATGGACAGGACTGCATCTCTGGTGACCCTTATCAGCGGAGGTCCCCCTCTCTTCTTGGCTCAGTAGCCTGACTCCCCAGTTTGTGGGGTGGTGGGTGAGAATTCCTGTGATTGGGAGGTACTTTCTAGGGTGCCCCTCTTGTTATTTCAGTGAGCTACCCTGAAGGTATATATACTCAGCACAACATTGGTCCTGGGACCTTTTCTGGTTGTCTCAGGAAGTCTCTTTTCTGCCCCAACTCTTTATTGTTGCTGCTCTATATTCACCCTGAGGTGCTTTATTTGACTTGTAGAGGAAATCTGGAGAGGTTGGGATTTTCTACTCTACCGTCTTCTCAGAATCCATATTTCTTTTATTAATAAGTTTTAATTTCCTGTTTTAGAAGAATTGAGTGAACTCTCTATATATGCATTCCTCCTCCCCTCCTGCACCCCTCCATTTCTCTCACCTCAGCCCTAAGGTTCACTTGACATAACTGGAAATGTTTAGCCTACAGACGAAAAGATGTGGGGGGGGGCAGGAAAATATAATAACTATGACCTTCACTTATTTGTCATACAAATAAAGGATTGTTCTGTTTGGCATCACAAGTAGAATTAAAAACAAAGAATAAAAGCTATAGGAAGATAGATTTAGACTCAATATCAAGAGAAACTTCCTAACAATTAGAGATATCTGTGTATAATATAGCCAAGTGAGTTATCTTACATTATCCTACTACCAACTTGTTTATCCCCATTATCATCTTTGCTCATGAAGTTTCTTCTACTTGGAATGTTCAATCGTGTCTTATTCTTCATTAATCCAGCTCAAGACTTAGCAGTTGACTTGCTCCTAATTCAAATGATTCTTCTCATTTTATACTATTATTATTATTTTTTTTATATTTGTATAGCATGCTATACTTTAAAAGCTTTTTTATAATAATTTTCTGATTTGGGCTGGTGAAGAATTCTTTCTATTTTTTTGAATGAGGAAAATAAGACAGTGGTTTTGATTATATAAATGATTACAAGTGGTAAAGTTGGGACTAAAATCTGTATCTTCTGGCTTTAAGATTAGTGGATCCTTTTTCCCCTCATGTAATGCTGCCTGTACTCTTCCCAATTCTCACACTGTTGAAAATTGCACTAGTAGGCATTCATTAAATATTTGTTGAATGGATCAAAGACTTTTCTCTATAATGATTAGAACTGTATCTCTGTTCCCTCAGAGTGAATATGCAGCTTGTGCTACATTCTCCTGTATTTGTCTTTGATTCTGTGTATTTCCCCATGTGTCTGTTTTTATCTTCTTATTTGTATTTCATTTCCCATGTCTTTTAATTTTTCTATTCCTCACAGCATTTAAATTGCCTATACAAATAGTAGGCCCAATAAATAACTGTTGAACAAATGGCTAAATCTGTATTATCTGTTTTGAATTCAACATAAATAATTTCTGCCTTATTTGTTCTTTTTTCACCTCAGCTTTACCAATGTAATTAGAAATCTCATCTGATTTTTTTTACCTGCCCATCAAAAATGAACACTTAATTTAATTCAAGGGCTAATTAACCTTGTACAGCATCTGTGTGCCTTTTCTCTCTCTTCTGAACTTTCCCTCCACTCAACATGTCAACTCTCATCTGCAGTTTCTACACGATCAGAACAACATTCATCTTCTAGACTAGAACACCAAGCTCATTAACTAAATGACTGCAAATGATGTGTCTTAGTAACAACTACTGGTGCTGAAATTGTTAATACTATCTTGAGACAGTAGGTTGATATGGATAACTATTGGGAACAAAACAGATTTATTAGTTATTTTCCTCATATTTAAAAGCTGAAGTTGAAAGTTACAAATTGTGTATATTTCCAAACACATCACTGTTTTCCTCTTCTTCATGTAACATTTTTGATAAGCTTCATTTCCTGGAGTTGGTTTTTAAGCTATCACATGGAGCCTATTTTTCCAAAGGAGTATTGTCTAAAGATAATGGTACTTTAGGGTTTGCTAAGTGCTTGCCTTAGGATAATCCTATGAAGGAGGAAGTCCAGGTATTGGCACCCAACCCTCCATTCTCATATTTGAATCAGAAAGGAAAAAAAATTAAGGATCTTCTGTGTTAGCAATTTTACAAATATTGTCTCATTCATCCTTCACAGTAACCATAGGAAGTAAGTGCTATTATCATTTTCACTTTACAGTTGAAACCAAGGCATACAGCTGCCAAATAACTCTCTGAGTTAAAAAGCTAGGGACTGTCTGAGGCCAAATTTGACCTCTGATCTCCCTGACTCCAGGTCCTGATCTCCTTTGATCTTCACAAGAACACTGTAAAATAGGATCCTCCAGATCTAGATTGGACATTCTTTTACTTTTCCTGGTTTTTCTTCTTGCATTTGTGTTGCCTTTTGTTTTGTGCACTCCTAAGATCCCCTCTGACCTTCCCTTCCCAACTCACTCTCATTTGATCTTCACAACAACCCTGGGTGCTAAATACAATTATTTCCCCCTGTTTACTGTTGTAGAAATGGAGGTGGTGGTTAAGTGACTTGCTTAGGAGTCATGCAGCTAATAGGTGGTTGAGTTTCATTAAGAAATTAATAAGAGGTAAACTCGACTCTCAAGCGTCACATAGAATGCTCAGATCTAGTGTTCTGTTTGTTCTGTCTAGCAGCCTGCCAGTGCCAAAGTGCTTCTCTGAAACTACTGTTTTCTTTCTTCCTTATCTTCTGACAGTGCAGTTGCTTATGGTTACCAGTTTATGACTCCAGCCTCACATATTTTAATTTATTTGTGTTGTGTAAAAATAATCCTTATGCAGATTGAATGGAAATGGGGGTTTTCTGTATTTTACAGATGGAGAAAATAAAAAAATTAGGAGCAAGTAAAGCAAGAATATATTCATAATACTAGCATGTAGAACTCTACTATTAATTTCCTCTGGATTCTCCAAGAATCAGTTTTCTTGATTGTGCTGTTCACTACTTTGAAGTCCAAGAATACAAAACCAAAGAATAAACATTTTTATTAAATGTCATACATCAAAGGGCAAAAATATCACTGTGTCAATCATTCTAACCTAAAAGGCTTCAGGTCCTGAGCTCTATGTCTATAAGATCAACCCTGAAAGCCAAGGCATATGAGATGATCTATTGAGAACTGTGTGAAAAAGATCTTTTTATTTAAGAAGATTAACCTAGTACCAGGAAGCCTCAGGGTAAGAGAGCAGACAATGAGATTTTTACAATTACAGACATACCACTGGTAGAGTTTAAAAAGCACAGTGCCAACTTCTAGACCTGTTTTGCTGTAGTCACTTGTGCTAAAGTTAATCAAAATATACAAAAGACTCTTCTTTTAGGGTTTCAGCAGTGCTGGCAGCAAGTTCAACTTCTTTGGGTGGGACCTAAACTTCAGGGTCATTTGGAGAAATAAATAGATACAAAATTAAACTTAGATATGATTTGTGGGGCTGATTTTAATCTAGAATGAGACTGTTTTTTTAAATTTGGAATTAAATCAAGACTGGAATCCTGAAGCCTTAATTTCTTGATTTGTTTCTGTATCCTAACCTTGCTTCCTTTCAGTAAAATTCTATTAACACTTTCTATTCTTTTGAGTCCATCTTCAACTTTATGTACTCTTTGGAATGAGAGAGCCGGACTGAGATCTAGATCAGATATGCTTTTAGTCTTCCTTTTTTTTTGTCTTGCTTGCTTTTCTCATTTGTTGTGTCTGTTTCTTTTTGCACTAATAGCACCCATTCTGGACTCACCTTCCAACCCCCACTTTCATTGGATATCAGTGGGCAATGCCTACTTATCCCTTAAGAACATGTGGCCTCTCATATTATTGTTCATGAGCCCCTATGTAGCATGCACCTTCAAAAAGTGATTTAACTAGTTAATATCAATTGACTTTTATAAAAAAGATATTTACTAAGAAAGCATTGCAAGTACAAAAGTTACAAAAGCTTCCTCCCAAAATGGATGTACACATTCAGTACCTGAGGAGATTGGGTTCAGAATGAGAGCTCAAAAGTAGTGAGGCACACATGTATGGATCACATGAAGCTGATCTGGTACTTCTAGACTCCTAGTTAACCCTAGGAACACTTTCCTCCCCTTCTGGTTTTGGTGTGTCCAGTGGATAAGCCACTTTCTGGCTTACTTTGACTAGCTCCTTTCAAAGGATGATATCTTCAGCAGAACTAATATGGAAATCTGTTAGACACAATTGTACATGTACAACTTTTACCAGATAGTTAAGTGCTATGGGGAGGGGAGAGGGAAGGGAGGGTGGTAGAAAAATGTGGGATTCATAAATTTGCCAATGGATGGATATTTAAAACTGCCTTTGCATGTAATTTGAAAAAAATAAAATTTAAATTTAAAAGAAAAGATAATGTCTTGACTGTCATTCTAATAAGTCTCCACTATTAGTTTTAGTTATTGAAGGCTTTTCTGACTTCTGAAGTTCCCAAGGTCATTTATCTGGTCCATTCTGTCTCCAAATACTCATTCATCTAAGAATTACTATAACAGCAGGCGCTGTATTGTTCTCAGTCTATGTAAGTCACTGGGTGAGGAGATAAGGCAGCAGAAGACACTTTCCTCCACCCCTGCCTAGAGGTTCATAACCATTCTTCCTGAACCAAGGCTGCCAGGGAAGAGACAAGTGAGAAGAATATGTATCTCTGGCTCTGAATCCAAGTAGAGAACTCTTGGCCTCACAGCACTCTCCTTTCAATCTGTCTTGGCTGGAAGTAGACTCAAAACCTCCACAGAGTGAACTGAAAGCCAGAAGGGGATATTGTACATGCTACCAGTTACATCCTCTGACCATTCATTCCCATCCTGCTCCTGTGGCTTCTCTTCCTGCTTTTCTTCTTATCCTTGTTTTTGCTATAGCTTCCTTCCTTTTGCTTTTTATTTTTGCTAACTTTTGCTTCTGTTGCTATTTCTGATCTTGCTGATGCCTTTCTTTTGGTTTCTACTTTTCTTTTGACTGAGCTTCTACTTTTCATCCTTTCCTTCTCCACATTCTTACTGACACTTGACAAAAAAAACCTTGCCTTTTACATCATCCTCAGTATTTTAAATTTCTCCTCTGTTTTTGTTTTCGTTTCAGGGTTTTTTTGGCTTCTGACTGTGGATCCAGCTTTTGTCCTTTTTTTTTTGAACTCCTTTTCTTTTCTCCTCTTCCTCAACCGTAGCTCTTGCTATGATTTCAACTCTTGTTCCTGCAAGGGGAACCAGATTTGCACAGGGATCTACATGTAGAATGATTGTTGTCACTATTGCCATTATAGCTTTTACGAGAAAATTTTCTGTGAGAGTGAAATCTTGAGTGACTTCTTCAAGAGAAATGTTGCTATCTAGAACCAAGAATGTTTTCAGCTAGTTTAATTATTCTGCCATTTATTTTGGTTCCATCCAGTTCTTCAGGAGTGCTTTTCATATCAGAATAGGACCCAAAATCAATTACACCTTCATTTTGATGCCCTTTGTGAGCTTCTCAAGAGTGACATCTCTAAATGCATATAATCTTTAAATATTTTTCAGTTTTATTAATGTTTTGTTTTTATCTTTTTACAATATTTACAAATATTATAATTACCCCTCTACTTCATGAAGGAGCTTTTGTCATGAAGTAAAAAAATTAAACAAAACTAACAATAACAATAGCTTTTCTGAAAGTTCATGTAACATTTCCCTTCTGAAGCACCCCCAACCTGTGGTTCCAATCTTTCTGAGTATGAGGACCCATTTATAATATTAAAAATATGGATTCCTCAGTGATAGAAGTGGTATAATTTTGGTATATATTGGTTGAGATCAACTAGATATGCAAGTAAGCAATAAATATTTACTAAGGGCCTAAGGCCAGGCAGTTCCATAAAGTGACTAGGGGTTGTAAGGGATCAAGCATTAGACATAGAATCCTGAAGACATTTGCACTCTTATCCTCATTTTCTTCATCTGTCAAAAAGGAAATAATAGTAACACTTACCTCACCTTTTTGTTGTGAAGATCAAATGAGATAATAGATGTGAAGAGGTAAATAAATTTTTTTTTTTAGGTTTTTGCAAGGCAGTTGGGTTAAGTGGCTTGCCCAAGGCTACATGTCTAGGTAATTATTAAATGTCTGAGACTGGATTTGAACCCAGGTACTCCTGACTCCAGGGCCGGTGCTTTATCCACTGTGCCACCTAGCCGCCTCTGAGGTAAATAAAAATTAATATTTTATGTAACATTAGCTACTGTATTCAATGAATTTATTTTATTTTATTAACCACAGCATCTAACCAAAATATGAAAAGCATTTTATGTATGTGACAGTTACTTTAATCTAAAGATTTGTTTGCTTATTTATTATAATGACTTCTGAAGTCTATTCTTTTAAAGTTACATAAAAATCAATAGGATATATATATATATATATTTTGAATATGTATTCATAGAATCCTTGAAATATTTCTAAACTTCCCAGAAGTCATAGGGTCATAGACTTAGAACCTGAACATTATTTAATCCAGTTCCCTTATCTTATAAGGAAAATGAGGAAACTGGAATTTAGATTAAATGATTTACCAATAGTCATTTAATTTCAATTTCAAGTAGGTAGCTACAGATTACAGATTCAAATTCAAAAATCTCTAATCAAAATCTTGCACCATTGCCATTATTTCCATGTTACTAGATTTCAAATTCAAGAAGGCCATATACTTGCAGAGGTTCTGAGAAGATCATGGAATTAAAATCTTTGCATGAGCTGAGAATAACATTTCACATTAAAATGTATTCTGAGTCACTCAAAATTTTTACTTTCTTATGAAAACTAATTAAAAATCATACTTTAAATCAGATGATCTAAAATGATATAGCCATTGTTATTAAAAATTAGATTTTCTTTCTCTCCTTCAATTAAATTTAAAGAAAGTATAGAGTCATGAAAACACATTTTAATTCACATTTTAATACAATATACATATATAAGAATAGTTTTAAAACACTCTGGGATATGTATTAATGGTCCATTAATGCACTTCTCAGGAAATGGAAGTCATTTGGACTCCAACATTTCATAGCTTATGGTGCACCTGAGGCTTAGATTAATGTTCCATTATTAGATACCATTTTCAGCCAAGGCAATTCAGCAATTCATTTAATCAGTCCCGTTGCTCATGAAGAAGGACAAAGTTGGATGACTGCAAAATCACCCCAAGCTACTTGGGCAGATATTGGAAATGCTTAGTATTCCTAATGCTAAGGTACTTGGAATAATGATTCCACTGGGAATTTCTGTGGGAAGGAGGAAGGATCTGAAGAAGAAAAAAATTTCTATATATCCTAGAAAGGAGGTACATGTTAGGAAGGCCTGTTTGCTTACCATACAAGTTGGAAAATTTCCTAGGTCATCACTCCAGTAAATTGAGGAAAAGAGCCTGGCACACAGGGATAAACCTATCATTTTATTAGTATGGTGAACTCTGGGGGAAGAAACTTTAACCAATGAAGCTAAACACCTTCTCTGTACCATAGAGTCTTAGAGGCCTGGTCTTTACCATTAAGAGCTTAAGTTCAACATCTTTCCCAAGATCACAAAAAACCTCTCTTTCCCCACCCAGCAGAACTTGATTTTGAGGCAACTCTCTATTCACTCTGCCATACTACTTCACTCACAGAGAATGATAACTTAAGTGCCTCCCATGTGCCACTGACTCTCATATAGGTTCCAAACCAGTGCTTGTTGATTAATTGGTTAATTGCTGTGGGGATGGACACATAAATCCTATCCTTAGTTCCACCAAAATATTGTTCAAACTAGACAGAGACTGAGTTTGAGTTGATAAAAGCACAGGAGTCCTTGTTCCATGATGAAATTTTCCCTTTCTTAGAGTAGAACTAAAAAATTAACCATTTACATAGTGTTTTACAATTTATATATCTATATCTATACATACACACATATATAAATACAAAATGCTATGTATATAAATATACACACATATTTTGCTTTGAAACATGTTTTCAAAAATCACAATAAATCACATTAAAAAACCCTAGGTATTCTAGTCACACTGAAATCTTGCAATATTTATTGCTTTTCACTGTATGTTACTAACATTCTAAGAAATCTGAGTTCACTCACTAAACAATTTGAATAGTATTATGCAAAATTCAAATGAATAAAAATTAAAGATCACTTGATCGCTTTTTTTATACCCAAAGAAATTAGTTTTAGAATTTAATGAGAAATGGGCATGAAAATAATTGACATTTGTGACTCACCTTTTTCAAATGAATACTTGTGACATATGCATATTGCTAGTTGGCTTCTTTCCTTATTTTTTTTGGCATGAACTGGTCAAGAGACAAAATTAGAAAGTTAAAAATAGTCCTAGACTCTCTCCCCACCCAGCAGAACTTTTTGTTTTTCAAGTTGGTTATATCTGTTGGAAGATTTTTCGAACCCACATAATACAAAGGTATGTGCTTGATAATGTAACAAGTAGATTTTAAACATGAATAACATCTATATCCATAACTCTGGTTTGCAGGGGTTTGCATATTCTAAAAAAAAACTTCTTGAATTCTTTAATGAGATCAATTCCCATGCTTTATAGGAAAGCACTTCAGTGCCTTTGAAAGCTAATGTTATTAAATTTTAAGTTCTCTAAATCATAAACTGTTAAAAGATTTATTGCTTTGTTGGTCCTAATTTTTAGTTTACATAATTCATAGCTACTTTTATATACATTACTAATGAAAAATCTTGATTTGCTAAAATTAACATACATAAATCTACTTCACCTAATTTTGAAAATTTTTTTTCCTTGCTACACTAAACAAAGTTGATAAATAGGACAATTGATGCTTTGAATTTTACTGATTAATGAAGAAGTTGATTTTCAAGATTGAGGCAGTTTCTGGGATATAATTTGAAATTTGTTAAATGCAGTACCATATGGATGACTGTAATTACCTGAATTACATTTAGTGATTTTTAAAATGATCACATGTTGTTTAAAAGAATAAAGAATCAGGTTTTCAAAAGAATTTTTTTTTTCTAAAAGGGCAAGTATTAATGTGGTTTGTTTCAATTGTAATTAGTTGAGTCCTCCTCATGATATGGGAAGGTAGAATATTCCCCAGAATATAGATGGGGAAAAAAACCAAACAAACCACATTTTTTTCCTCTTCCATTTTGTATTCTGATCTAAGATTGTCCCATTTTCATGAAGAACACCACTCACAATCCCAGAACCTGAGCAAGCAGTGGTTTTCACATCTTACTTTCAAAAGAACATGGGGAAATAGACATCAGAGGGAATCTGAGAGAATGCAACAGTTATAAGTAACCTGTCTCCTTGCTAATTTGCTGATACTTCTTTATCAGGAGACAAAAACAAAATTCCACATTCAGAGACAAAATCTACAAGTGACTAGGGAGCAGAATTTGATAGGGTGGAAAAAACATGACCCTGAGAAGCTACAATGTGTAAGAAAGTCAACAAGTAGGGGAAAGGGAGACTGAGAATCTGAAATATATACTTACTTTCTTTTATAAGACTGACATTTTACATTAAAATGTGCATTTCTAATAATTCTTCCAAAATTTTTCTTATTTTTTCCAATTACTCATCAGTTAGTTAACCAATTGTGTCACCTAAAATTCTTCCCCTCCCAAAAACCAAGATCAAGTTTTCCTCATTCTTTGTTTTCATTACTAGTAAAATCCTTTTTTTCCTTTCAGAATGTCAGCAATGGGAGAATTTGACTCAGACTTTTACCAGTCTAATTATACTATTGATAATCAAGAGCAAGGTTTTGACAAGGCTGATGCTTATGGAAATCCATATGGACTTAGTAAGTAAGTATATTACATATGCATCAATGCATTTCCTTTTCACATTTTGATATTATAAAAGCATCTAACTTTGATTAAAACAACAGGCAGAGACTTGAGCAATCTTCTAAACTGGGGGCTCTTAACCTAAGGTCCATTAGCTTTTTAAAAAATTAATAATTATATATTAATATAATTGATTTCCCTTGTAATCCTTTTTATCCTATTATGTGCAATTAAAATATTTTTTTCTGATAAGTTAGCAGATTTCCAAAGGGTTCTATGAAATAGAAAACGTTAAGGATCTAATTTTAAAGGTAATGAAACAAGAAACCCAGAATGACTTGTCCAAGGTCATATACAGAAATAGCATAGTCAGAATACAAACACAGATCCTTGGATTCTCTTTTTTTCCTGCTAGTTCTGATTTATCTAAGGGAGCATTTTCAAGAAGAAACAGTATTTCTCCACTTTACAAAAAAAGGGTCCCTAATAAATATACTCTTTGATCTCAGGGTCTAATGTTTCTATGAGTTAGATCTATTAATATTTGCTATATTTGAATTTTAAAAATGATAAAACTTAAAATTTTAATTGATATAATAACATACTTATTAGGTGTTAGGATCGTGTATTTTTATGAAAAAAAATAACTTTTCCAACAAAAATAATGAGAAAGCTAACACTATTTTATATAATTTTGCAAAAAAAATTTTTTATGTATGACTTAATGGAAGACAGCTGGATTCTCATCCTCCTGTATTCAATTAGTGTGATGTATTATTTTGGTCAAAGCATGAAGAAAGTTTAACTTCACAAATATATGTAGTTGGACAAGGAAGGAGTATTTTAATACTATATTAATAATATAAAAGTTTTGACCCTTTGGTAGGGGACCTCCCAGGGTCCAAAGGCCATACTTTGAAAATTACTTTATTAGTTTATCAGGAGAATAAAGAAATTATTTCCAATAACAATTTTTTAGTGACTCTTCTTAAACATCCTATAAAGTCTCTAGGTACACACAGTTTAAATGTATCTGACTCTCTTCTCTTTATATGATTTTATTTGAGAACTGAACATTGGAGAATTAGACAGTTGGGTATTAGGCATATTGAAAGAAGGAGGTTTTGTTTTGCTTTATTTTCCCCCTTTCCCCATCCCAGAAAGGCATTTTTCCAAAACTACTTCAGAAATACAAGATACATTTAGTATACTATAACTTAAAACTGACTTTAATTAAATGAAAAATTAGGTGCAACAAACTGACATTTTTGGGCCTCTAAAGTTTACAGAGCATTTTACAACATTTCTCATTTAAGCCTCACAGAACCTCTGCTTTTTGTTCATTTTAATAATTGCAAAAAAAAGACAAATATGGGGTTAATTAGAAATAGCATGCCAATATCTGTTCCAGAGAATAAATAGGTACAAAGAAATTGAAATGATCCTCCTATTTAAATCTACATAATCTTTCATGCTTTATGAACTCTAAATAAAAGTAGAAATGGCAAAAATGATGAAAAATATCATAGAAACAAGATTTAGAACTAATAAGAAAAGTCAGTGTTTTGTAGACTATACTGTAATATGACATATATCATAGGATGCTGTCATCAAGAAGAGTGTATGGGACTTGAAAATGACCAAAAAAATCCCCCAAATAAAATTGTTTATCTTTTAATTTATAAAACTTGGTTGCTTATTGATTGGTATGGAAGTCATTTCAGAATTGGTTGCTTTTGTGGAGGCAGATCCCAAACTTAGAACACAGAACAACATTCCTTGCAAAAATGCAAATGATAAGATATGAGATGCTACAGAGGCAACTATAGTTTGACTTATTTAAAGAAGAAACTAGAAACAACTTCAGTTAGCAAATGCAAGACCTTTTTTGCCAAGAACAAAAGAGAAATAGGTCATTCAAGGTCAGCATTTGTTTAGAATGAACACCATCTTGAAAAATCTAATGTAAGAGTGTAGTAGAGGATTGTAAGTGGCATCAACACATTAAAAATCAAGAATCAGGAGAGGAGAAAGCAAATTTACAAAAATCTTGATCAGAAATTCATACAAATGAGATTATTTTGACAGTATTTAAATATGAAACTGGACAGAGAATAAGGAATGAAAAGAAAAAGGAAAACACCGCTAAAGAATTCTATAAAAACTCTTTTTATAAATCTAATATCATCAATACAAGGAAGTAGAAATGACACTAAAAGAAAATATCTTTCAGATACATAGAAAGGAAATTTGGGAGGGAAATGCCATAATTTGAAGCCATTGGGAGTCAGTTCTTAAAATATTGAAAAGAAGGAAGATATCATATATATATATATATATATGTGTGTGTGTGTGTGTGTGTGTGTGTGTGTGTGTGTATATATATATATATTTATATATATATATATATATATATATATATATATATGAAAAAACAAGTATTATTAATCTCTACAAAATCCTGAAAAGGCATACAGACCAAAGATATTCTTTATGAAGGGATGAAAAGGAAACAGCTAAACTTTCATAAATGAGAATCTATATTAGATAAGATCTTTATAGTCACACAATTGAAAGAAAGGTGCAGAAATTATATGATCCAGCTGTGTTTATTTTCTTTAAAAATTTTTAGAAATGTTGATGGAATCAAAATATATTATTTAATATTTAAATATTATTCTTAAACTGTTAAGTCAAATTTTCCTTTTCTTTCTACAAGCAAAGTTTTTTCTTTTTTCTTTTCTTTGTTTTCTTGTAAGGAATCCTTTTAAATTCCAAATGAAATATTTTGATAAATGATACTTTTCCTATAAGTCACTTATAAATTTCTCTCTATCAATGAAACTTTGGAGTATAATGCCAATCTCTGTGGGTGAATTGAATTTGACATTTTTCCCTGGAGGTGTCTGGTGAAGTGTAGCAATTTTTAGTCTATCTCTTGATAGAGTACTTCTGGAAAATTTTCTTGAGTGGTTAACTGAAAAATGATCCCCAGGATACTTCTTTCTTTGAATTTTCCAGATAATCTTATCACTCAGATCATCTGATTCTTTTCTTCTGGTTTTATCATTTTGCAACATTTTTAAGCCTTTTGCTAATTATTGTCCTTTGATCATGTTTTGTGGTATGTTCTGCTTTTTTCTGAAAACTTGACTTCTAGTCAGAGAATTTTATTTCCATTGATTCAGTTCTTTTCTTTTTCTTATACTTTCTCTATACTGATATGTTTTTTAAAGCAATTTCTTTTCATTTTTTATTTTTTCTTGTGAGAGAACTCATTACAAATACCAAATGCTTCTTTACTGATACCTAAGCCTCATTAATTTTTTAAAAAGCTTTATAATCTAATTTGATGTATCATGTGCTAGATCTTTGTTTCTTGGACCATTAAATCCATAATATTTATTTGTTGTTTTTGAAGGTTTTTTTTCTCCCTCCAACTGCATTTTTACTTCCTGGTATTCTTTCTATCAGAGCTTATTTTGATGCATTTTGGTTTTGCCCTTGTCCTTTCCTATTATTTTATTTGGGACCAGGTTATTTTTTTTTCTTTCATGACCTCTCAATTCTGCCACCTTGTTAGAATTCTTGTTATATACTAAAATAGGAGAAACTTTGTTTAAGACCAGAGTAAACTGTTTCTTTTTAGCAATAAGAAATACCCTGCTTGACCTAAGAAAAAATCATATATATATATATGTGTATATATATATGCATTTATGTATTTCATAATACATTCAGGAAATTTATATTTTATTTTTATTATATCATATTATATTATAGGTTAGTAAAATAAAAATGAATGGGTTGCCCATAAATTTTTCTTTACACTTTTAGAAGCCACTGACAGTCATGTAGTAAACTCCAGAGTGAAGTCTTGATTAGTTCCAGACATTAGAGATTTTTTCCATTATCCTTGTATCTTTTATCTTCCAGGGATATTTGCCTCTAGAATTTCTAGACTTTAGTAGAACTGAAATGCTCCAAAAGCTGGTGGAGGAACTCTTCTCCCTGTCTTTATTTCCTTGGCTTTATCATTATTTGCCTTCCTTTTCAACCTTTGTTCTGACCATTCCTTAAGAATTTTCATTTTTTTTAGTTTTTTGCAAGGCAAATGGGGTTAAGCAGCTTGCCCAAGGCCACACAGCTAGGTAATTATTAAGTGTCTGAGGCCGGATTTGAACCCAGGTACTCCTGACTCCAGGGCCGGTGCTCTATCCACTGTGCCACCTAGCCACCCCTAGAATTTTCATTTTTAATAAAAAACTTCTGAATGAAAGAAATAAACTCAGAGAATTTTCTAATACTGATTAACAATATTAGTTATGATAATGAACTCAGGAAACTAAACTATAAATAGAAGTTATTGAAGTAGCAAGATGGTAAAAAACTATTGGTTTAACATATTAGTTACAGAAAAAATTATTTTTCAGATTTGTTATGTGGCTTTTAGCAAATGACTTAACTACTTTCTAACTTATGAAACGAGAGCAATCAAAGACTAAGACATTTTTGATCATAAATAAGTTGTCCAAATATTAGCAATACAAAATGCTTAAGTCTGCAGACACTTTTCCTGCAACTCATTGAGATTATGGACCATGAATTATGCTTTCTTTTTCCTTGGTAAAGCTTCCCCTCCCAGCTTCTAGCACAGGGAGATTCACTTAGTATATGTTCAGAGAGGGGAAAAAAAGCATTCCTAAGGTGCTTGCTTTGTTGCAAGCACTGTGCTAAATACTTCCATTCAACCAATTGTCAGATATATATGAATATCCTATTACGAGAAGGATAGCACCTGCAGTACTATGGGGGGCTGTAAAGAAGTAAAATATGCCACTCTTATTTGATGTTTGACTGAATAAATAAACTTTCTCATTTTTTCAGTAACAGAATTTTGCTCTAGTAGGCATTATAAAACAGCTAAGGGAAATTTCATCTCAAGCCTCCTTTATTTAACATGCATTTACTGAGACAGTACCAGATACAAGGCACTTTACTGGACACTGAAAAGAATAACACTGTAAGGGTCAAAAGCTAAAGCTAATCCTAGCTGTGTGACCTTGGGCAAGTTACTTAACCCCTTTGCCTTAAATAAATAAATAAAACATTTTAAAAAGCTATAGCTAAGCTAAAGATTTTGTTTGATTATATGTGATTATTTGTAAAATACTTTATATCCTTTTCTAACCCTGACCCTCTCTTCAAAATAAAAAAAAGACTACTTCTCCCCCAACAAAAGCAGTTTACTAAACATATCTAAATTTCCCTCTTGATCCTCTTCCTTTTTCCTCCCCAATTCCATCTCTGCTAATTTTTGACTCCTCCCCCAATTTTTTTTATAAGATTGTTGGTTATTCATTTCCACTCTTCACATAGACATGGATGAGAATAGAACAGATCTTATTTGGGCAAAGTGAATCTCCATGCTACTAATGGAAACTTCTTTGAAAACATGCTATGGGGGCAGAGCCAATATGGCAGAGTAAAGACAAGGACTCACATGAGCACTCTCCCACACCCCTTCAAATACCTTTAAGTAACGAATCTAACCAAATTCTAGAGTGGCAGAACCCACAAAAAGACTGAGTTGAAACAATTTTTCAGTTCAGGATAATTTGAAAAGTCTGAGGGAAGGGTCTTTCCACCGGGATTAGAAAGGACTCACCAGAGGGAACTGGCTCCAGCCATCCAGGAGCAGACTGTGAGGCACCTGGGTCAGTGGCAGTAGTGATGATTTTCAGACCTCTCAGCCCAGGGAATGTCAAGGAAAACTTGAAAGGTCAGCAGGAAAACTCTGCCACATCAGGTTGAGAGAGAGGCCTCAGAAGCACACCCAGTCCCAGGGGACCAGGAACAGGCCTCTGGAGCCACTTAGCAGGAGCCCCAGACAATAAGGGGTTTGGGGGAGATCATAGAGGTATCTTTACTAACCCTGAGAACAGGACTTTATGGCTTTGCCAGTACTCAGAGATTTGGGTTGCATTCTGGGACCTCAGTCTCAGGGGAAAAAGTAGGACCCAGAGCTTACTAAGTGAAACAAGGACCCTGCTCACTGTGGTCACCCACAGACCAGAGCACAGGTCAGAGTCTTTCTTGGAGAATTGAAAACTTGCAGATCCATGGAGATATCTCTGAAAACAGCTGCACAAACTCTCCAAAGTTCAGTGTCTTCCCCCTGGAAACAGAATCCTACCCTAACAAAAAGTTAAAATTAAGTCATTGGATGGGCAAAGGAGTAAACAACAGAAGAAAAAAATCCATCATAATAGATAATTACTTTGATCCTATGGAGGATCAAGATATACACTCAGAATATGACAAAATCAAAGCTTCTGTATCTAAAGCCTCCAAGAATAATTTGAATTAGTCTCAGGCTATGGAAGAACTCAAAACATATTTTGAAAATCAAGTAAAGGAGGCAGAGGAAAAATTGGGAAGAGAAATGAGAGTGATATAGGAAATCATGAACTCCAAATCAGCAGCTTGGTGGAGGAGATACCAAAAAATACTAAAGAAAATAACATCTTAAAAACCAGTTTTGGTCAAATGGAAAAAACAGTCCACAAGGCCAAGGAAGAGAAGAATGCTCTCTAAAGAAAATATTTCCTTAAAATATAGAATGAGGCTAAGGGGAAGCTGTTGACTTTGTGAGAAATCAAGAAATAATAAAAACCAGAAGAATGAAATCCTAGAAGAAAATGTGAGATATCTCACTGGAAAAGCAACTGACTTGGAAAACATGTCCAGGAGAGATAATTTAACATCTGAAAAACCATGATGAAAAATAGAATATAGATGCCATTTTTTTCAAGAAATTATTAAGAGATTGCCCTGATATTCTAGAAGCAGAGGGTACAATAGAAATTGAAAGAATCCACTGATCACTGAAATTCCAAAATGAAAACTGTCAGGAACATTATAACCAAATCTACCCAAGTCAAGGAAAAAAATATTGCAAGCAGTCATAAAGAAACAATTCAAATATCATGGAGCCACAGTCAGAATAAGACAAGATTAGCAACTTCTACATTAAGGGATATCATCGGGCTTGGAATATGATATTCTGGAATGAATTACCCAGCAAAATTGAACATACACTTTCAGAGGAAAAGGTGGATATTTAATGAAATAGAGGACATTCAAACTTTCCTGTTGAAAAGACCAGAGCTGAACAGAAAATGTGCTTTTCAAATACAAGACTCAAGTGAAGCATAAAAAAAAGTAAACAGGAAAGGAAAATATTAAGGGACTTAATGATGTTGAACTGCTTATATTTCTATATAGGAAGATGATACTGATAACTCATATGAAGTTTTTCATTTATTAGGGCAGTTAGAAGAAGCAAATATAGCAAAGACACAAAGTGGGAGTTGAATTTTGAAGATATAATATATTTTTAAAAATGGAGTTAATGGATGATAAATAGCTTTTGCAGTGAAATGTAAGACGGGAAAGATGTGGGGGGAGTCAGCAAACTTTATTCTCATTGGAATTGACTCAGAGGGAAATAACAGACTCAATTAGGTATAGAAATCTATTTTACCCTAGAGAAAAGTAGGAGAGGAAAGGGATAGGAGAAAGGGGGTGGGGAGAGGGGGAGCAGGAGGGAGGGAGTATGTGATAGAAGGGAGGGGAGATTGTTGGAGGGGTTACTTTTGGGGAGGGATAGAGTAAAAGGAAAGAGAAACAAATAATAAGAGAATAAAATAATGGGAGGGAAATACAGTTAGTAATAATAAGCATGGGAAAAATATTGAAACATATTTCTCTGTTAAAGATATCATTTCTCAAACATAGAGAACTGAGTTAAATTAATAAAAAAATAAGATCCTTTCCCCAATTGATGAATGATCAAGAGATATGAATAATTTTCAAATGTGGTTATCAATGCAATCTATTTAAATCATTTTTTAAAATGTCCTATCTTGAGATCAATGGGATAAATGCAGATTGGAACAATTCTGAGATATATCTATTGGATTGGCTAATAGAAGGAGAAAATGGCAAATATTAGAAGGGTTGTAGGGAAACTGAGACATTGATGCATTGTTGGAGAAGTTGTGAAATGATTCAGCATTAGAGCAATTTGAAACTATGCCCAAAGGGTTGTAAAACCTATGCCTACCTTGTGGCCTAGTCATGACATCACTAGGTCTATATTCCAGAAGAGATGAAATATGGGAAGAAAAGAACCTACTATATGTATTAGGATATTTATAGTAGTTCTTTTCTGGTGGCAAGGAACTAGAGATTGAGGGGATGCCCATCAGTTGGGGAATGGCTGAACAAATTTTGGTATATGATTTAGATGAGATGCTCTTCCATTCTAGGTGATGATGAACAGGATACTCTCAGTAAAAAACTTACATGAGCAGAAGCAATGGGAAAATGTCTCTCATATACAAAAACAATAGCAATATTGCAGAATGATCAGTTGCCCTTTTCTTCACAATGGTCTGTAGGACTTTTGATGAAGAATACTATTCATCCCAAAGACAGAGTTGATGGTGTCTGAATACATATTGAAGCATACTTTGCTTTTTTCATTTTATTTTTCTTGAGGTTTCTCTTTGGGGTTGTGTTTACTTTTACAACATTACTATAGTATTGATGTTTTTCATGACTACCCAATTTTAACCTATATCAAATTACTTGCTTTGTCAATGAGTTGGAGAGGAGTGGGAAGGGAGAGAATTTGAACTCAAAGTTTTGGAAGTGAATGTTGAAGCTTATTTTTTTGTGTATAGCCAGGGGGGAAATTAATTTAATTTAATTAAAAAAAGAAAACGTGCTATGACATCTTTCTAGCCTTGCTATTCCAAAGTGTCTCTGAACAGTCATTGCCATCTTTGTGACTGTGGCTGAAAAGACTGCTTTGTGGACTGTGTTGCAGTGGGTTCTTTCTGAAGTGAGCAGAATAATTTTGAAATTATGTTTTGGGGGTGGCTAGGTGGATAGAGCACCAGCCCTGGAGTCAGACACTTAATAATTACCTAGTTATGTGGCCTTGGGCAAGTCACTTAACCCCATTGCCTTGCAAAAAACAAAAAGAAATTATGTTTTGATTTTTTTTTACTAGACATTGAAATATAGTGACTGACTTTGGAGTCAAGAAGACCTGGGTTCAGATTGAGCCTCTGATTCATGTTGTTTGGATGCTCTTGGGCAAGTCACTGAGCCTTTTGTTGCTCTAGGCAATGCTCTAAGCCTATAAATTGCACTCTAGGCAATGCTCTAAGCCTATAAATTGCAGAGGAAGTAATAACCTGCATGACTAGAGGGAGTTGTTTTTTTTTCCAAACTGGACTAAATCATACTAAATCACAGATTTAGCTCCTATTTCTATGTTTATTGGTAGGAGCAGTGCTGCTATTTGTTAGACCTATCATCATCAATATCTTAACTCTTATAAACTCGTAGTCTTACTCTAAAAGCTAGCACATTCCAAATTGAAGGTAAATTTTAAACTTGATACTTGTGTAATTAGGTACCTGGAAGAATCAAATAACATCTAGAAAAATTAGGTGAAACTGGCAAAGAAAAGTATCACTGTACTAATCTCACAGATGGTTTAATGGCAATATTTTCCATTCCAGACAGCATTCGGCAGAGCAGCTCCATCCTACAGCTTTTGTTCCTCAAGAGATGATGGCATCTTCAGGTTACAGTGGACAACTTTTTCAGCCAACATATAATTCAGATTATTATTCACAGCCAACTTATGCAGGCAGTTTTGATGAAGAGGCACCTTTGCTAGAAGATAAGTTAAGCAAATATTATTAATATTTGCATTTTAGACAAAAATGAAAATAATTAGCATTTAATAAGTGCCTGCTGTATGTTGAACTTTATATGTGATTTCTCTGTGGAGAAGGGCCAACAAATTTTATTGAAATTAGTAGCAACCAAATAAATGCCTTCATGGGAAATGTAAGCAGCACATGTTCAGACGATGATTCTAAGTAATAATTGTTTATTCAAATAAAAAAAAACCCAACCTGTTATTAATTAACTCTCTTCTTTCTACTGTTAGACTCTCTTTTGAATTGAATACATCAGTCAGCTGACATTTTTAAGTAACTACTCTCTGTTAAGTTTTGGAACATGTACATACAAAATGCAACATTTTGAAGTTGAAAAGGTCTCCTAGCTAATATTTCAAAACAATATATTTTTTTAACTAGAATGATACAGACTATGAGAGATTTTAGTCCAATAACCTAGTTGAAGCACAAATGCTCTCTATGAGGGTAAATGTGTGTTTTCATTCTGTCCTGGAGATACCTTCCTACCTTCCCCCTCAAGAACTCTAATGTGGACTTTTTTGTCAGCTTCATAGTTGATTGTTGAGAGCTACTTGAGGAGTCTGGGTTAGAGGTCAGTTATGACTAAATGTCCTAAGCTTTGTTGACCCTCAAGTCTGAAGGCTTTCCACAGAACTGATTTGATAACGCAACTGTGTCATTCATGGCCTTACTTGTTGATAGCCCTGTTCCCAGACTTCTTGACCTGGGTTACATCCTGCTAGGTTGCATCCTGCCCAAAAATAGAGTTACATCATTGTTTTTGTCCTGTATGCTAATTTTGTGGTTTTCTGTTGTAAGAACTGTTTGATACTTACAATAGATGGCTCTACTAGTTGTCCTTCTAGTACCCCTACCTGAGTTGTACCCATGTTTCTTTTTCTCTCTCCTGAGCTGAATGAATCCCCTGGTGGACAGGGGAACTCAACAGCTGATAGGGGAGAACCCTAAGATTTTTGGTGTTAAGGGAAGTTCATTCTTAGAAAATGTTATAGCAAAATCAGGAGACAGTCTAAGTTTTCATGGTTTCCTTGAACTTTTCCCTAGTGGGGAAGGCAGAACCCAAACATCATGTCAGCACCAAAAATATATGCAAAACACCAAACCTGTGGATATAGGAGGGATGCTACTAGTCTAATTACAATTCAATTCACAGAATTATACTGTTCCCATGTTGTCAAGAATAGGAAAAAAAACATTTTTTCCAAAAAAAGGTGATACAGAAAACAGTTTGCTTCATTGTGGTCATAACCTCTCTTTTCTCCTCAAGTTTAGTTTATCTGGTTTTTAGGTTTTTGCAAGGCAAATGGGGTTAAGTGGCTTGCCCAAGGCCACACAGCTAGGTCATCATTAAGTGTCTGAGACCGGATTTGAACCCAAGTACTCCTGACTCCAAGGCTGGTGCTTTATCCACTATGCCACCTAGCCACCCCTTATCTAGTTTTTAATGAAGAAATTTCATGGGTTAATCCATCTTTGCTTGACCCTTAAGAAACAAGAAGCATATCTTTACCTTAAGATTCCTTCAAAGCTTATTTTCAAATTATAGAGTTGGGGGGGAGGTGAATGAGTAACAGTGAGTGGTATTGTAGTTGTAGGTTTGTGGCAGATAGCTTATTCTATTATGACAGGAGAGAGAAACAGTGATTAAAATTCTAGGCTCAGTTTCAAACAGCAATATATTCTATATCTACTTCCCCTATCTCTGCCCCTGTACTCATCACCTATCTCCCTTTTCCCTTATCTGTAAGATTTCCATACTCAAAATTATATTTTTACCCATTGCAAACCTTTTGAGATGAATATCTTGAAAACATTACTGATTGAACTGGTAAGGCTCTCTGAGGCTATCTAGTCCAACCCATACCTGTTCTTCAATATCTACAGCAAATGTCATCTCCGTTATTTGAAAACCTTAGGGCAGCCTCCTTCACTTTAGTTAGAGTAATCATAAGAAATATTTCCTATCGTTAGCCTACCATGCTTAGAACAGTATTGATTTCTGTTTTTACATTCAAGGAATCTTAGTAGGGCTCTTAATTTACTCTTTAAAAATATTTGGTAGATGGGTGGTACAGTTGATTAAGTCCTAGGCTAAAGGCAGGAAGACCTAAGTTCAAACTCAGCTTCAGGCACTTACCAGCTGGGTAACCTTGGATATCACTTACTTAATCTTTGTTTTAGTCTCCTAAATTGTAAAATGAAAATAATAATAGTGTTTATCTCTTGGGATTGAGGATAAAATGAGAATATTTATAAAGAGCTTAGCACAATGCCTAGCACATCATAGGCACTATAAAAATGTTGGCTATCATTATTATTATTATTACTCCTGTATCACATATGATGAGCTTGCAGATTACAACTCCCAGATTCTCTTTCAGATGAATTCCTTGTTTGGATGAAGTGCTACTTCCTCTATCTCATATTTGTGAAGCTGATTTTTTTAAACTTACATGTAAGACAACATTTATTTTACTAAATATTATTACAGTAGATTAAACCCAACCTTTTAGACTTGTCAAGATTCTTTAGAAGAGGGGCAGCTAGGTGGCACAGTGGATAGAGCACCGGCCCTGGAGTCAAGAGTACCTGAGTTCAAATCCGGCCTCAGACACTTAATAATTACCTAGCTGTGTGGCCTTGGGCAAGCCACTTAATCCCATTGCCTTGCAAAAAAAAATGTAAAAAAAAAAGATTCTTTAGAAGAATGTATGACCAAGCAAGAGTTAGAGAACATTATAAAATTCAAAAAGGATAATTCTGATTAAATTAATTTTTAAAAGTTTTAGACAAGAAAACCCAATGCAAACAAGATTAGAAGGAAACAGAAACCTGAGAAACAATTTCTGCAGTTAGTGTTTTTGATAAAGGTCTCATTTCTAAAATATATAGAGAACTGAGACAATTTTATAAGAATACAAATTATTACCAGATAGATAATTGATCAAAGGATATGAATAGGCAGTTTTCAGATGAAATTAAAACTCTCTGTAGTCATAAAAATGATCTAAATCACTATTAATCACTAAAAATGCAAATTAAAATAGTTTTGAGATGCCACCTCACCTCTATCAGATTGACTAATATGATCATTGTGTTTTAGAGGATGTGGAAAACCTGGGTCACTAATGAACTGTTGTTTGTGGAGTTGTGAACTGATCCAACCATTCTGGAAAGCAGTTTGGAACTATGTCCAAAGGGTTATAAAACTGTGTATGCTCTTTGATCCAGCAATACCATCTAATCTCCAATATCATAATAATCATCATTGTACCCTGACTTAATTTCTTTTACTACTTTCTTAACCAGGTCTCTCAAAGTCATAACCCATTTTGAACAAACAAATCACTTTAATGTGAAAGAGAAATTATTATATTTCTTTTCTGATCCTGCTAGCTAAGAGGGAATTATGGTCCATTCATCCACACCATCCCACATCCATCAAATCATCCTAGATGATACTTGCTCAAAATCAATTCATCTGAAATTTTCACTATTTTAATACTACCTACTATATTGTGCTTCCTCCA
Organism: Macrotis lagotis; assembly: GCF_037893015.1. NCBI lineage: Eukaryota > Metazoa > Chordata > Mammalia > Peramelemorphia > Peramelidae > Macrotis > Macrotis lagotis. Next base: position 170,755,360 of record NC_133660.1, read on the forward strand.
GGTTGATGATGCCATAAACCCACAAATTGGATTTGAGTAAGGGGGTGCTATACTGAGTCACCAACCTCACTTTCTCCTCCAGAGTGAAATTATGAAATTATGAAGGGTAGAGACTCATTTTGTCTTACAGAGTTGAAAAAAAAAGCACAATAAGATGATAAATGGCTTTTTACCCTTCTTTTTCTTGAGGAAAAGTCATTGTGGTATTTAAAAATATAAGATTGTAAAATGGACATACTTGTCTCTTAAACCACTTTATTTGAGAAATATGCTTGTTTATTCTGGAAAAGGTTTATGGATATAAAACACTCAATTATTTTGGAAAGGGATAACTTTTTGTTATTGATAATGCAACATCAATGCTAACAAATGAATCTTGAGATAATAATCAATTCTCACCTGTCTTACTAGAAAATATAGTAGAACTTAATATTTTATATTTTTAACAAAGACCAGTGTTTACAATTGAAAGGCCAGGGCCACAATTTGCATAGAAAATAAAGTTATTAATTCATTTTTATAGCACATATATCATATACTTTACTACCACTAGATGACAGCAAAGTAATAAATTTTGAATTCACATTTCATGGCAATTTCCTCCTCTACTTTTATTTTACATAATAAGATATTGTGTTAGGGACCCTATAATTAATAAATACTTACTACTATCATCTCCTTTGCATATTTGGCAATAAATTTGGAAGTAAAAATCAAGCTTACTTCAGCAAAAAAAAAAAAATGGAAACCCCTGTTCTTATAAAAGAGTTTCTAAGTCTTTTGTTAGTTCATTGCTTTAATGGACAAAACCAAAAGGTGTGCAGAAATTAATTGTGTCATTTAGCAAGTGGCACATTTAATCTATGCTATTTAAAGTACAATTATATATATATATATATATATATATATATATATACATACATACATACATATGTATACAGAGAAGAGAGAGGAGAGAGAGATGAGAGAGAGGAGAAAGAGAGAGAGAGAGAGAGAGAGAGAGAAGAGGTGGTCATTACATTCACTTCATTCTTTTAATAAGTATTCATATATAGCACTCACTGCCCAGAAAGTCCAATCCTCAGTGCTTTGGAGTAAAACAAAGTGAATTTATCAAATTAAGCAATAAAAACATATGATTAATAAAAGTCAATTTACAACAAAACTGCCAAGTTTAAAAATGATAAATTCCTCAGGTAGAATTAAACTATAAAGCCTATTAATTCCTGAAATAAAAATTGAATGATAGTGCATGCTGATATAAGTGTGATAGATTATTTCTATTTACTACAGTGTTTATGCATTAAGAAATATGTAAATATTCATCAGGTGAACAAATAATTGATTCAATTACATTATTTTAAGATGAAAATATTTTAAAATTTACTTTATCAATAAAATTAATATCTCTTTAGTGCACAATGACACAAGTCCTTACACAGATAGGAGGAAAACCCTCCCAATCTCATTAAGGTTTTCTAATGTCACCAATCAATTCTCAGAGAGAGAGAGAGAGAGAGATTTTGTCACTGCTCTAGCAATATTATTCAACTCTCATCCATGCTGACCATTAAAAGGCCATTGTATATTCTGTGTGTAGGATTTAGATTTTAGGAATTTATGGGTATGAAGGACTATGGCAGAATTAAAAGTAGGTTTCTGTTCCTTCCCAAACTTCCAAATGCTGATCATAGCCTTGCAAAGTCATGGAGAGAGTGACTTTTCCTGAAATAATTTATTGCCAGGGACAGGACTGTTATCGGAGGTTCCCATGGCACAAAGGACTTGGATACGCTTTCAGGATTTTTTTCATTTCTTTTGACTTATATTTCTTATGAAACCTTCTGAAATCTATTGCTGATTTCCCCTATTATATAGTCAATAACTTTCCATATGGAAGCAGTACATATATAAGTTCAAAGTATATCACAGATGAAAATGATATAAAAAAACAGACACCAAAATAGAACTCACTTAATGAATTACATTCAATACAAAAATGCCTTAAAAAAAGAGGTCTTCTCCCCTCCATATCCTGACTTCCTCTCTTGTTTGCCACAAGTTGGTAAGGAGACAATAATAATGATAATAATAATGATAATAAATAGCTATCATTTTTATGATTTTATATAGGCTATATATATTATATAAGAAAGCTAACATTTTTATAGTTTTATATATGTGTGTGTATATATCTATTTGCAAAATACTTTATAAAGATAATCATATTTGAGCTTCATAAAATTCCTTTTGAGGTTGTTTTACAAATGAGAAAACAGCCTGAGAGAGTTTAAATGGTTTGCTCAGGGTCAAATAGCTGCTACTAAGTTTCTAAAATGGATAACTAGGTGATGACAGTAGATAGGTGCAAGGCCTAGAGTCAGGAAGGTCCATCTTCTTAATCTGGCCTTAGACACTTACTAGTTGGATGACCCCTGTGCGAGTCATGTAACCCTGTTTTGCCTCAGTTTCCTCTTCTATAAAATGAGCTGGAGAAGGAAATGGTAAACTATTCAAGTATCTTTGCCAAGAAAACCCCAAATGGGGTTGTGAAGAGTAGGAAATAACTGAAAATGACAGAACAGCAAGAGTGTCTAAATCAGTATTAGAAGCCAGACCTTCCAACCTCTAGTCTAGCCTTATCTCCAAGTAGCTACTTTCTCTTCACCTTCATTGCATTAATTCTCTTCTGTGGAGTTTTTCACGTCAATGGAAGAAACATTGTATCATAGGATCACAGTTTAGAACTGGGTAAAAAAAAACTTTAGAGATAATCTTGTCCTACTCTCTCTTTCTACAGTTGGGAAAACTGAAACTAATTGATTGAGAACTGATAGGAACTTCAGAAATGATCCGGTACAAACTTCTTATTTTTCAGATGAGGAGGAAATTGAGGCCTGTGAAGATTAATTTATTTTCCCAAGGCAAATATAGGCAGTAAGAGTGAGAGGTGGGATCTGAACCCAGAATCTCTGTCTTTAGGATCATTATGGTTTGCTTGTTGTGCTCCCTTACCATGCTGATAGAAGGTAGTAGAACTATGTTTTAAACCAGGTCCTCTGATTTCATATTCAGTCTTATGTCCATTGTCCAATGCTTTTCTCACAACAGTTCTCTGAAGCTCATATGTAAAGATTTTTTTATCCCCATTATAGAGAGGAGGAAACTGAAGCCCAAGGAGCTTATGTGACTTATCCATGATCATTCATACATTATGTGACAAAACTGAGACTCAAACATGCTAAAGTCAAAGTGCATTACTCTTGCATTATGTCAAAGGCAGAGCAAACCAACCATTAGCATATGATGCAGGATAAGTAGGAGGAGCCATAGGGATCAGAGGAGAGGAAGATACTGCAGCAGTTGTCTCAGCCAGATTGGAAATGCTGCTCTCTCTGAGCTGAGCAAGGGGAATAGGGCTTGGAGTTGCAGACTCTTTTGTTTGACAGTTTGCTAGGTCTCCTGAGGTTCTCTGTCTTATAGCAGCACCACATCTTTACAGAGGGACAAACCATTCAGTGGTGTTCTTGTCTTACTGTTCTCATCATTTTCCTCTCTCTGGCTCTCCTTTTTTATCTCCTTTGATTTTTGCCAGGCTCCAATTTCGAACTACTTCTTCGATTGTCTTTTCTTTTTCTTTCATCATATACTCCCCCAGATAGCTGTCATTCTCTTAAATTAGCAGAGGGAAAATAACTAAGAAAGGAAGATTCCAGTATGTGTTACATTGAGGGTTGTGCTGTCAATGGCAAGCATACTCCCTTCTACCCCCAAATTCAGTCATTATAGATAATACTTTAAATTTAATTATCTATCGATTTACTTTAAAAATAATTTTTGAGATCAATCCCTCTGTGCCTCACAAGTAGGATTCACTATATTCATGAAATAATTTTTATTAAACTTGCTTCTTCATTATTCTAATTTTACTGGCAGCTGAGTGACTGGCTACTTTCTAAGAGCTGGAGTTAGGAGTTAACATTCCTTTTCTTTCTTGAAGTTTTCTGACCTTATAGTTTCCTCAGTTCCTCTTAAAATTTAATTTTATGTGATTGGAGAAAAAGTGTCTTACATAGGGCATATCTATTCTATTTTCAGTTGTACTATTTTTATTTTTTAATATAGATGCAATACCATGTAGTAGCAGATTCCATAAGGGAGTATAATCTACTCATATTAAAAAAGAACATTGGAAAAGTTCTGGAAAAAATGGAAAAAAAGCATAGCAAAATAAACTCACAGTCACTAAACTGTACTAATTCTGGCACTAAGAACTACTGCTTTCCCTTGGCCAGGAAGTCCAAAGGGGAAATCTATTTGTCTCTGGAATTTCATCTGCACAGATTCAACCATGGATGTGCATTGACCTTATAAAAATCAGTGACACAAGCCATAATTGCTTTGATTTGGTGGGAGGGCCCCTATTGTTGCTTTTTGTTTATTTTTCAGGCAGCATGAGAACTATGCTTATCATCAGGAAGAGGAAAATTAAAAATAAACAAAAAACCTTACAGTCTCTTTGGGTTGTCACCTTTGGTTTGGCAAATGCTTCTAATTAAAAAAATCATTCAATGTTGCAGACAAGATTTTGGAAGTACTAGCAATTTAATCTGTGAAAAGAAAACATTAAAATAAGCAGTACTAGAGGCTTTTTGGTTGACTAACTTAAGATTTTTATTTGAGGGAAGATAATAAGTATTTCTCAATTTGCAAGTAGAATGTAAGCTTGAATGCACTGCAAGAGCCTGCAAAATAGCTTCAGGTGAACCTTGGTTCACTGTGCATTTGTCATAGGTCATGATCTGGATATGACAAGAGCCTGATTTTGTTTAAATGGGTTGTCAATGACTTCTCTTTACTTCAAGTAAAAGGAAAAAAATCACTTTAATTTTTTTCCTCTGCAGAACTTGGAATAAATTTTGATCACATTTGGCAAAAAACACTGACTGTGTTAAATCCTTTGAAGCCAGCAGATGGCAGCATTATGAATGAAACTGACCTCACAGGCCCGATACTCTTCTGCATTGCTCTGGGAGCAAACCTGCTTCTGGTAATGTATGCTGCAATCAGACGATTTTAACACTTCAGTTTAAGAAGGGTTAAAAAAAATAGGAAGGAGTATTCACTTCTTATGGTGAAGAGTATTCACTTAAGTTTTCATTTATTGACAGCACAGGATTTAATCATGCAAAACTATCTTCATGGGTATAGCACATAGATAAATCATTAATTAAATGTCTTTGTAATAGTACAAAGTGTCACAACTATATTAAGAGGAGTTATAATCAATGTCTTTTAGTAAATTTCCTTATTACAAAAAAGGAAGAGTATAGGTAGAAAAGAGGGTGCCTTATATTTAGATTAAAATATAAGGCTTGAATCACAGATTTATTTTTGGGGGGATTTCACATGATCTAATTATAGGAAACTCCTTTCCTGGTTATTTTAATTCTTCATTCACAGGGAATTCTTTTCTGGTTATTTTAAATCTTTTTAAAGAAATAACTTGACTAGAATTTTATTTTGCTTTTTTGTGCTGGATATAGTGAGATTTTCTTTTGTATCCTTGTATCTATTAGTTGTTGTATTGAGACTCATCAAATGGAAGATGAAGAAAGTCACAATCTATAAATGTTTTTATTCATTTATGAGACTGAGATTAAGAGTTTCTTCTTTTGAAAAATGCATCAGGTTAAAAAAAAGATAAAGAAACAAAGCCTGGAAAAATGAGGTGAGAAAAATAGTATCTGTAAATAAAAGGATAATTAAATCTGAATTTGTGATTCAGTATCAGTATTCAGTATTGACCAAACTCTATGGTGATATATATATATATATATATATACATATATATATTTAAACATCAAGTCAAAAAAAAGAATATTGTTCACAATTAAGTTCATTTAAAAAAAAGTTCTGTGGGGTTTTTAGTTTATTCAAGCTCAAAATGAGTCAACTTTGTGATAACAGCCAAGAGACTATTCTAGGCTGCCTTAAATGAGTTATGGTAGAGATGTGGGAGTACCAATATATTTTATCTTGATTAGCTTAAGACTGAAGTTATGTGCTTGGTTCTGAATAACACATTTTAGGAAGGACATGGTTAAACTGAAAGATATCAAAGAAGAACCAAAGAAGGATAGTGAGAGGCTTCATGTTCATGGTATAAATTGATTGAAGGAACTGGAGAAGACTTAGGCTTCTACCTTCTAGAGGGGAGAAACAAGAAAAATGAGGGGAAAATTTAAAGAACATTGTTGGGCTTGAGATAAAGACAAACTTCATAATAATGAGAACTAACCAAAATTGGAATCTGCTGCCTCTGAAGATAGGACATATGTCCTCTTTGGAAGTCTGAGCAAAAATTAGTGCACTTTTTGGATCAGAGGGCATTCCTTTTTTAGATATTGATTGAAATAAATGGCCTAAGAGATCCTTTATAACCCTTAAGATTCTGTACTGAAGTCCTTAATTTTCATATGAGCAACCTAAGGTCCACAACCTGAGGTCCACATTACTTGCTGAAGGTTAAATTGCTAGCAAGTTTCTTCCCAGTGTGTAGTTTTTCACTATATTTGGCTTAAATCTGAAGATACAAAAATTTTGAATCTGAAAGAAACAGCTCCATTAATGTAGAAAGAGAAATAAAGGGCACACAAATGGTAAGAGAAATTTAGAAACCAAGAAAAAATTCTCATTGAGAATTAGCAAATTTGGGAGTGGCTAGGTGGCACAGTGGATAGAACACTGGCCCTGGAGTCAGGAGTACCTGAGTTCAAATTTGACCTCAGATACTTAATATATTACCTGGCTGTGTGGCATTGGGCAAGCCACTTAACCCCATTTGCCTTGCAAAAATCTAAAAAAAAAAAGTATATAAAAAAGAATTAGCAAATTTATTTTAGATAAAAACTGAAATTCCTAACTGAAAGATCTATTTTGCTAATGTTTATCTAACTCATGATATGTAAAAAAATGCTCATTTAATAAGATTAGTCAGCCTAGTGTTATGTATCAGTTGCATAGCAATTTGTTTTAGTAAAACCTACATTATATCCATTTGAACTAATAGCATTTAGTGATACCATCTTATTTTTTCCTTTCTACAGAAACATATGTAAATTCTCTGTAAATCAAATACTATATCAAGTAGAGTTTTAATTTAGCTGCTGACCTCCCTTCTTCTGTCTTTGTCACAGTAATTTGATAATTTTAGATTAAGCTGCTAAGGAAGGCTATGTCAATTAATCAAATAGTCAGAAACAATCAATTTAATATATTAACTAATCTTTTTCCCCCCAAGTCATTTGTAATATTGCTATTGTTGGCTTTTCTGTTGAAAATATAATCTTCCTTTTTCAAGGGCAGAATTAATTCCATTAAAATATATTTTGAATTTATAATAATACTTTATGATAGTTAAAAGTTCTTTGCTTTTAAATAAGGAAGTAGAATGGTGAAAATATTAGTTAATTAATAAGAGACAGGAGACTATAACCCTGGGATCCTGTTTCACCATATGCAAATTAGAATGAGATTAAATGTTCTAAGGTTTTTTTCAATTCAAATATTCTATGAAATATTACTTGATCAAGTCTCTTTTTCTGAATCTTTTCTTACTGAGTATTAAATTAGATGATCTTAAATTTGACTCATTAGTATTAGGTTGTTATTTCTGTACTTTGATAGATAATCTAACCATTTTTGTGTGTTTTCTCAATGTATGTGACTATTGTTCATGTTAGTTCATAATCTGTTTCCAGTCTACCAAGAATTCTATCCTCTCCTCTTTACATTGTATGGATACTAGTGGAGAACACAGACCATCCATTTCTCTAACTATATAACCCTGCCACTTTTTTTTCCTCTGATCATATATATCACTTGACCTTTAAGTCATCCAGTAAACTACTTGTACAGTTCTTTATATTGAACTACTATATTCATGTCTACCGAATATAACTTTAATTCTTTAGAGACTGTTATATTTGCAATCATTGAAACTTCACCACAAAAATGTTGGTGTTAAAAAGATGGGTTTAAAGCAATTATGAGAGTCATGAAAATTTTTACTGTGGATCTTGAAAAGTTTCTGCTGCACATCCCTAGTATATGTTCAGAGTACAAGCTGGGGGAAAAATGAAAGGTCTGTAAGATCATTTGTCATCCAAATTATCAGGGAGAATGAAATGTCCTTGTAAGAAGAGAAAATAAAGAAAAAAATGATATTAAAAAGCTGAGGAGAATTGTCCTCTGCAGAGAGTCATTGAATAGGAAGGGAAGGAGAAGACCCCATGACTATTTAGTATTATATTATAGAAATGAAACTCTTCCTGAAAAGGAAGAAGTTGTCATCATCTGTGGAGGGAGTATCTTTTTGTGCTCCAAGAAATAATGATATGGATCTCAGGTGACATTAGTTAAGAGGTTCAACAATAGTGTTCAGAAAAGGAAGAATAGTTGATAACTATTTGATGTCCTTATTCAAAAGGAGCAGATTGGATAAAATTCAAGAGGTTGTAGGGTAGGATGAAACATTAATAACATGTAGCCATGTGAGGAAATACAGGAGAATATGGGGTAAAGTCACTTAACAGAGGAAATGAAAAGTGATGTTGTTGGAGCACTAAACTCCTCATCCAGTTGTAGGCAGTTTAGCAATATCATAAACTTAGCACCGAGGCATGATATTGTAGTGACAGGTACTTTAGTAATCTGGATATCTTGTTGGTGCTCTTTCCCTAATGAAGGAAAAATTGTCAATGAATTTGTGAGTTGCATTTACTACTATTTCTTATTTTAAAAGGTAGAAATAAGCATGGGAACTGCCAGTTAGATCTGCTTTGGACAGAAAAGAAACAATTGATTTCTGAATTATGAATGACAAAAATTTTTTGGGGGGGTAATAACTATCCATTAAAGTTTGTGAGAGGAAAGTCTTTATGATTTCTAGAGTCATATGCATTCTAGATTTTGGCAGAACTGATTTTAGAGACTTTAGAAACCAGTAGGATTTAATAAGCTAATATTTTGAAAAGGAAGACTCTCTTAAAAATAAGGGAAGATAATAGAATGAAATGCTGAAAACATAAAGAAATATGTTTCTTATGAAGAGAAAAAATGGGAGTTGACTAAAGATATAAAAGTGGATACAAAGGGAACTCATTGACATACATATTTAAAATGGACAAAAACAGAAGATGGGAGCATAGGGCAAAATATTAATATGGCCCTATAAAAGCTGATATAGAGTGCTTGAGCCTAGAAGCCTAGAATGAACTAAGGGTAGCAATGAACACAAATAATCACAAAATTTTTGAGATTTGTTTGTTTCTCTTGCTATATAGGTATGAACAGATAATCAAAGAAAGGTTTTATTTATTGTGTGGGGTGGGATGGGCTCAAATTAGGAGTTTTGCCACTCCCAAAGTTCTAAAATATGTTGAGCAGTCATGATAAGTGAAATGACAATTATGCAGCAATTAGCGACCCTTTTTAGTAAATTCACACCAATAGACTTAGATTAGTTATATTGTAGAGGGAAGAACTAACCAACAAAAATGATGGCTGAGCTTCTATTAGTGCTTTCTGAAAGATATTAGAGAATGGATATTGCAGGTTTAGAAAAGTACTAGCTTTTTAAAGAGAATTTCTTTTTAAATGGAAGAAGATGGAGATTGTTAAGTATTGTATAGTAAGCTTAAATTTTATTCATGGAAATAGTCTATAACACATTATTAAGGGAGTAGGATGAGCACTTAAAAAGGGAAACTGATCACTAAAAGCTTGTGTGGTTTCATCAAGAACAGGTCATGGCAGACTAACTTCATTTCCTCTTTTTATTTTATTTTATTTTATTTTATGTTAGGTTTTTTCAGGGCAAACGGGGTTAAGTGGTTTGCCCAAGGCCACACAGCTAGGTAATCACTAAGTGTCTGAGACTGGATTTGAACCCAAGGACTCCTGACTCCAGGGCTGGTGCTTTATCCACTATGCCATCTAGTTGTCCCCTCTCTTTTATTTTATAACAAGGTTACTAGATTTTTATATCTAGGGAATGTTGTACATAATATATTTAAATTTCAACAAAACATTTGACAAAACTTCCTATGATAATAAAAATGAGTAGATATGGACTTGGTAATTTGGCACTAATTCAGTTACTTCCTCTGACAGCCTTCAGGGAGCAAAATCAGGCCTATATCAAGTTGGAAGGAAGTTTCTAGTATGTTCCAGGAATATATCCTTGGAACTCTCCTGTTTAGCCTTTTAAACAAGTATTTGGATTTTAAACAACAAATGGCATACTTTTTAGATGGCAGAAGTCAAAACTTGGAAGAATGATAATACATTGGATGAGAGAAGCTATATCTAAAAATATCATGACAGGAAAGAGCAATAAGATAAAATCAGTAAGATAATTAAAAGAGGATAAATCTAAGTTTTTATTCTTGGGGTAATGCTATTTGGAACTGCTTTAAGATAGTCATAATGTCTGAGATGATGATGATAAGAATTCTGAGATATTCCTACTTCTTTCACCATGTTTTAGCAAAGACACAGATTAGTTGGTACATATTTAAAAGAGAGTAACCAGAATGGTTAAGGTAATAGAAAGGAGGTGAAAAAGGAAGAAGACTCATGAAGGATAGGATTGTTGTCTTCAAGTATTTCTAAAACTGTCACATGAAAGGGGAATTAAGACTCTAGTTGACCCCAGAGAACAGACGTAGGAACAGTGATTAGAAAGTGTAATGAGGTAGATTTAGGCTTGATTTAAGGGAAAAAATATGACAACAAGAGCTAACCAGAAGTGGAATAGGAGGCCTTCAAGCAAAGACTAGATAACTGCTTTTTGGCCATTTTATTGAGAGTTAGCTACAGGTTTAACTGTAAGTTTCTGAGGACCTTCTTAGCTCTTAGGTTCTATAAAAATAGAAACCAATTAATTTGATCACTTTTATATTGTAAATATTAGTAAGTGATTTCTGATCATATATAAAGAAAGGAAACCCTCACAAAATCTCTACTTCTTAGAAATGTACAATGCTCCAGTAATGCCACAGAAAACCCCTCTCAACCATAGTCCCCAAAGGCTAAGAAGAGAAATGTGCAATATTTTATAAATAATGCTTTTTCCAGTAGCTGAATTCCCCAGTTTCCCCAAGGACAGTCCTGCAGGAATGAGAGCCAGCAGTGAGCCAGCTTTAAAATATCCTACCCCCTTCATTGCCTTCTGAATTTGCTCTTGGTGGATTGTGTTTGCTTAGGTGATTAACTTGTGATATTTCCATTTCTTTCAGGCGGGAAAAGTTCAGTTTGGCTATGTGTATGGCATGAGTGCAATCGGGTGCCTGGGGATTCATGCTTTACTGAACTTGATGAGCACTTCAGGAGTATCCTATGGATGTGTGGCCAGCGTGCTGGGTTACTGTCTGCTCCCTATGGTCATCCTGTCCAGCTGTGCCATATTCTTCTCACTGCAGTAAGTAGCTGTGTGTGTTAATTGACCCCACAAGCACAATCTCAACGAAGACAGTGGCATATCAGAGCAGCTGTTTCCTGTTTCTGAACATTTTCGATGTAGGATTGGTAGAACTATGGTTCAAAAAGAGGGAAAAGTAGGTCAGTGTTGGTCTCAGGTGCATTATCTAACTCTGTAACTTTTTTTTATAAATCCCAGTTTTTCTTTAAATCTGGAACATTTTAAGCTACTGGCTCTTAATGTGAACTGCTGCCTTGGGTAGTATGGTGACTACAAATAAAACATTCATTTGTTTGATTTTTTAAAAATAAGAGCTCTATGAACATTGACAAATTGTGTGGGCTCCCAGGCAATTTTACTACCCAAGAGAAGAGCAACTCTGATCTATCTCAGCATGATTTCTAGCAGTAAAGACTTCCCAGTAACATTGAAAGGGACATTGTGACTTTGTGATAAATATACAGTGGCATGTATGTATGTATGTATGTATGTGTATATATATATATATATATATATATATACATACATATTTTGTTAACTATAAGGAATGGTATAAATGGAAGGTGTTGTTATTAGTGTAGAGGCAGATTTTGGCTCAACTTAAGGCAAAATTCTTACTCCAATATCTCATCATGAGTAGACATGACCATCAGTTGTGAGAGATCATATATTGGATCATATATTGAGGGTCATATATTGGATTTAGAGTCAGGAAAATTCAGTTTTAATACTACATCAAGAATTCCTACAATATCAGGGTTATCATAAAGCTCTAATGGTGATTTTTTCAACTCTCAAATTTTGTCATAGAGGGCTTATGAGCTATGTTGGTTGGAGTGACCACATTAGCAAAAACCACAAATCCTTGAATTTTTAAAACTGGAAGCTATATTTTAAAAAAATAATGAAATTCATTTTTATCTTTATCACTAAGGCCTTTGTATTTACAATTTGGAAGCACTTAACAGTGATATAGGAATTATATCAAGCTATATCAACATTCTTCCAGTCCATGAATATGCCAGGACCACTTTGTCTTTTTCCACCTGCCAAAATCTAAAGCCTTGCTAGAAGAAAGTCATCCTAGAAGCAGGTCTCCTACCTATGTTTTTTGCCTGGGTTTGCAGTGACACTGTTGGCATTCCTTTACATTGTTCATCAAATGAGGTAGGATCTCAGATTAACTTGGAAAAGGACAAACGAAAGAACAAAATCTAGGAAACTCATCTTTTACTTTTGCCATTAAGAAGTCCCCCTCATATATCACTGATAACATTGTTTTAAATAAGATTGAGCTGGGACAATCCTGGCTAATCTGTTCAAGAATGGCAGCCCAGGGTTACTTTGTCACTTTTTAAATACAATTTAAAGAAGTAGTGTGTATGTCTGTGCACCTGCACTGGACTTCGTAGTGTTCTTCAGGGCTTTATTCCTGCCTAAAGCCACTTCAGTGAAATACTAGAGGTGGTTGGATGGTTGGATACCCTAAAAGCCAACCTGATATGGACCCAAGCATGCTAATGAAAAAAGTCTATACTATTAAATATTATTCCCTTTTAAAAATTGATCCATTTTTTCTTGTTTAGAAAAGTTTAAAAATCATAGAATGTAAAAATAAAAAGAAACTTTAAAAATGAGTCCAGTTCTTAACCTTTTTGTGTCATAGACTCCTTTGCCAATCTAGTGATTCCCAGTAGTACTGCGGATTGTTGTCTATATTCATAATTGAAGGAAATATTAAATTTCAGAGACTAATAAGAGGAAATACTTTTTTTATCTCAGATCATGAACTCTCTGAAATTTATTTGTAGACCCCCAAATTAAGAACTCATGACATAGTCCAAACCATTATTTTTTTTCAGATGAAGAAACTGAAGACCAGAGGTGTGAAGAAACTGACTAGAATCTATTAATGGGTGGATCTTAGGGACATCTTAGCAAAATCATCATTTGTTTATTTTTATTTTTAAATTTTTTATTGGTTTTCCAAACAAAGATATTACTCTCCAACTTCTACCTATCAACATTGAATCTTCCATTCTAATAAGGAAAAATATTTAAACAAAACCTGACTCAGGGACCAAGACTGATAGACATTATACCAAATTTCTTTCTCTGTAGTTTCCCTTCTTTCTACTGAGAAGAGGGAATAATGTTTCAGGATCAGTTCTCAGGGACTAAGAGTAGGCATTATAATTAATCAACATTCAACTTTCTTTTAGTGTTGTTTTCATTTGTATTTTATAGTCTGTATATATTGACAAAATTCTTTTCAAAGAGGATTTGTTCTAATGCTTGATTATCATTTTCAGCACAGCTGAAATTTAAGCCAGGAATATCAAATGTCATAGATAGAGGTTAAATGTCAGTAGATTTTCGAAATATCTGAGTTTAGGATAACAATCTTGCCTTTTTCAGGTTATTGTAATTTAGTGTTTTAGTTGTTACATTTTAACGGTTAACAACCAAATATAGTCCCTTAGACTGTTAAACTAGAAATACATTCAGAGTACTTTGATTGTATTAATTGCAGTAAATAATCTGGTATCATTTTATAATTTCATTTAGAAAATCAGTAAAATTAATTACTATAGAAATCATTCCTAATTGATGTTGATTGAACCAACATGTAATTTTTATTGCAGTGCTTTAAAATGTTTTAGATAGGTACAAGGTCTAAGAACATATTTATCAAGGCAGTGTTTCAGAGTAGATGACTCAGAATACTTAAGCTGGCACAGAAATAGAGGGTGACTCTGCTGCTCCCACTTTCCAAGTCACCTCTTCTTATCCTCAGAAAACCAAGAGAAACAAAAAATTGTAAAGAATTGTAAAGAGAAAATTAGAGCCAATATCTATAGTGAATGAATGAGACAGTCAGTGATTCAGTTAAAATGTTCTTTGCTACACTCTGGGGACACACCCTGCACTCAAGGAACTTATGTTCTACTAGAAAGGCCAAACATTTGAAACCCCCCCCCCCCTTCCTGATTCTCAGCACCACACTGCTTATTGATTGTGTGACCTTGGGGCAAGTCACCTTATCATTTTGGGGTTTTCAAATGATCTCATCTGTAAAATAGTTTAATACTTTCTTTAGAGGTCCATGTTTTTATTGGTGTGAATACTTCTTTTTCTCATGCAGATCAGAACCACTCCATTACTTAGTAAGGGCTTTTTGAAGAGTTACCATGGCAACTGAAAATCAATCTGAAAATTAAAATTAAAATTAATGTTGAAAAATTAATCACCATATACCCAGTCTAACCTTTTAAACTTAGTTTTTTTCAAACATAAACTGGTCCTTGGATAGGAAGCATACAGTCCTTATCAGGTTAATACTTGAAGCCTTTCCATCTTGGTCTGCCCTTCAAGAGTTGCTAAATCGCTGGCATACCCTTCAAGAACTCAAGATTACTTTTATCCTAGAATGTACTAGGAATATTACAGGAGATAATTCAATTCAACTCAGCAAGCTTCTGTTAAATATTTTCTATGGATAAAAGACATAATGTGGAGGAGTAAAAAGAGAGCTGGTCCAAAAATCTGGTAGACTTAGAAATAAATTCAACCTCTGTCCTATACTGGCTGTGTCATCCTGGGTAAGTCTCCTATTTCTCAGTGACTCTGGCAACTTTGTAAAGCTAAAGTTTCAGGACACGTTCTTACATGAATTGGTAAAAGAATTTTCTTCATCAGAAATTCTCTACCACACTAATGAAATCAAAGGTCTGAAAAATTCTCAATATACAAGATACTGTATGAAACCATAGACAAATGAGAAAAAAAACAAAACAATCTACTATAATAGCTTAAATCCTGGATGACCTGACATCTTGAAGGCTCTTTCAATAAAAAAGATATGATTCTGGGAAATATATTTTTTCAGGCTAAAAAGAAAACCCTTTCTCCCTTTACCTTATCCTAAATTCTCTAGAGTAACCAAGATTCAGGGCCTTGTGGCTACCACAATACTGCCTTCTTGCCACCACATGTGGTATTCTCTCTGTACAATATTTGACCAAGTCTTTCATGGAATCCTAGCTACCTATGGACCTCGATTTCATATGGATTCTTCCCCTCCTTTAAAAGAAGAGGAAATCAGTGCTCTAAGAAGTAAAATTACCCATTTAAGGTTATTAACAGTAGGACTGCTCTGGTTATTGGTGGGTACAAAATTAGACTGCTAGACCACAATTCAGCAGAATCTTTGGAGCAACTTTCCCTTATTATAGCCACTTCCCTCAATCAAAAACAAGCAAGCAAACAAACAAAAAACAACAAAGCCCCACAAACTTTACACTTTTATTTGTATATCTGGCAATACACCAATGGAATAGTTAAGAGTTGAATCATTCTCTCCATGTTCAAGGAAAAGAAACATTCAGCCCCAATCTTAAAGGGAATTGGGTGGTGGCATTGAGATTGTAAAGAGAAAATTAGAGCCAATATCTATATCTGATTACACAGCTGCCTCAGTAGATGTCATAATAAAGTGTTTCAAGAGATGAGATGTAGAGATTTGAAAGCAGCAGGATGAGAGTGGCTTCAGGAGGATTCTCCTATTTCCAGGGGAATTTACATTTTTTTTTACCCAAGTCTAAGGCTTATAGCTAGATTTAATAAGATTCTTGGCTCTGAATTTGTGATGTCCTTTCATCTTAATGTGTATTAATCATACAGTTTTCTTACTTCTAGGGGGACCACTGGGACCATAGCAGCACTAATCATCATTGGATGGTGCAGTCTATCTGCATCCAAAATCTTCAGTTCAGCACTGACTATGGAAGGACAGCAACTTCTAGTTGCCTACCCTTGTGCCTTACTTTATGGACTTTTTGCCCTCTTGACTGTTTTCTAATATATTCAGAATAACTTTATTGTCTGTTCTTTGCATTTCTAGCTATTTTAGAAAGGGATTTACTTAATGATATGAATTCTCCTTTGCTTCTGAATAGATGATAGTAAATTGAGAAATAAAACAACATTTTAAGATGGTATGGGGTGCAAGCTTCTCTGGCTTGAAAGATATTTTTGCTTCTCTGCTTGTGAAATAAGATCTAAAATAAAATCGTTGTAAAATGAAATAATTCTCTTAAAGAGATTTCTCCATAATTCGTCTTAAGCAGGAGATATATTTGGGACACAGTTGTGTTTTGTGTAACTCACTAGAAATATTCATGAAGAGTTGTGTGTTAAGTAAAATCTTATGTACTAAGGGAGTTTACTTCTTTTTTTTAAATAAAAAATATTTTTATTTATTAGGAGTTTACATCTTAAAAATGTCCTATGGAAAATTAATTGAGACATTAAAGAAATTAATTGAGAAACTAAAGAACACTCAGTAGTATATGCTCACTTCTTAATCCAATGTGATTTCTTTTAAAAAAGTGAGATACTTAACAATCTTTTAACAGTAGGTACAAAATACAGATATTATAGATGCTTATAACTATAGGACAGAAAGTTGTTTATCTTGACCTTTCCTTTGTGGCTATTAAGTGAACCCCTTAATTTGAAAGAAAGATGAATTTCTCTGAGTTTTCTTTTGACAAGCAATAATATCCATTTCATTAGACTTGTGTTAGAACTTAGCCTATGCCCAGAAATATGGCTGCCAGGATAAGTGGATGACAATATATTTATCAATGATTTTATCAACAAAGATTAATTAAATGTCTATTATAGGTCAGACTGATTAGGCACTTGTGAAAAAAAAAACAATGAAACTTTTCCTTACCTCAAGGAGTTTATGTTTGGGAATGGGGGGAAACAACATATAAATCTATAGATATCAAGGAGAACACACTCATTTTCCAATAGAAATACCAAAGAAGAATTAGAATATCTTTATATATTGAGATGATTACTCATTATTTCTGTGTACTTTCCTTATGCCTAGAGGAGAATTGAGTGGCTTGATTGGAAGAAGCTTTTATGAAGGATATAAGGAAAAACATGGACAAGGATTGAAAGGATTAGAAAGTGGGACTGGGTTGCACTCTTCATTGAGAGAGGAAATAGTGGTACTGATGAGATTGCAAATTCACTGAAATATCAAATCATAATTAATCTTTGTTAGACTTTCTATATGGAAAAGGGGACTGAATTAATATTTCAAAGAAAAAAATGTTCAACATAAAATGTTATACTAAGATATATATATATATCTATGTCTATCTATATCTATCTATCTATCTATCTATCTATATATATATTTTTTTTTTAGGTTTTTGCAAGGCAATAGGGTTAAGTGGCTTGCCCAAGGCCACACAGCTAGGTAATTATTAAGTGTCTGAGACTGGATTTGAACCCAGATACTCCTGACTCCAGGGCCAGTGCTTTATCTACTATGCCACCTAGCCACCCCTTAAGATATATATTTTATTTTTAAATTTCTTTTATGTTTCTTCTTTCCTCTCTGTGGATCAGGTCCTGGGAAGTCATCATCTTGAGACACAGCAAATTGATTGTACCTTTTCTCTTGTTGATTGCTTTAAATTCAAGAATTTTTTTGGAGGTGGGGGAAGTGGATATAGTAGGTTCTTTAAAAGGAGTATTTTGAAAAAGTCTTTTTTGAGAAATTTGTTCAGAATTTGAAATAACTTCAAAGCACACACATTATCAAGAAAAAATAAGATAATGTTCGAATAATATTTGAAACTTTAAAAACTTTATTGAATTTCATTAAAGGAAAGCCTATACAAAAGTAAGTTTTTTTTAAAAGCTCATTCAAAGATAGGTACTGAACACTCCTGAAGGAGTTTTTTTTAAATTAAAAAAACTTCAGATTGTATCTGCATAAATTCAGAAAAGTACACTTACCTCAACTTTGGCATGTTTATTTTTTAAATGAATTTATATTAAAATTTATATTAAAAACTATATATTAATAGTTTGTTTTTCCAGCATCTTGAATTCTCCCTTTTCCCTTTCTTTCCTCTCAGAAAGCCATCTCCCTTGTAACAAAACACTTATAAATAAAAAAATCATCAAAGCCTAAAAAAAAATTTAAAAATCTGCAGTGACCCCACTTCTGCAAATAATTGAGAGGAGGTGATTCTCATATTTCTTCTTTGAAGACTGTTTGGTCTTTGTAAATTCACATCATTCCTTATTTATTTATTTATTTTTGTGGTTCTTAGCATTTATATGTTGTCATTATATGTAGTATTTTTCTGACTTTACTTATTTTATTTTGCATGGGGTCATTAAGTTTTCCATGCTTCTCTGTATTAATCCTATTCATTTTTCTTACAGAATAGTGATTTCTATTGCACTCATATACCACAATTTGATGAATTGATAGACATGTACTTTGTTTCTACTTCTTTTCTACCACAAAAAAATGCTACTAAAAATATTTTAATGTACATCAAGTCTTACATTTTGTTAGTGACCTCCTTGGGGTTTATGCCTAGCAGGGAAACTCCTGGGTCAAACTCTATAGATAGCTTATGTTTTCCAGAATTGTAATACCAATTCATGGATCTATCAGTATTTCTAGAGGGGTTTCTAGAATCCCTTCAGAAGATTGGGTTTTTTTCCCCAACTTTTGTCATCTTTGTCAACTAAATATGAAATGAGACCTTAGAAATCTTTCGATTTTCACTTTTATCATTATTACTGATTTAGGCATGCTTTTATATGTTTGTTAAGTTTGCAATTTCTTTGAGAACTGGTAGGTTCTATTTGTTGATTATTCAGGAATGATTTTTGATTTAATATTTTTTTGGTTGTCTTTATGTCTGGGGTTGCTAAACCTTTATCTGAGATATTTAATGTAAAGATTTTTTTCCCAGTCAACCACTTCTTATACTTGATGCATTAATTTTCTTTGTGCAAAATCTTTTTTTGTTTGATGTGATCAAAATTATCAATTATATCTTTTGAAATAATCTCTATCCATTATTTAGAAATTTACTTCCTTTTTATTGTTGTAAAAGTTATTTTATATGATTCATTTCTAATTTATTATTTTGTGATCTTTAATATTCAAGTCATGTTTACATTTTGTATTTATTGTGAAATGTGGTGAAGTTGGTCTAAACCTATTTTTTTCTTGATTGCTTCCCACTCTTAGCAGTTCCTATCAGTTAGGGAGTATAGATAATTTATGTCTTTGGGTTTATTGAACACTGGGTTATTAAGTTCCATTATTTCTCATTCTCATTTGTCTAGTTTGTTCCCTTAATCAACTTCTGGTTTTTTAAACCATTACTACCAAATGATTTTGATGATTGCTATTTTACATTTGAGTTCTGGAAATACTAATTTTCTTTTCTTATTTTTTATTCTCATTATTTCTCTTGATATTCTATTTTTTTCTCCAAAAATGAATAGAATCTAGCTCTATAAACTAGATGTAGCTTAATTGGCTCAGCATGAAATGTGTAATTGATTTTGGTAATATTGACATTTTTATTATATTGGCACAACCCAGCCATGAGCCCTGAATTACTAGTATAATTTTAAATAGGAGTGAAATTGGGTGAGTTCCAACTTTTCTGGGTCCCAGTTTCCACATATATAAAGTTAAATCATTGGATTAGATAATCTTATAAGTTTCCTTCTAACTCTAAAATGACATTGAATTTTGTCTGCATGATAAATTAGATGCATATTTTACTATTGTCAGTACATCTTTGATCCTCTGCAAAATGATCTCCTTTCCAGTGGGATAAGAGAGTCATTAGGGATAAGCATTTTTGTATCCTAATTACCAAGTCCCTGTGTGGACCAGCAGGCAACTCTAGTTTTTTGTTAATTTTAGTATTTGGAGAATCTACTCAGCTGGTACAAATAAACTATGCAGCTCTAGGAAAATATGAAACCCAGCACCATCATCATTTAGCTTCCTTTATTGTCCTTGCAAGCAGTTTTTTGACTGTGGAATAATACAGACACATGAAGCCTAGTTTCCCCCGGAGCTATTTAGAGGACACTCTATACTCATTAGACGAAAAACTAAAGGAGAAAATCTAGGAGTTTTAAATCAGTGGCTCTGTGGTTTCTCTCAGGTCTCACTTGGTCTTCTCTCTTGTCTCACCATGCATACTTTGCTTATCACTCTTTGTGTTTCTGTGTGTGTGTGTGTGTGTGTGTGTGTGTGAATGTGTGTGAATGTGTGTGTGAATGTGTGTGTGAATGTGTATGTGAATGTGTGTGTGAATGTGTGTGTGAATGTGTGTGCACTCATGCCAGGTGGTTTAAAGATGCATCAGCTTTGTTTCCTGACTCTGAATCCCATAAATATCCTGGCTAACTGCAGGCCTACATAAAAGCACCGACATCCCCCAGCTGTTCCAGCAGACTCAGGAGGTTTCAGTCCTGGGAGTTCAGAACTTGCCATCCCATCTGTGCTCTCTGAAGCTTCCAAGCCGTGCTCTGTGCTACTTGCTGACATAGACAGCTTCCTTATGTCTATCTGATTTCTACTCAAATTTGCTTTTCCACTTGATCAATGCCTAATATGAGTAATCAGTTTGATCTCCAGGACAAAAGAGATGGTGATGGCATAGAAAAAGAAAATAGTTTTAAAATCCCACTTTTCTAACATTTAGAGAAGGGAACAGTGTCAAGGTTATCAAGTACATGGATGGAAGTTCTATAGAATCCATGGCTATTCAAAATTTCTCACATTTTTAGCTCTCTGTTGAGATCTAATTTTTGTCCCTAATGTTTTTTTACCTTCAATAATTATGAACAATGCCTACTTTGGGCAATGCACTTTGCCAACCACTGAGGGAGATACTAAAACAAATAAGAAATAATGAACTGTTATGTTTATAAATTGTTTTCCTTGTATCCTATAAGATAGGTTATATAAGCATTAATATTAGCATAGAAGAGTATATACTAGGGTACAGAGATGTTAAATAACTTACATGATAAAGACAGTTTGTAAATATTAGAAGCAGAGCTTAAACTTGAATCTTCTCATCAAAAGTTGAGGACTCTTGCTACTATATATATATATATATATATATATATATATATAGAGAGAGAGAGAGAGAGAGAGAGAGAGAGAGAGAGAAGATAATTTCTTTGCTCTTAACTGAAGTGTATATTTGTGTTGAGTAGTATGAGGTTTGTGACAAATGAAGAAAATAAGTTTGGAAGTATTTCTGTCTGGTTTAATTAAGTTTCACTTGATTCTTCCCCCTCCCCCCAAGTGCTCTCAGTCTCTATTCTCTGAATTTAAGACTTTTTTTCTATTCTTGCTTTCCTAGTAGAATAAAAAGTACAGATTGCATGCAGAAGGTAGATAGTCATTTAGAAGTAAGAGACCGCCTACATTTTGACAGGTGTGATTGGGGACATGTGCTAGAAATAGAAGATCTGAATTACATAGGTCCTGTTCACAACAGCCTATTCCTAAGGCTGCAGCAACCTTTATGGCACTCAAAGTCGCAATCTTTTCCATTCGGCTTTACCCCCAGGTTAGGAATGTCAATTCTTTCAAAAAATAGAAAATTTCCTGTTCCTTTTTTTTCCCTTAGCCCTTCACCACTGCCAATACCACCTGTTACTTGATGACAGACTCACAGGGTCCCTGTTTTCTAAGCCACTTTTCACTTGTGAGTTGAGAACTGGAATCATTTTCTGAAGGTTCCTTATTCTTATCAGTGTCAACTGAGCCATGTCAGAGGAAAACCTTGAGGGTGGCAGCCAATCATTTACTGTTTCAGTAAACAATAGAAGCGATTTATTTCCTGTTACTTTAAGGTCAGTCTTGAGTAATAAGTCTATAGCTGACACCAGCCCCTTAGGATAGTCTTAGGGGAAAGAGTGACATGTTTTTATTGCTTTCTTTTTCTTCTTTTGGTCCTGCTCTGTGATTTCATTGTGTAGGAAACTATTAGCATGGAAACTTTATTAATTGCTGGTAAAAATACATTCCCTGCCCTCAAGGAACTTTCAATCAAATGGGAGATGCAGCATGCAAACACTATGGTGCATCATATAAATGGGAAATTGTTTCTTTATTTCTTTTTTTCTTTTTTAGGTTTTTGCAAGGCAAACGGGGTTAAGTGGCTTGCCTAAGGCCACATGGTGGTATTTTTTTTTATTTTTATTTTTTCTTTTTTGGGGGAAATTTTTTCAGAGGAAAGACCCTAGCAGTGGAGGGATAGAAGGAGTAGCAATGCCTCTTATGGAAAATGGAATTATAGTTGAGTCTTGAAGGAAAAAAAGAAAGCTAAGAGGCAGAGGTTCAGAAGGAAAATCTTGGCATGAGAGACAGTAAATGAACATACACAGAATTGGTTAAGTGTAGCAATAAGGTGTGAGGAGCAGCAAGGAAGTCAATGTTCACGGTCACACAGATATTATGTTTCATAAGGCAGATCTGAGTTCAAGTGTAGTCTCCAGTACTTGGTAGTGAGGTTATCCTAGGTAAAGCACCTTGGTTTGCCTCAATTTCCTCTCTTGTAAAATGGAGATTATAATATCACCAAGTCCTAGAAGTCATTGTGAGGATGTGATGAGGTAATAGTGCATAGCACTGTATAGACCTCTAACAAATGCTTGTTTCTTTCTACCTAGTTCAATTTATGGCTTTACAACTCCTGGTTATATGAAGATAAGTACTGCCCTTCTCTTTGTCTCAGTTTCCTTATCTGTAAAATTGTACTCTATAAAAAATCTCCAGCATATCCTTAAACTCTGTGAAAAGGATAACTGGATTTAGTTGACATTGGTAGTTCTTTAAAAATGGATCATCATATCAAGATATCATAACAGGATTAATATGATTGATAGTCTTTCCCCTAAGACTATTCTAAGGGACTGGAGTCAATTAAGGACTTACTACTTGAGACTGACCTTAAATTCTTGAATGAGATATGACTGATTTTACTGTACATAATACATAGCATGGCTAAGTACTGAATCCCCACAATACACTTTGCCTTCTACTGCAATTGAATATGGCAAACCATACACCAAAAATAGTCTCCCAAAGCCAAGAAGAGAATCCAATCCCAAGCCCTGGCAGGGCACCATGAGTGCATCACTATAACTTCATTCATCTTGACGTTGAACCTTTGGAGACTGATTAGAAACAGTTGTGAGTGAGGGCTAAGTCATGGGAGAGGAAAAAGCAGTATATGCTGCAGCACATGTTAAATGTTTCATAGAATCCAAAGTAGCAGTAGAAGGGAATGATAAAGAGCACATGTCAATGAAGGGAGTCAGTCACCCAAACTACTCTCACCACAGGAGTGAAAAGTTCAGACAGAATTTCAATTGCTTCCTGAAACGCAGCTGCTGTGAGAGCATCTCAATCAGCCCTGCAATTTGTTGACTCTTTTTAAAAATTGATGCTTCTTATTTAATAAAAAAAAAAGTGGTGGGGGAAATTGAGAGAAATGGACACCTGGAAACTCTGATGCAAAAGGCTTTTTCTATTGAGCAGAGAAAGGTAAGACAAGAAAACTACAGATTACAGCAAGATAGTTGGTAATCAAATGAAAAAGTCAATATTGACACTGATGATAAAGCTCTGGGAGCTCAGATTTTCATCTGAGAATCTTATGACTCCAGAGGAGCCAGATTGGGCACCAGTGTTTTTCCTTCTGACATATTGCTTCTTCCCATGTTAATTTGTAACACTAACTCTAAAACAAAGAAATCTACTTCCTTAAATCAAAAGATTTCCTTTTCCTTTGACTTGGATACTCTGTCTACCAATGTAGGATATAGAATAGAGTAAGACTTTTGTGGGATGAGGAAATCATTCATTATCTTGATTGGTTCTTAGATGCAAAGTGGCACTCCATTGCTGGGTTCATATTTTAACAACCTTTCCAACTTTGTAGGACATGGTTATTCTCTGTTTGCCATAGAATTGAAGAACCCAGTGTGGTGATAGTCTATTTGAGAAATGTTGCAACTATACAATTAATAAGACTCACAACTGGTTGGATTTTGGTAGGTCAGGAAGAGTTAGTACTGTATACATAGCCTTTGATAATTTATCTGATTCCATGCATGCAAAATATATCCTCCATAATGTTCATGGGATGACTGAATTTTACAAATTCAGCCCCTGACCTTTGGAAACTTGCTAATGATACAGACTGTTTGAACAAATATAAGCAAAAAAGGATTATACTGGATTACTGACTTATTTAGTCTTGCATTCTCTCTTTGATAGGGGACATCAATCTCAAAGGCAAGACTGTCCTTAAAGTAGTATGCATCTTTCTTGTAACATACCCTTTGTATATACAGAGTAATGCTGCCATTTTTGTGATATTATTTAAGAATTTATAACTCTGAAAAAGCATCTAAACTAAATAATATTTCTCACTAGAGCAGTTTATGACTTATTTAACCTAAATAGAAAACATGAATGGGGACCTCCTTCCCTTTCAAGAACATTTAGGGGCACTGACCACTAGATCCCAAATGTCATTTTCATTGCTTAATTTATTTCTTTGCCCTATTAAAAAAGCAGTTTGTATTTATTTGTCACTTTCCTATCAACCCCAGCCTCATAACTCATTCCCTGACTCCAACCTCAACTTTCAACAAATATATCCTTCACACTGCAGCCATATTAATTTTCTTTATGGGTAGATCTAGTCATTAAATTCAACACTTTAAATCAACAAATATTTGTTAAGCACTTACAATTATGAGGTGATTTCCTTGGCATTAAGAATATGAAAAAATGAAACTTTGCCATGGACCTCATGGAGAGTAGGGATGCAATATAAATATTGTAAGTATATTTCAGGGAAGAAGATATGTTCACTTATTTTTACATGCTGAAGAGATAATCAGTGCTGTATCCTCTAGAAACCTCTAAATTGTAGAATCCTGGGTCAAAACCATAGTTGTTTTAGCTTAGTTATGGTCTAAATATCATGAGAAAGAATTTTCATCAGGGTTTAGTTTTTATATCATCAAAAGGGATCTCTAAAACACAGGGAATCAAGTGGTGTGGGAAATGGGAGTTTGCTAGCCCTAAGCTAGAGGAAATCTCAGTTAAAAGGAGTTGTGTTGAGTTACAGTCTCCCCTTAAGGCAAGAGTTCTTTTGTTTTTCTTTTTAAAAAATTTTTCCAATTACATGCAAATATAGTTCCAATATCCATTTTTGTAAGATTTTGAATTCTACAGAATTCTCCCTCCTTTCCCTCCTCCCTCCCCAAGAAAACAAGTAATATGTTGTAGGTTAATCATGTATAATTATATTAAGTATATTTCTGTATCAGTTAAGTTGTGAAAGAAGAATCAGAATAAAAGGGTAAAAGAAAAAAACAAGAGAAAGAAAAAACAAAGATAATTTAAAAAGTACAAATATTATACTTTAATCTGCATTCATATTCCATGCTTTTTTCTGGATGTGGATGGTATTTCCATTTCAAGTTTTTTGTAATTGTCTCAATCACTGTGGTACTGAGAAAAACTAAGTTTGTCATAGCTGATCATCACACAATGTTACTGCTGCTATGTACAATATTCTCTTGGTTCTGCTGGCTTCACTCAGTATCGTTTCATGAAAGTCTTTCTAGGTTTTTCTAAAATCTTCCTGCTCATGATTTCTTATAGGACAATAGTATATCATCATATTCATGATGCAGGGGACGATGAAGAGAATTTGAATGTAACAGAAAGAATTTGGGTGGAGATGTAAATTAATTCTTGAGATATAAATTGACTTGAAGTAGAGAATTATGATTGTAACAGAAATAAATAATTGTAATCTTGGGTGGGGAACCTCCCCATTCTTAAAGTACATTGCTTAATGTAAAATATGTATCCTGATCTCCTTGAGTTTTACCCTCTACCTAATTCTGGGTCAAGTATAGGGGAAGGGAGTTCAGCTTTTGCCCTCTGGATGAGAGGCAAGACATAAAAACCTGAGCTGGACTCCAGTTCAGGGTCAGCTCAGTCTTCTCTGGCCATGGCTGCTTGGCTGTTCTTTTCTCTCTCTCTCTCTCTCTCTCTCTCTCTCTCTCTCTCTCTCTCTCCCTTCCTTATGTAACCTGGTTAATAAATTTTTATTTTATTTCCACCCATGCTTTCCCAGTCTGAATAATGATTCCTCACAGGCAGAATCAAACTCAAGTAGCCAGTAGCAACATTTATACACTACAACTTTTTCATTCATTCCCCAATTGATGGGCATCCCCTGAATTTCCAATGTTTTGCCACCACAAAAAAAGAGTTTATAAAAATATTTTGCATATGTGGGTTCTTTTCCCTTTTGTATGATGTCTTTGGGATATAGACCTAGTAGTGCTATTACTAGATCAAAGGATATACACAATTTTAAAGCCCTTTGGTCATAGTTCCAAATTTAGAGCAAGAATTCTTAACCTTTGTGTCATGAACCCCTTTTGCAGTCTTACAAAACCTGTGCACTCCTCAAAACCATGACTGTTGTCTACATACATAATTGAAAATTTTTCTAAATTTCTGTTAGTTTAGTGAAAATGAAGTATTTTTTTTTCTATTCAATCTCACAGATCCATAGACTACTCCCAACTTAAAGACCATTGCAGGAGCAGCTAGGTGGTGCAGTGGAAAGAGCACTGGCCCTGGAGTCAGGAGGACCTGAGTTCAAATGTGACCTCAAACACTTAATAATTAACTAGTTGTGTGACCTTTGGCAAGTCACTTAACCCTATCTTTTTGTAAAACAAAACAAAGACCACTGCAGAAGAGAACATAAATGAATGACTCTTTGTTTTCTTAGGGTCTAGCACAGAGTAAGTGTTGGACAAATGTTTGTTGATTGATTGATTCCATTCATATTCATCACAGTTGTTATGAGGGGCTGGTGCCAGGTTAGATGCCTGCTTTGTCAAAGGCAACTTCTAGACTTAGGTGGCATACAGCAGGAAAGCCTCCACTAGTCTACCTCCTCCTTCCTCCCTCATTATACCTCATTAGCATTGTGACCCGCCTGAAAAAGTTAATGGTGTCAGGAAAAGGTCTAATCTCCTTGGGTGGTAGAACTTGTCTTTCTGAAGATCATACTGGACCCTTGGAAGTTCCTACTGATATGGTAAGGATGTTTTGATCCCAATCTTTATTAATGGCTATGTATCTAACTGGGGACCAAGTAAATTCACACACTGCACTTTCCTCCTTGCCCTCTTGCCTTACTTTTTGTGATGAGCACCCTCTTTACTATCTTGTATTTACCTCACATCTGTCTACAACTGTCTACCTTTCTGTAAAGTGTAGGCTACATAGAATTAGAAGAAATCTGACTTATGTTAAAGAACTTGGAATTATCAAATTAAGGAAGAAAGCTTAGTAAATAAAGAAAATCCTCTTAAAAACATGTAAATAGAACAGAAAAAGTTTTTAAAATGGAAGCCACATTGTAGTGCCCCACTTGATGTGCCTACCTTTGGTAATAGTTCATATACTAAACTTTCTCTCTGCTTTTGCCTTTTACCCCCATTCAAATCTTACTTCTTTTGTTTCCTAACTCTCTAAGGATTTACTTCTGATCTAAATGACTATTAGCTAATCTAATTAATTATTCCAAGTTAAAGTGTTAATAGATGCTAATGAATTAGTGGGTCACTAAACATTTTCAATTTCAGAGGGGTCTAGTGCCTGGAGACACAATTTCATAATACATGGAAGTGACTCTGATGATAGTCTTCAGATACTATGCCAGGATGATGAGGATGACATTTTTGATGAGATTTGAGATTTGTATTCTCACTCAAATCACTCCAATGTATATAAACTAGTAAATGTTCCTCTGGAAGAGTAATTTTGTTTACTTCAAAATTTAAAATAATCCTTCTCTCCTCACAACTAGAAGCCTATTCTTTGTAAAGCACTTTTACTTTTGCCTTTGTTCCCAACAAAACTGTCTGTCTTGAAAATACAGAATTTAGGGCAGAGAGAGCTCTTTCTATGAAGAAGCAAGGTACTGTGGTCTTCTGGATTCTCAAGATAAGGAACCTTAGTCCACTAATTACTTATATAACATACGCTTTAGGATTCTTTGAGGGGGGGAAAACCCAACTATTTTGTTTTTATTTCATAATATTCATAACACTAGTCATCATGCTTCTACACTAAACTTTTCATAACTCCCTACTTATTAGCAAATACATTTCAAATTCATAACTTGAAATTCAAGTTCTCTCTCAATATTATGAACCTTACCTTTCTAAGCTATTTTCCTCCATATGCATTGTACTGGAATCCGTGGGAAATCCTGCTCCCACCTCCTGCCATTTGTGGGGGTAATTATTACATTTTCTTTCTTTTTTTTCCCCAGTTGGTGACCAAGATGTACTGGGTGAATGAACTTAAAGTATGGTCAGGGGTTCACTTGAGGTGAATTTTCATTCACTCACTGAACATTCTAGGTCAACCCCACCATGGAGTTTTATGATGAATCCATTAATATATTATTATTGTTATTATTATTATTATTATTATAAATATTAATTATATAGCCCAAGGACCAAGCTTATTTTGTTCAAGGATAACCCAGATTCTGTTGCTCCCCCTCACACCCCAGGCCTAGGAATGGCCACTAATCAAGGTCACATATACTCTAGTGAAAGTGTCTAGCATTCCTTACTGGTCAGTCCACTTGGAGTTACAAAGCCAGTGAGCAAAGCCTCTAGGGATAGCAACACCAAAGGTCTCTGAACCAGCTCCTCCCCCAACATGAGATCCTAGGAAAAATGAAGAAAAGCCAGTGAAGAGATCCTTTGAAAGTTACATTGAGAACAAGGATCCTAACTTAGAGAGAACTAGAACTTCAGAGGAGAAGCCCAGAAAGCCTTCTTAAAAGAGGCCAGGAAGGAGTTTAAAAATCCATTGGGAAATGAAATGCAAGAAAAAATGATCATCTTGCAACAAGAAAAAAAATACAATTGGACAAGTGCAAAAAGAAAATAATTCTCTCAAAACCATAATTGGGCAAATAGAAAACTCCTTCAAAAATAGAATTACCCAATTGGAAAAGGAGTTGCAAAAGGTAAATGAAGAAAATTCATCTCTTAAAAAAAGGTTGGAATCTGTGGAAACTAATGACTTAATTAGACACAAGAATCTGTTAAACAAAACTAAAAAACACAAAAAGATAAAAAAAAATATGGCTTATTGGCAAAACAACTGACCTGGAGAATAGTTCCAGTAGAGATAATTGAAGAATCATTGAGCTTCTTGAAAACATTGAGGATTAAAAAGGCTGGTCAAAACATCAGGATATAGTGAAGGAGAATTGCCCCGATATCATGGAACCAGAGGGCAAAATAGTTTTTAATATTTATTCATTTTTTGCAAAATAGTTTTTGAAAGAATATATCAATCCCTTCCTGAAAGGTATCTCAAAATAAAAATCACCAAGGAATATTGTAGCCAAACTCCAGAACTATCATAAAAGAGAAAATTCTGCAAGCAGCCAGAAGGAAACAATTTAAATACCAAGGAGCCATAGGCTGCATCTCAAAGGGCCTGGAATATGATAGTCCAAAGAGCAAGGGAACTTGAAATACATCCAAGAATTAATTATCCAACAAAGCTGACCCTTCTCTTCCAGGGGAAAAGATGGAAATTTAACAAAATAGGAGACTTCCAACTTTTCCTGATGAAAAGACCAGAGTTAAATAAAATTTGGACTTCAAACAGGAGACTCAAGAGATACATGAAAAAAGTAAAAAAAAGGGAAAAGAAAAAAAATTGTTATCCAATAACATGAAAATGGCTATATTCCCATGTGGGAGAAAGATTCTCATAACTCTTGAGAATTGTAACTTTAATAGAGAGAATATACTTACCTAGAAGTAATGGGCACTCATGACATCCATGAAGAATAGAATTATTTGAAAATAATATCTCCTTAAAAAGGGAGGAAGGCAGTAAAGAGATGGGATGATGGAGGAGATTGAATGGGGTAAATTACATCACATGAAGAGGTGCAAAGGACCTATTGCAATAGAGGGGAAGAAGGCAGGAGGTGAAAAACCACCTGAATCTTACTCTCATCAGATTTGGCTCAAAGAAGGATTAACACATACACACTCAGCTAAGTTTAGAAACTTATCATACCTTTCAAGTATTAAGAAGACAAAGGGAGACATGAGAGTTGGGAGGAAAAGAGGAACTAGAAGGGAAGTAAGAAGGGGCAAAGGGAAGGGGGTTGGGTATAAGGGGGGGGCAAACACACTGAAGAAAGTGGTATTTAGAAGCAAAATACTGGGAAATAGGGTTAAGGTGAAAAAAAGGGAAAATTACAAACAAAAGGAAGATAGCATGGAGAGAAATAAAGGGTTAGTAATTATAATTTTAAATGTGAATTGGATGAACTCTCCCATAAAGCGTAAATAGATAGCAAAGTGAATTAAAAACCAGAATCCTACAATATTCTGCTTGCAAGAAACTTATTTGAAGCAGAGAGATACACAGAGTAAAGGTAAAAGGTTGGAGTAGAATATATTATACTTCAACTGAAGTGAAAAAAAGTAAGGATAACAATCCTTATCTCAGACAAGACAGCTGCAAAAATAGATCTCATTAAAAGAGATAAGGAAGGGGGTGGAACCAAGATGGAAGCATGAAGGCAGGAATTACCAGAAACTCATTCCCCCCACAATTCCAAAAGTCATCAGATTATGACCCTAGTCAAAAGAGGAGCAGAACCCACAGAAAGACTCATTACAATTTTCCAATCCAAGACAATTTAGATGTTCCACAAGAAAGTTCTGATTCACTGGGACTGGGGGGTTTGCAGAACAGTGTAACCAGGACAGGGCAAACTAGCTTCAGCCTTCCAAGGACAGCCCATGGGACACATGGGTCACTGGGGGTGCAGTCCCATGGGTCTGTGGCAGATGGGGTGACTTCTACACCTCTTGGCAAAGGGATCACCAGGGGCAGCTTGTAGGGCAGTGAGAAAACCCTGTGGCATCAGGGTGAGTGTGGAGCATGGGCCTCAGAGCAACCCTGAGGTGCGAATCTGTAGCAGGAATCAGCAGAGCCACCCAGCACTTCCAGAGTTCCCAGCCCACAGATGGTAAGGGGGTGGAGAGAAACTCTAGGAGGTCTCTCTGCTCTTCTTGGGGCAGGACTCTGCTATTTGCCCACACTCAGAGCCAGGCTGCAGTCAGGGCCCTCATACTATCAAAATGGAGCAGGGATCATCCTCACATCTCCAGGACAGAAGGGAGGGCCTGTGGTCATCCACATACCAGAGTACAAGCAAGAAAGCAGTCAGAACCTCTCATAAGACCTTGGAAGAATTAAATTCTTTGTGGGTTATAAATCAGTCATAGATTGAGGAAATGAGTAAACAAAAGACAAAGAAGAATCTGGCCATAGAAAATACATAATGGGCTCAGGCTATAGATAAACTCAAAAAAGACTTTGAAAAACAATTAAAGGAAGTGGAGGAAAAGCTGGGAGAAGAAATGAGAGTGATGCAGATAAATCATGAAAATCAAGTCAGTAGTTTGGTGAAAGAAATCTCCCCAAATACTGAAGAAGATAACATGTTAAAAACCAGTTTAGGCCAAATAGAAAAAGCAGCCCAAAAGGCAAATGAGGAGAAGAATGCCTTAAAAAGCAGAATTGGCCAGCTGGAAAAGGAGATTAAAAAAACTCTCTGAAGAGAATAACTCATTCAAAGGTAGAATGGAACTAAAGGAATCTGATGACTGTGAGAAATCAAGACATAATAAATAATAAATGAATAATAAATCAAGACATAATAAAACAATACCAAAAGAACCAAAAATTGGAAGAAAATGTAAAATATCTCAATGGAAAAACAACTGACCTTGAAAACAGATCCAGAAGAGATAATTTAAAAATTAGTGGGCCACATGAAAGTCATGACCAGGAAAAGAGCTTAGACTTCATTTTTTAATAAACAATGTAGCAAAATTGCCCTGAGATCCTAGAAGCAGAGAGCAAAATAGAAATTGAGAGAATTCACCAATCACCTCCTGAAAGAGAAGGAAACTCCAAGGAATATTAAAGTCAAATTGCAAAACTCACAAGACAAAGAGAAAATACTAAAAGCTGCCAGAAACAAACAGTTCAACTACTGGGGCTCTATAGTCAGGATTACACAGTATTTGGCAGTGTCTACATTAAGGGCTCATGGTGTTTGGAATATGATATTCTGGAAGACAAAAGAGCTTAGTTTACAACCAAGAATCAACTAACCAGCCAAACTGAACATTTTCTGTCAGGGGAAAAGATGATCTTTCAATGTAACAGGGGACTTTCAAACTTACCTGTTGAAATGACCAGAGCTGAACAGAAAATTTGATCTCCAAGTACAGGACTCAGGTGAAGCATAGAGGGGGTAAATGAAAAGGATTAATTATGGGGAACCTAATGATGCTTAACTATTTGTATTCCTGCATGGGAAGAAGATAGTGATAACTCATATAAACTTTCTCATTTATAAGAGCAGCTAGAATGACTACATATAGACAAGGTGCAGGAAGGAGTTGAATATAATGATATTAACTGGTATAAAGACAAAGTCAAGGGATGATAAAGGAAAGCACTGAGAGGAAGGGAAAGGAGAGGAAGGTAGAATAAGATATTTCTTTTTTAAATTTTTTTTTGAATAAGATATTTCACATAAGAGTCAAGAAAATGCTTTTTCAATGGAGTGGAATGGGGAAGGCGAGGAGGAAAGAGTAAGCCTTCATTCCTATCAGAAATGACTCAGAGAGGAAATAACATACACACATAATAGGGTCTAGAAATCTATCTTACCCTAGAGAAAAATTAGAGGAAAGAGATGGGATAAGGGGGATGGGGGAGGGGAGGATAGGTAAAAGAAGAGAGGGAAGAACATGGGAGGGGGTACTCGGATACAACACATTTCTGAGCAGGGACAGGGTGAAAGGAGAGAGAAAATAGAATAAATGAGAGTGGAGAGGATTAGAGTGGAAGGAAATTAAAGGAGGAGGACATTAAAGTAATTATTTAGGAGTATTTTGCCCAACTATATGCCAATAAATTTG
The DNA here is from genome assembly GCF_037893015.1 of Macrotis lagotis. Taxonomy (NCBI): domain Eukaryota; kingdom Metazoa; phylum Chordata; class Mammalia; order Peramelemorphia; family Peramelidae; genus Macrotis; species Macrotis lagotis. Next base: position 170,788,826 of record NC_133660.1, read on the forward strand.
ATAATCTAAATGAAATAGATAAATATTTATTTAATTTTTTATTTTTAAAGATTTTATTTGAGTTTTGAGTTTTACAATTTTTCTCCCAATCTTACTTCCCTCCCCTCACCTCCCCACCATGGAAAGCAATCTGTCAGTCTTTATTTTGTTTCTATGTTGTACATTGATCCAAATTGAGTGTGATGAGAGAGAAATCACATCCTTAAGGAAAAAACAAAAAGTATAAGAGATAACAAGATCAGACAATAAGATATCTGTTTTTTTCTAAATTAAAGGGAATAGTCCTTTAAATTTGTTCAAACTCTATGGCTCTTTATCTGGACACAGATGGTATTCTCCATTGCAGACAGCCCAAAATTGTGCCTGGTTGTTGCACTGATGGAAAGAGCAAGTCCATCAAGGTTGAACATCACCTTCATGTTGCTGATAGGGTGTACAGTGTTTTTCTGGTTCTGCTCATCTCACTCAGCATCAGTTCATGCAAATCCCTCCAGGCTTCCCTGAATTCCCTTCCCTCCAGGTTTCTAATAGAACAATAGTGTTCCATGACATACATATATCACAGTTTACTAAGCCATTCCCCAACTGAAGGACATTTAATTGATTTCCAATTCTTTGCCACCACAAACAGGGCTGCTATGAATATTTTTGTACAAGTGATGTTTTTACCATTTTTTCATCATCTCTTTAGGGTACAGACTCAGTAGTGGTATTGCTGGATCAAAGGGTATGCTCATTTTTGTTGCCCTTTGGGCATAGTTCCAAATTTCTCTCCAGAAGGGTTGGATGAGTTCACAGCTCCACCAACAGTGTAATACTGTCCCAGATTTCTCACAATCCTTCCAACAATGATCATTATCCTTTCTGGTCATATTGGCCAGTCTGAGAGGTGTGAGGTGGTGTTTAAGAGAAGCCTTGATTTTCATTTCTCTAATAATTAATGATATAGAACAATTTTTCATATGACTATGGATTGCTTTGATCTCCTCATCTGTAAATTGCCTTTGCATATCCTTTGACCATGTGTCAATTGGGGAATGGCTTTTTTTTAAATATGACTCAGTTCTCTATATATTTTAGAAATGAATCCTTTGTCAGACTCATTAGTTGTAAAGATTGTTTCCCAATTTACTACATTTCTTTTGATCTTGGTTACAGTGGTTTTATCTGTGCAAAAGCTTTTTAATTTAATGTAATCAAAATCATCATCTAGTTTGTTTTTGGTGATGTTCTCCATCTCTTCCTGAGTCATAAACTGCTCCCCTTTCCATAGATATGACAGGTAAACTAGTCCTCGATCTTCTAATTTGCTTATAGAATTGTTTTTTATGTCTAAATCCTGTAACCATTTGGATCTTATCTTGGTAAAGGGTGTTAGGTGTTGGTCTAATCTAAGTTTCTTCCACACTAACTTCCAATTTTCCCAGCAGTTTTTATCAGAGTTTTTATCCCAATAGCTGTACTCTTTAGGTTTATCAAACAGCAGATTACTATAATCATCTCCTGCTTTTGTAACTAGTCTATTCCACTGTTCCACCACTCTATTTCTTAGCCAATACCAAACAGTTTTTTTAGGTTTTTTTTTTTGTAAGGCAAACAGGGTTAAGTGGCTTGCTCAAGGCCACACAGCTAGGTATTTATTAAGTGTCTGAGACCAGATTTGAACCCAGGTACTCCTGACTCCAGGGCCGGTGCTTTATCCACTGCGCCACCTAGCCACCCCAATACCAAACAGTTTTGATGACTGATGTTTTATAATATAATTTTTAGATCAGGTAGGGCTAAGCCCCCTTATTTTGCACTTTTTTCATTGAATTCCTAGAAATTCTTGACTTTTTATTTCTTTATGTGAATTTACTTACATTTTTTCTAACTCATTAAAGTAATTTTTTGTAATATTGATTGGTAGGGCACTAAACAGGTAGTTTAATTTTGGTAGAATTGTCATTTTTATTATATTAGCTCTACCTATCCATGAGCAGTTGATATTTGCCCAGTTATTTAAATCTGATTTAATTTGTGTGAGAAGTGTTTTATAATTGTTTACAAAAAATTTCTGAGTTTGTCTTGGCAAATAGACTCCCAGGTATTTGATATTGTCTGAGGTTACTTTGAATGGAATTTCTATTTCTAGCTCTTCCTGCTGTATCTTGCTACACATATATAGAAAAGTTGAGGATTTATTTTATAACCTGCAACTTTGCTAAAATTGCTAATTGTTTCCAGTAGTTTTTTGGATGATTTCTTGGGATTCTCTAGGTAGACCATCATGTCATCTGCAAAGAGTGAGAGTTTTGTCTCTTCTTTCCCAATTCTAATTCCTTCAGTTTCTTTTTCTTCTCTAATTGCTGAAGCTAACATTTCTAATACAATATTGAATAGTAGTGGTGATAATGACCACCCTTGTTTCACCCCTGGTCTTATTGGAAATGCCTCTAGCCTCTCCCCATTGAATATAATGCTTGTTGATGGTTTCAAACAGATACTGCTAATTATTCTATGGAACAGTTCATTTATTCTTACCCTCTCTAGTGTCTTTAGTAGGAATGGATGCTATATTTTGTCAAAACCTTTTTCAGCATCTATTGATATGATCATATAATTTCTGATAGTATACTCAATTATATCAACAACAAACCTAACAGTTTTCCTAATATTGAACCAACCCTGCATTCCTGGGATAAATCCTTCTTGATGATAATGTATTATCCCAGTGATAACTTGTTGTAATCATTTTGCTAAGATTTTATTTTATTTTATTTTATTTAAGATTTTCATTAGGGAGACAGGTCTATAATTTTCTTTCTCTGTTTAAACTCTTCCTGGTTTAGGTATCAGCACCATATTAGTTTTTAAAAATATGACTCAGTTCTCTGTATATTTTAGAAATGAATCCATATATTTTTGTAAATATTCATAAGTGGATGAATATTTACAAAAATATACATTGCCCAGGTTAAATGTCTCAGAAAAAGAAATTCAACAAGCCATTAATGAACTACTAAAGAATAAAATCTCCAGGGTCAGATGGATTCACAAGTTAATTCTATCAAACAATTAAGGAACAATTGATTCCGATTCTATATAAACTCTTTGGAAAAATAAGTGAAGATGGAACTCTGCCTAATGCCTTCTATGATGCCAATATGTTATTGATACCCACACCAGGAAGAGTCAAAACAGAGGAAGAAAATTATAGACAAATTTCCCTAATGAATATGGATGTAAAAATCTTAATTAATATCTTATGACAAAGCAATTACAGCAAGTTATCATTAGAATAATACACTATGAGCAAGCAAGATTTATTCTAGGAATAGTGGCTTGGTTCAATATTAGGAAAACTGTCAGTATAACTGACTATATCAATAACAAACCCAACAGAAATCATGTGATTATCTCAATAGATACTGAAAAAGTCTTTTAAAAAATATAACACCCATTATATTAAAATCACTAGAGAGTATAGGAATAAATGGATTGTTCCTAAGAATGATTAAGCAGTATCTATTTGAAACCCTCAAAAAGCATTATATGCAATGGGGATAATCTAAAGGGATTCCCAATAAGATCAGGGGTGAAACAAGGATGCCCATTATCACCACCACTATTCAATATTGTATTAAAAATATTAGCTTCATCAATAAGAGAAGAAAAAAGAAATGAAAGGAATTAGAATTGGGAAAGAAGAAAAAACTCTCAATCTTTGTAGATGACATGATGGTATACCTAAAGAATACTCAGAGATTATCTAAAAATCCACTGGAAACAGTTAGCAACTTTAGCAAAGTCACAGGATATAAAGTAGATCCACATAAATCCTCAGAATTTCTATATATTACTAGCAAGATATAGCAGCAAGAGCTAGAAAGAGAAATCCCATTTAAAATAATTTCAGACAACATAAAATACTTGGGAGTCTATAGAAACTCTATGAAAACAACTATAAAATACTTTTCACACAAAATCATATTTAAATAACTGGGCAAATATCAACTGCTCATGGAAAGACCAAGCTAATATAATAAAAATGATGATTCTACCTAAATTACTTTACTTTTTTAGTGCCTTGCCAATCAAATTTCTAAAAAAATTACTTTAATGAGATAGAAGAAATTATTTTTTTTAGGCTTTTGCAAGGCAAACAGGGTTAAGTGGCTTGCCCAAGGCCACACAGCTAGGTAATTATTGTCTGAGACCGGATTTGAACCCAGGTACTCCTGACTCCAAGGCTGGTGGTTTATCCACTATGCCACCTAGCCACCCTGATAGAAGAAATTCTAAGCAAATTCATATGGAGAAACAAAAAGTTAAGAATATCAAGGGATTTAATGAAAAAAAAAGTACAAAAGAAGGTAGCTTTGCCTCACCAGATCTAAAATTTTATCATAGAAATCTAAAATTATATTATAAAAACTGTCTGGTACTGGCTAAAAAAAAGAATGGTGGATCAGTGGAATAGAATAGGTGAAAACGAGACAGCCAGAAATGATTATAGTAACCTGCTGTTTGATAAACTCAAAGAGTTCATCTTCTGGGATAGGAACTCAGTCTTTGATAAAAACTATTGGGAAAATTGGAAGATAATATGACAGGAACTTGAATTAGACCAACTCATGCCCTATACCAAGATAAGATCAAAGTGGGTGCAGGATTTAGATATAAAAGACAATATTATAAACAAACTATGTGAACAAGGAGTAACTTACCCGTCATATCTATGGAAAGGGGAGCAGTTTATGACCAAGATATAGAGAACATTATAAAAAAGAAAGTGGATAATTTTGATCACATCAAATTAAGAAGTTTTGCACAAACAAAACCACTGTAACCAAGATAAAAAGAAATGTAGTAAAATGGGAAGCAATTTTTACAGCTAGTGTTTCTGATAAAGGATTCGTTTCTAAAATACATAGAGAACTGAATCAGATTTATTAAAAAAAAAAAACCTAGCCATTCCCCAGTTGACAAATGGTCAAAGGATATGCAAAGGAAATTTGCAGATGAGGGAATCAAAGCTATCTATAGTCACATGAAAAATTTATCTAAATTATAACTGATTAGAGAAATGCAAATTAAAGCATCTCTGAGTTACCACCTCACACATCTCAGATTGGTCAATATGACCAGAAAGGACAATGATCAATGTTGGAAGGGATGTGGGAAATCTGAGACACTAATGCTTTGTTGGTGGAGCTGTGAACTGATTCAAACATTCTAGTAGAGCAATTTGGAATTATGCGCAAAAGGCAACAAAAGTGTACATTCCCCTTTAATCCAGCAATCCAACTACTGGGTTTATACCCTGAAGATATCATGAAAAAAAGGTAAAATATCACTTATACTAAAATATTCATAGCAACTCTGTTTATCAAGGCAATGTCCACCAATTGGGCAACAAATTGTGGTATATGTATGTTATGGAACACTATTGTTCTATTAGAAATCAGGATGGATGAGATTTCAGAGAAGTTTGGAAACTTGTATGAATTGATGCTGAGATGAGCAGAACTAGAAGAACACTGCATAACCTAACAGCAGCATGGGGGTGATGATCATCCTTACTGGACTTGTTCATTCCATCAGTGCAATAATCAGAGACAATTCTGGGGTATTTGTGATGGAGAATACTGTCTGTATCCAGAGAAAGAACTGTGGAGCTAAAACAAAGACGAAAGATTATTACCTTCAATTTTTAAAAAAAAAAGTTGTCTTAGGTGTTACATAATTTTCACTAATATTTTATTTCTTCCTCAGGGATATATTTTTTCCCCCCCTCTCAACACATTCAATTTTGATCAATGCATAACATGGAAACAATGTAAAGCTTATCAGATTTTCTTCTGTGGGGAGAGAAGGGAAGGAAGGGAGGATGGGAGGAAATTGTAAAATTCAAAACCTTACAAAAATGATAGGTATAAACTACTATTGTATAAAATTGGAAAACAAATAAAATATTTATTAAAAAAAGAAAAAAATTGGTCCTGGCACATTTTAAATCTAAATCACAGAGTACAGTATTAATAGTATTTTTTTCTTCAACAGGTACCTAGATGGAGACTTCTCAGCATTGTCCATCAGTAATAATTTTTATCCCCATTGGATCTCATAGAGCAATTTATTTATACCTCTCTCCTACATTGAATATAAAGTGTTTTATTTTTTAGTTATTTAAGTTATATATCAGATGTACATACTTAATTATATCATTCACATGAGTACAAGGACCCTAGTTGGATAAGGGCATTCCTACTCAATAACAAGTTGGAGAAGAAAACTTTTGCAATCCCTTCCAAATCTTACTCTTATTCTGTGATTTTTGTAGCCCTATGTTGTCTAAATTTTCTAGTTCCGTATAAGTTAACAGAATATTCAGCACAGAGTTTATATTCAATAAATGTTTGTTGAATTGAATAAACATTGCCTTTAGGATAATTTGAAATCTGTTTAAAACCCCAAAATGGTTTTCAAATATTCTTGTGCCTAGAATATCTATAAAGGAGGCATTGGGAGTGTCAACATTTCTTGTATGTTTTTTAATGAAAAAAAAATAAAAGTGGTCTTTTTGGCTCAGCCAGTCATTAATCACTAGAACGATAACTTGAAAGTAAATTAACAGATGCTATAATTTCTTCTCCTTCTGGAGCTAGGCTATCATAAAGGTACCACAGGAAAATTAGTCATGTCTAGTCATTTTTTTTTTCCATTGGGGAAAGCTAAAAATAATTAAGAATGAAATCAAAATATTTGATTTCTTTTAGATTCCAATATTCAGAGATTTGGGGGTTTTGCCTAGCAGCATTATATTCATCAAAACAAAACTAGTCTCCAGGTGAATCTTTTAGTTCCAAAATACTAACCTATTGACAGTTTACTTGGGGAAAAAAAACAGGAAAAATGTAGATTGAGCAGAATTTGGCATACAGTACCAAATATTCTCATTACTAACCATTTACCCATGATGTACAATGAAGCCTGAATTCAAGGTTTCTTCTGGGAGCTGAGATCAGCTGCTATTTAAAGTCCCCCAAGTTAGCAATACCTTCCCTCTGCACCCCACAAGTTGGAGATTGAACAGTATGACTCATTTCTGTGTTGGAGGTGGCTGGGAAAATAGGTTCCTTGAACAGCATTTTTTCTTTTAGTCTTCCCTTTTCCTTACTCTCTTTCTTCTCTCCTAAATCCATCGTCACTCTGGTCTCCTGTTCTAAAGATCTTAATGTACAGGGATTCAAAATGACTACCCAGAGCAGCTTCAAGTAGCTGTTAACATGGGTTAGAAATATTCTCCTCAGCCTTCCCTTTTCCCTGATGCAGCTATAATGTTCCTAGGAGTATTTTTCTAATTGTATTTAATAAGTATATGAAGATCTCTGAGATCTGCTTAAAGGAATTCCAGGCTCGCTTTTTGAACAAGTTCTAAAGCTTGAAAAATTGAATGAAAAATTTGATCTGTTGCTGGGTTTGAGGAAAATGTGTGAGAGTGAGTCATAGCTTAAATTTAAACAGACGCTTAGTATCTGTGGTTTTCCCCATTGTACTTATCTACTTGGGACTTGATTTAATACCAGAATTTACTTACTTTCTTTTAGCAATATCATTAATGATTTGGAAACAAAATTATGGAAACTTTTTTTTTTGTACTGTGGTAAATTTTTTAATTGAACTGATGAAGTGATTAAATTTAAAACATTAATTGAATTAGTTTTAATTAAACTAATTAGTTTATTATGCTACCAACAAGGCAAAGATCCTACATTCAATTCCCATGTGGACAAGAATACTCTATCCAGGGATACCTACTTTATCTTTCTCTCCAGTCGGCTCTCTCACAAATTTGTGTGCAAGCTGCCAATTACAAGGAGGATACATGGATCAATGCAAACCAACTAATGTAAATTAACAAAATATATGTTCTACTGATTGTGGGAGTAAAAAATAATAGCAAAATTACACTGTTTTGTTCATGCAAAAATGAGACTACTGACCCATAGCATCCTTGTTTTCATAAAACAATAATATTAAGCTGTCAATCAAACAATATGAGCCTAGCATATTTCAATGGTCAAAAATAAGACATTTCCCATCTATAAAATGTTTATGATCTATTATTATGAGCTACATATAGATGAAATATTGGATACCAAAGAGATATATTAAATATAACAGTTGTTCATTATATTATATGCATATACTTATTATAATGTACAAAATATAGTATATGCATTATGTCCTTATTGGGATAATATTGGAATCTACCACAGAAAATTGCTGTAAGGTTATAATGAGATAATTTATATAGAAGTGGTATTATTAACTTAATTTTACAGATGAGAGAACTGAGACTAAGAAAATTTGAGTAACTTGCCCAAGACCCCACAGGTATCAAGGGGCAGAACACAGAACTTTTGACTTGAAATGAAGCACTTTTTGAACAACATCACAGCTTAGGATAATGATGATAATCATAGTAATAACTCATATATATCATATTTCAAAGTTTATAAGAGCACAGAATTTAGTGCCCTAAACTTAGAATCATGGAATCTGAGTTAAGATCCTGGTTCTGCTTCATACAACTTTTCTCACCTTGGGTAAGTCACTTAATTACCCTAACTCTCAATTTCCTTCTCTGTAAAGTAAGGGAGTTGGACTAGATAATTCCCAAGTTCCTTTCCAGTCCTGGATTCTAAAAATTGAAAGTAGTATAAGTGCTAGCATCCCCGTTTTATAAACTAAGGAAGTTAGAGAAACTAAGTGACTTGGCTTAGGTTACCTACAAAGTCACAGAGTCTCTTTCTTGATGGGAAAGAAATAAAAAGTTACCTTCTTGTTTCCTCCAAGATAGAAGATCTATTTAAGTGGCCTGATCAATATATTCAATGGATTGTACTAAACAATTACTGTAGGGCACTCCAGCAAGACCATCACATTAGGAGCAGTCTAGTTGGACTGGATAATAAGTGGTTGTCTGGAGAATTATTGACATATTGTTATTTCAAGAACAAGTTCCTGAAGAATCAGAAAGGTCAGAGGCAGAGCCCATCTTTAAACCCCCAGGAAAAGAAAGCTTTGGTAATTTGATACCTGTGAAGATACCAGAACAAATTGTCAAACAATCAATTCAGTAATCACCTAGAAGATCAATTAACATGATTTGTGAGAAGAGGAAACTCTTCCAAATCAACTTTATTTTCTTCCCTGACATAGCACCATGTCCTGGAGATAAGAAGAGCAAACAGTAGATGTAATCTACTAAGACTTCAGTAATACTTTGGGTCCTTTCTCATAAATTTGGAAGCAGTAGTCTGAACCAGTAATGTTCTTATTCTTATCTTTAATATTTCCATATAAAGAAAATAGTTATAAAACATGCAAGATAGAGTGCAAGAGTGCAGGATACATTTTTTGACATGTTTTTAGATATTTTGCTTCATTAAGTCCTCTGAAAATAAAATAAGTTTACTTATATATCATTTTATTTTATTTTAGATTCTATCATTTGATGTGTTTATTAAATACAGAGAACCTTTCAGCATTCTAGTTTTATGTGATTGGGTCATCTTCTTGTAACTTTTTTAAAAAAGGCAACTGATGCTTTCAGCAATGATAATGGTATGTGAGCTAAAAGGCACATTAATCCATACAGTTTGCTTTGTATCACAATCTTTCATATTTTGACAAAGCAGGCTTTACTTTTGAGTGGATATTTCTGGTTCCATTGTTTTATTATGTAAAATTTTGTAGCCATTCAGAATAAAGTAATTATAAACTTCCCTCTTTAAAGTTGGACATTGGTTGTTGCTGAGCACATATTGTTATTTCAGTGATTGATTTTGAAGATTAAATTAAGCTGTCTTTAATTATTTTAGGACATTAACTTCTCAAGTTTAAAAAAGGGTACCTTTATGTTCTTGGTCTTTTCAGTAATTTTGTGAAATGACAATTTATTGTTTAAGAACGAATTAATGCTTCATTGCATCAAGCAGTTAAATAATTTTTTCTTGCATGTAACCAATGCTTTATTTTCATGTGGTAATACATTTATGTGAAGATTCATCTGTTGTCACTGGCTGTAAATATTGAATTTTGACAAAATATCATTTAACTATTTAGCTCCATTAAACATTCGTTCCTCATATTCTGAAAAAAGTATTTTGTAATTTAGTACAAAATTCTGCTTTTAGTATAATAAAATGTCTAATGTGTTAAAATTCAAACTATTGTAATGCAAATATTCCCTTTTTAGATGTTTTTTCTAACAAAAAGCATTGTCCAGGGGCGGCTAGGTGGCACAGTGGATAAAGCACCTGCCCTGGAGTCAGGAGTACCTGGGTTCAAATCCAGTCTCAGACATTTAATAATTACCTAGCTGTGTGGCCTTGGGCAAGCCACTTAACCCCATTTGTCTTGCAAAAACCTAAAAAAAAAAGCATTGTCCAATTTTTAGTTATTTTATGATAGATTTTATAGATTTGAAGAATTTTGAAACTGGCTACTTTTCCCATAACTGTTTCAGGTATTATTATTATTATTATTATTACTAATTATTGTTATTGTTTTTATTATTTTCCCATCCATTTTATATACTTAGCACATATGTGCTAAAGCATATGTTATCTACACATGCTTCTCCATATTATTTTGGCATAATAACTTTCTTAATGATTACACACCTGAACATCTGGCTTCCTTTAATAAGTCTTTTACTCAGTCTTCAGTTGAGTCAAAAGTCATAGGTCACAAAATATTCTGTGCTTTAGAGAATTTTAAGATCTCCTTTACTTGAGAAGTATTTATCAATATTCTCTTCATTTGCTCTTCCAAATAAATTACTCTGATAATTCTTATCTTCCTTCTATCCCAAATCCCAAAGCCTACAAATAGTACATGGTATCATACAAATGCTGATCACTACTGTTCCAAGTTTTAAAATTTTGCCATATTTTCGTTATTGAGAAACTTAGCACAATCATTCAATTTTATAAGTTATTAGGTATGTGAATACTGTATGTATGTATTCAGAAACATTTGTTAACCACTTTCATCAGGCAAGGCATTTTAGTTCTATTATCCATGAACTGAGTCATTTTGGTGAATGTCATTATGAGTAGAAAATTTTTCTTTTGCTTGAATCTCATTCAAGACATCTCAGGCCATGGTGAATAAATTTGATGAGTATGCATTTCCCCATTTTAGCACATTGCTGATTGTTATTTCTCAGTAGGTTGCTGAACAAAAAGATTATTTACTATTGTACCTGTCTTGGAGTCTTGAATAATTTTGATATGACACACTAATCCTAAGGAAAAAATTCAAGTGTGAATTTGGTTCTATTGAGTGAAGCACTTAAAATCAGTAAATAATAGTAATAGCAAAATATTGTTTTATTTTACACCTGATTGTCTCTAAGACCATAAAGATGTGATCCAATATAAAAATCATCTATGAAACTTAGAATAGTTCCTTCTTGAATTCTCACCAATAAAGTTTTTGATCTATGCTTAGAACTTATTTTTAAATATTTATATTTTATATAGAAATGAGAGTGGATATAGGTCAGTTCCTTCAGTAGTGAGAAAACTTATTGTCAACTTGTCTGAGAACTTTTAAAGACACATTTTGATCCAGTGTGTCATGAAGTGAATAATATATCATTAAGAGGAAGAATCTAACCTCAACTTGGCTATACATGAATCTCAGAAAAACTAGAATGGGATAATGATGGCCTCTTCTTTAGTATACAGTGTTTCATTCAAAATCTGCTCACCATTGTTCCAAATGACAAAAATATAAAATAATTTTTCTTCACACTCTTCCTTTCTCTTATTGTCTTTAGTGATTTCCAAATTCAGTGTTGCTGATGACCCATGTAATAATCTTCAGCTTTCTCAACAGTAATTCATTATCACTCCATTTGAGGTAAACATGAAAGATCATTCCTCCTTTTGAGACTGCATGGCTGAGATACTTATAGGAGCTAGTACCTCCATGAGTGGCATTGTCCATATGTAGACAATCAGGGATATGTGTCCACTATAACAGGAGACAGTATAAGGGCACACAAGGTATATGCCATAGCAACCACATTCTTCCTTCTTCCCCTTACTAAGAGAGACATCGAATTGTATAAGTACAGCCATCTATAGTAGATTCTAATTGCAACTGTTTTGGGAATAATGATAGAATGATGGAATTTATAAGTTATTCTTTTTTTTAAATCATCATATTTTGGAGATTTACTTTAATCATTGGATAAGTGTTAGTTGTTGTGAATATTTTTTAAAGTTTAAAAACCATATACCAAGATCTATAAAAATCTGATTTCCTTCCTCATAAACATTCATATTAAACAGAGAAATGACAGCTGCACTCAGCTAAGTAACTGAAGTTTTAGTCAGCATGCAGAAATATAGTTATGTTTCTCAGACAACAGTGAAGATACAGAGCTTCCTCTGTTACCTATAGGAAGAATTTCCTTTGGGGGGGATCTTTGACCATTATTATTAAGATTACTATGAATTTATCACAAGAACCCCTTGGGGATAAAGACTATCAGGGGCAATGATAAAGGCCTAAAGATTTTCATACTACTTTGTATATGATATGGAAATAACCTTTTCCTTATTCATGCATGGTTATATCATTATATGCACAAACCTGTTTTTGATCATAAACAGTTGAAAGAATCTATGATCCAAGCATATGGCCCAATTGAGAAGTAAGGTAAAACTAATGTATGACTCTACCTATACTATCATTAATTGAACCTTATACATATGACTCAAGCTATGTTTACTTGAGCTATGTCCTGATATGTGTTATTATTAATACCACTAACAAATCATATATTTACATAGGATTGTAAAGTTTGCAAAGCACTTTATTACTTAAATAAGATCTTTAATAAAGAACAGTGATTAAAGTTTTGGATCAAAGATCTGGCCAAAAACTGTCTCCACAAATGGTATGGCTCACTGGAAAGATTCATGCCATTTCTTGTTACTGCTTCATTGGCTCAGTAACAGAAGTAGAATACCTTTTCCCAAAGGAAAAAAAGGGGAAAAGACAGCAAAAACATAACTTTATATGATATAGATGACTTTTGGTTTTTGTTTTTTTAGCAAGATTTTATTTATTTTGAATTTTACAATTTTCCCCCAATCTTGTTTCTCCCTCCTCCCACAGAAGGCAGTTTGTTATTCTTTACAATTTTTCCATGGTATGCATTGATCTAAGTTGAATGTGATGAGAGAGAAATCATATCCTTAAGGAAGAAACAGAAAGCATGAGATGTAACAGAATTAAATAATAAGATAACATCTTTAAAAAATTAAAGGTAACAGTCTTCAGTCTTTGTTCAAACTCCACAGTTCTTTCTCTGGATTCAGATGGCATTCTCTATTGCAGATATCAAAATTGTGCCTAATTGTTGCCCTTTTGGTATGAGCAAGTCCATTAAGGTTGATTGTCATTCCCATGTTGATGTTAGGGTGTACAGTGTTCTTCTGGTTCTGCTCATCTCACTCAGCATCAGTTCATGCAAATCCTTCCAGGCTTCCCTGAATTCCCATCCCTCCTGGTTTCTAATAGAACAATAGTATTCCATGACATACATATGCCACAGTTTATTAAACCATTCCACAATTGATGGACATTCACTCAATTTCTAATTCTTTGCCACCACAAACAGAATGGCTATAATATTTTTGTAAAAGTGATTTTTTTTATAGATGACTTTTGAAGGAACTCAGGACATCAGTGTGAGTTCAGAGCTGCCTTAATATATGGAGTTTCTCACTCATGTGCCTCCCTGTGAGGTTTCTATAAGTGTGAATTCACTCAGGAATTGTGGGGAGAGTATGACCAAGGTTTACAGGTAGACAATGATAGTTTGATTATTTCTACTTTTGCCTTCTATTGAATGACTGTGACATTTGACTAAATCTTATTGTTTAGTAAATGATTTATGTTTAAGAGGTAATTAGATCATAGTGATTCATTTTGTGTAATAGGAAACATACCATTTGGTCTTAGGAGCTATAATATTGACTGATAGAAGAACCTTGTCCACCTCAAATCTGAATTACTCTTAGAATCCTGAGAGACAGTTTTGTTTTGTAGCTAATTGTCAATAGCCTCCCTCTCTGGAAATTCCAGCCCTATCAGCCTGAGTTCAGGTTGGAATGAGTGAAGCAGCTCAGAAAAGCTTAGAGTACACTGTATCTAGGTGACACAGGAAGTGAGGATAATTAGGTCTGTTGTAAATGTCTGTTGTAAAGCTCAAATGAAAAGTGTATAAAATGCTTGGCAAACTTAAAGCTTTATGTAAATGTTTGTCATTTTCCTGTCTTGACAATTTATGTCTCCCCCATAGAAGGGAAGTTCTTGGGGGCAAGGATTATTTCTTGTTTTGGTCTTTTTATCTTCAGTACTGACAACAATCTAGAAACATAGTAGTTATCAAATAATTGCTGGTAGGTTTATTATTATTAGCAAAGACCAAGAATGTTTCAAAAAAAATTTTAGGAAGAATTAAAAAAAACAGAAGAAATATTATCTCTCCTGGGAAATCTCTATTAAGATCAAATTTACTTTCTTGAGATTTCAATAAAATAATATGGGAAACTATCAGAATACTGTCCATACCTCATACCTTTCTCTGTTCTCTACTTTTACCTTTATAATAGAAACAGTTGAATGAAGGAGAAAGTTTCCCTTTCATTTTAGGGTTCCTAGGCAGAATTTCCCTTTTTCACTCAGGCCTTTTTGACTTTACTAAATTACTTATGCCCACACATGGGACTTATCCAATTCTCATTAGTCTAGCAAGAACTCACTGTAAAATAGTGAGCTTGCTTTTTTAATTTTCTCTTCTTTATGTTCTGACACTTAGGGAGCCACATTGAGTGCAGCTCACAGAAGGACCAAAAAAGAACATAGTCCTGCAATCTCACTTCACTGTCTGACCCCCAGTACAACTCTTCCACTATTCCTAAAACTAAAGAAAATTTAGAAATTCCCATTTCAGAGAAAAGTCTCAAGATAAAAATTGAACAGTCTGTCATTTTTTTCTCTGTCTCTTGGATCAGGGCACATGAACAACTGCTCCTCACCCACACAAGCCCTGAGTTTGGCTCTTATACTGTCATTGAACTAATTTCTTAGTTTTTATTCATATACTCTTTCAAAGTTCCCCTCTCAGAACTGCTTGCTCTAACAGCACAAAACCCTTTCTATTCATATCCAAATTTATTTTCAATGTCCATCCCAAATATTATTTTCTGTCACCCTACAATAAAACTTGGAGAATAGCTGGCAGGGGTGTCCTTTAGTCTTGAATATTTATCCTCTCTATTCAGACTGAAGTAGTAATTCCTGGTACCTTTTGTTGACTAATTCATAAAGCTATTTTGGATATTGAATGTGGATTGTTTTCAGTCATTTAGTTATCTAGGTTTGTGATCCTTTCTATTCTATGAATTTACTCTCTTTCTCAGGGTTATTCAGAAAATGGAAGACTGGATTATCTTTACTTGAATCATGAGCTGCTCTCATTTTATGTCTATAACCATTGGAGTACAGTAAAAAGAATATCATTGCAGGAATCAGATGGCCCGGATTTAACTCTTGACTCTGTGGCTTAAGACTTGGGTGACCTTGGGAAAGTTGTTTATTCTCCTTGGTTCTCAGCTTTCTTATCTACAAAATGAGGATGTTGGACTAGATTGCCTCTGATGACCCATTAGCTCTAGAACTATGATCTTATTTCTTTTAGCCACATAGAGATGTCAAATTCCTTTGAAGGTAAGGGGCAGGTGCTTGAGAATCTCACCTTCTAGATGAAACTATTAAAGGGATAGTGGTTTTGGGCATACAAATGACACACTCACAAGAAACCAAGTGACATAAATTTTGTCAAATTCTGTTTGTAATATAAACTCTTTATGCTCCCAGTATTGGACCCTTCTTACTCCCAAACACATCCCTTCTTTTGTCCTGTGAACTCTATTGGATTTTGTTTTTGGCTTGGATCCCACTTCCTGCTTCTAACTTCTTGGTTTGGCATCCAATGATCAAATTAGTACTTAAAGGCTCTCCCTGAGCTTTGGGAGAAGTTATTTGCTACTCTTCAACTCTTTCAAAAGCATCCCATGCAGGTAACTCAGACTCTTTTCATAACAACTGCCATACCTTCCTGTCTCTCCACCCCCCTCCCACACTGGTACAGTCCAGGGAAACAACAGTATTTGATCTTTTCTGCATATCCAGTGGGATTTCATCTTATATGAGGAAGAGGAATGAGATAGATTTTGAGTATGGCAGCCTTTAAGGCAAAGGAATGGATGAATAAAGCATTAATTTATTTCTTTCCTTGTACAAAACAATGTTCAAAACATTAGGTATATAAAGAGGAAACAACAATATGGTAAAATCATTTGAAGTCAAAATTATATGTTTCTGTGCAATTTAACTGCCAAAGAAAAAAAATCTTCTGGCATTTTGGAACTAGGTAGGGCTGGATCTGCAATTTCAAGGACAAGGATTAGCTTAAAAGGATAGATCAAGTGAATGGAATGATGGGGGAAAGGGAGCTAGGATGATGAAGGCAGGGTTACCATGATCCAAAGCCAATCAAAGCATAACTACCCAGCCTGTTACCTGCCATTACTCCTCAATTCCTGGTGTTTCCATCTCTTCTCTATTTCTCTTAGGCTTGGGTCTAATATGGAAGGGATTAAAACAAGGAAAGCAAGCGAAAGATGTACATCCTACATTGTGGCATATATATTGGAATGGTGGCCAGGCTCCAGAAGGGAATAATGGGAATATGTAATATTTGCATTGCTTTCTTCTTCTCTTTTTCAGAGTAAATGTAAATGACTTTTCATTAGTTAAATGGATCTTTGATGCAACTCTACTGTCCCGGAGAAAGTGGGATACAGAGGTTTTAGATCACAAACCCCAGATGGTGCCTTCTTATTTTTTCTTCCAGAATTCATACAAAATTTCTCCCAGCACTTGTTCATCATTGCTCAGGTTCTCAACATTCATTAAATGCAGCCCCCAAGAAATCCACAAAATCAGGGCACAAGAAACCCACTCTCCTCTCTGCCACTGATAACTAACACTTTCCTAGCTTACAAAAGTGAACTAATGTTACTGTGGTCAATTTATCTTCCTTTTTTCTTCCTCTGCATTGGGGATTTTTGCAGTTGTTGATCTAGAATCTTTTCATTATCCCCAAAGGGATGTTACTTAGCTTTCCTTAGCGACTATTGAATTTACTCTGTCTTCTCTGTTTTATCTTGATAAAGCCTCTATTGCAATCACCCCAAGCTTGATGGTGTTTGTAGAACTTTAAGATTCGATTCCTCCTTAAATACAATGTTTGTCAATCATCCTTAACTACTTTGTCTCAAGCTACTTTATCTTTCTGACAGGGTCATGGAAGGTGTTTTCAACTCTTTCACAAAAGGTATCAGATTTTATATGTCCTAAATTTCTATAGCGCTTTAAGATCCACGAAGCACTTTCCTCACAAAACCCTGTGAAGCAGGTTGGGCAAGGATTTTTGTCCTTGTGTTTTACAGATGAGGACATTGAGGTTAGGTTAGTGAAGCTACTGCCCATTAAAGTAATAGGAGGCTGTACAGTTTAGTGTAAAGAAAGCAGAATTCTGAATCAGGTGACTTGGATTTGAGACTTTACAAATAGTTGCCTTGTGACCTTGGGCTACTTAATCTTTTTTTGCCTTAGTTGCCTCATCTGTAAAATGAGAATAACACTTACCTTATCTATTTTATTTCAAGAAGCACACTGGGAGAATGGAAGCAAAGCTCTGATCCATAAAACATGTAATGCTGAGTTAGTTGTTGATTTGATTGAGTGAAATTCTAGTGTCATGGACTAGGAAGGAATTTTAAGATCTAATATAATCCATCTTTTGCTTCAGGAAGAATTCTTGACCAAATGTCCATGATTAAGATTTTCAAGATGGAGGGGGGTGAAAAAGTTCTTGCGGTTTCTTTGTCAAATGTTTAACTTTTTTTGTAATCAAGAAATTCTCACTACTGTCCAGAGGAATAAGTAATTACTTTTTTAATAAAAAATCAGAAACTAAATTTTAGGAAATGTAACTTCAGTTCTCATACCCTAAATTCCAATCCTGATCTGTGTCCCTAACCCTTTACAGGTGTCCCTGGCTTTCAGATTTCCTAAACATTTTCTTAGTGACTGCCATGCATCATTAGTCAATTAGTCAGCAAATATATGTGTTTACAAAAAAGGCAGGAGCTAGCTGCTGTAATGAAATCTTAAGAAGAGAAGCCTATTAATCATTTTTGTGATTAGCATATGCACCTTCAATCCCTCTGGATCTTCTGAATCAAGTTCCAGAATTTAAGGTAGGTGGATCTAGGCTTTGTTGGTATTTAGAAATATAAATTTTCACATTAAAAATTCTTGCACTTGTGCAATGGGTTAGATAGACATGAAACAGGAAAGGAACAAGGTAACAAAAGCACCCTAATACAAATGAATTCGATTCTGCCTTAAATACAGTGTGTCAATCATCCTTAACTACTTTGTCTCAGGCTACTTTATCTTTCTGACAGGGTCATCAAAGGTGTTTTCAACTCTTTCACAAAAGGTATCAGATTTTATATGCCCTGCATTTCTATAGCGCTTTAAGGTCCACAAAACACTTTGCTCACAAAACCCTATGAAACAGGCTGGGTAAGGATTATTGTCCTTGTGTTTTACAGATGAGGACATTGAGGTTAGGTTAGTGAAGCTACTGCACATTAAAATAACATGAGGTAATATAGAAAGCTGAATTCTGAATCAGGCAACTTAGATTTGTTAATCTCCCTAAAATGATAGGAGAGGTGGCAATTCTGAATTACAGGTAAGAGAAGAGGGAGTGGGGGGGGTGGCAATCCGTTAGTCATAGATTTAGAGATGTACCTATTGATCTGGGTTTCATCCCTTGTGATTATAGAAGGGACTATCAGTTTGTTGTCTCTCAAAGACCAGGAAAGATATGGCTAAAGTCTTCATCTGCCTGGGTGTCTAGTGATAAGGAAGGGATAATAGGCCTGAAAGGGAATTTAAAGGTCATCTAGTCTAATCCCCTAATTTTACACAAGAAGAAATTAAAACCCAGAGACATTAAGAGACTTAATGGAGAGAATAAAGGGAGTAAACATTTGAGCCATGATTAGCATTCAGGTCTTCTTGTTGGCGCTGATTTGTTTCTTGGGTTAGGTTCTGCCCTGCGATGAATTGCGACTCAGACTCGGGAATGCAGGTTTTGGAAAGAAAATAGAGATTTATTTAAGGAAGTTACAGCATATTAAGAAAGTAATAGAAAAGTTAAGAGTTTAAAGAGAAGACCACGTAGATTGCTGATTGAATTGACCAAACCAGTAGGAGGCTGGAAGGTAAACGAGGATGAACCCGCCCTTGCTCTCCTTAAATTCTCTCCCAGAGTCCATGGGAGGGGGTGGTGACCTGGGAGTGACCCAAGTCCCTCATTGGAGATTTTGCCTTTTGGGGAGGGGTCAATTTTGGGTGGTCTTCCAGGGCCTGTGCTCCCTGGCTGCCCTACCAGAAAACAATGCAATCCAAATCAGGTTGAAGGTCAGGCCCTCAGGTGGAAGGAAGAAGGAAGATTCCCTTTACAAAGCAAACAAAAGATTTACAGTTTGCCTACAACTGATTTCATCACTCCCACGCCCAGGTTTCTCAGCATCATTGTGACCCCAATTTCAGCATTTGTTTTTAACCTCATCTCTCTAGCATTCTTGTGATGATAAAAGGTTCTAAATAGACAAGGCACTAGGTTGGCAAGGAAGTGTCCATATCCTTATATAGAAACAGGCTTCCTTCCAAATGACCAGGTACAGTGCTATAAACAATTCAGGTAAAAGTAAGTAAATGAAGAGTAGCAATGACCCACATTTATTTGGGAACTCAATGAGAATAGATTGCTATGATTAAGGGCAGAATGATGGAGGAACAGCTTCCCCAGGTGGCAGTAAATTCCTGAGTTGCAGTTTCTCAAGCAAGAAAGCTTTCCTATGATAGTCTGACTTGGGCCATTCCCTACCTCTCACTGTTTCTTTCCTATCTCCCAACTCCAGGTTTCTGGAAAATATAAAAGCAATACTTGCATTCTTCTCAGGAGACCAAGCTAATCCCAAGAAACTAAGAAATCACCACTGACTTGCTTATGAGGGAATGTGGAAATAATGGAAGCTTATTGATGCTTCCCTAGACAAAAAGGACTAATATTTTCAATTTAGTATATTCTATTGTTTTATCTTTGCAAGTTTTACATGAGTCTTTCATTATAGCCATGGGGATGGGGTGGAGGTTGCATAATCAGTTCTAAAAAGTGTGATATCATTTTTTTTGCTTTTTGGAAATTGTTTCCTGAATTCTCATTTATTTTTTAAAATGCATGTTCTGTAGCCATAGACTAATGAAGTTTCAGAGTTCTATGCTTATACTTTTAAAATTTCTACTCTTTTTTTTTACTCCTAATGCACAGTTCTGACTGTGACAATTCCCTATTGAAGAGGTTTCAGTAGCTCCCTATTGCTTTGAAGGAAAAAATATAAATTCATCTATTTTTATATTTAAAGACATTTACATTCCATCTTCAGCCTGCCTTTCCATACTTACGACATTTCTTTTCTTTATGCACTCCATGTTCTAGCCAGCCTGATCTATTTGCTGTTTATCATATGTGGTATTTCATTTCCTGTTTTTGTACCCCTTTCCCGAATCTGCATGCCTGCCGTGTACTTATTTTTCCAAGTCTGACTCCTGGGATTCCTGTCTCAAGCACTACCTGTCACAAGGGGGTTTTCTTGATTTTCTCCATTATATTGTTTAAAAATACATTTATAATAATACATAAATGTATTTTATTTTTAACATTTTATTTTGAGTTTTGAATTCTCTTCTCTACCATTTCTCAACCCTTCCATGTTCATTGAGAGGCAAATAATGTGATATCAATTATACATGTTACCAAAGAAGAAATAAATAAAAATAAAGTGAAAAAATTATGCTTCAATCTGCATTCAGTTCTATCTCTGGAAGTAGATAGTATATTCATCATAAGTTCTTTAGAATTGTCTTTGATCATTGTATTGACTAGAATAACTAAGTCTTTCACAATCTATCATTGCCACAATATTACTGTTGCTGTGTAAAATCTGCTTCTGCTCCCTTCACTTTGCAACAGTTTATATAAATCTTTCTAGATTTTTCTGAAACCATTTGACTCATCACTTATTATTTTAACACAATAGTATTACACCATAATCATGTAAGAAAAGTTATTCAAGAGGGCAGAGCCAAGATGGCGACATGAAGGGATCCAGTCTTAGGAGCTCTCTGATAAAAACTCATAAACTAAGGACTCTAACTAAACTTTCAAGAGACAGAACCCACAAAGGGACTCAGTGAGGCAGTTCTCCTACTCAAGGTAACCTGGAAAAGAGCAGAAAGGCTCTGCTCTCCGGCCGGAGGGGCGGCCCGCCAGAGGGGTGGCCCACCAGAGCCAAAGAACTTCAGCCTCCCGGAGGCAGCCCCAGGGCGCTGGGAGCTGAGGTTCACAGCAGTGGGGGAGTCTTCTGAGCTGCACCCCGGGGAGCACCGGCACAAAGTGGGGGAACAGCGGGGGAACCTCTGCCAGAGCAAGCAGTGGAGCCCAGCCCTCAGGGCACACAGCCAGCAGCCTGGTCTTTTCCACAGCCTAGACCCGGAAACAGAAGCAGGTGGAGCTGGTAAGCAGGAGCCCCCAGGGCTGAGGGAGGGGAGTGAAGAGAGACTGCAGAGCTCTGTCCTCTGCCCCTGGAACAGGACTCTGGAGCTCTGACCACATTCAGATCCTGATCGCAGTCTAGGCCCCCTCATAGAGCAGCAGCCCCCCCCCCCACCTCAGCCCCGCTGGCAGAGGGGGGCGCTTATGGTCATTCACAGACCAGGAGGGAGGATAGAACCTCACACACTGAGACCCTTGTGGGAGTGTCCCAAAAGCTCAGGAAGCACACCCCCAAAACAGGCTTAGGCTGGGAAAATGAACAAAGAAACAAGAGGAAGACCATTGAGAAATATTTTGCAAATGAGCCCAAGAAGGATCAAAATACTCAGTCTGAAGATGAAGAAGCACAAGCTCCTGCATCTAAAGACTCCAAGAAAAACAGAAATTGGGCTCAGGCTATGATAGAGCTCAAAAAAGATTTTGAAAATCAAATGAGGGAGCTAGAAGAAAAACTGGGAAAAGAAAGGAGAGAGATGCAGGAAAAACATGAAAATGAAGTCAGCAGCTTAGTCAAGGAAATTCAAAAAAAATGCTGAAGAAAATAGCATGCTAAAAACCAGCTTAGGTCAAATGGATAAAACAGTTCAAAAAGTTATTGAGGAGAAGAATGCTTTAAAAAGCAAAATTGGCCAGATGGAAAAAGAGATAAGAAAACTCTCTGAGGAGAACAAATCCTTCAGACAAAGAATAGAATTCAGGGAGATTGATGAATTTACCAGAAATCAGGAATCAATATTTCAAAACCCAAAAAATGAAAGATTAGAAGAAAATGTGAAATATCTCATTGAAAAAACAACTGATATGGAAAACAGACTTAGGAAAGATAATTTGAAAATTATTGGAATACCTGAAAGTCATGATCCCGAAAAGACCCTTGACATCATTTTCAAAGAATTACTACAGGAAAATTGCCCTGATATTCTAGAAGCAGAGGGCAAAATAGAAATGGAGAGAATCCACCAATCCCCCTGAGAAAGAGATCCCAAAAAATCAACCCCAGGAATATTATAGCCAAGTTCCAGAACTCCCAAGTCAAAGGGAAAATATTACAAGCAGCCAGAAGGACACAGTTCAAATATCGTGGAGCTGCAGTCAGGATCACACAGGACTTAGCAGCAGCTACATTGGAAGATCGTAGGGCTTGGAATACAATATACAGGAAGGCAAAAGAGCTTAGAATGCAGCCAAGAATGAACTACCCAGCAAGGCTGAATGTCCTCTTCCAGGGAAAAAGATGGACTTTCAATGAACCAGGGGAATTTCAAAGGTTCCTTTTGGAATGGCCAGAGCTGAACAGAAGGTTTGATCTTCAGATACAGGACTCAGGTGAAGCATGGAGATTGGAGGAGAGGGGGGAAATATGAGGGACTTAATGAGGATGAACTGCATGTATAGAAAAATGATAGTGATAATATTCATATGAACCATCTCAGTTAATAGAGCAGGTAGAGGGAGCTTTTATAGTTGAAGCACAGGAGAAAGCTGAATTTGAAGATAAAATATGGTGTAAAAATGGAGTCAATAAGAAAAAAAGGGAAATGGAATGGGAGTAAGAAAAAAGAGAGGGGGAATAGTCCAAGATATTTCACATAATAAGATTTTTTTTATTACAATGAGCTATTGCAATGTTATGGAAGGGGGGAATGAGGGAAACTTTGCTCTCATCAGAGATGGCTAGGAGAGGAAATAGCAAATATACTCAATGGGGTATAGACAACTGGAGTAAGAAGGAGGGGGGAGCAGGGGGAAGGGCTGGGGATGTGAATAAAGGAGGAGAGGATGAACCATGGGGGGACAGTGGTCAGATATAACACAATTTCTTTTTTTACTTCTTGCAAGGGGCTGGGATTGGATGGCCTGCCCAGGACCATAGGGCCAGGTGGATTCTGGGCCTAAGGGGTGGTATGGGGGCTCAGGGCTTCTTGGCCCCAGGACCAGGGATCTGTCTGCTGCGCCACTCAGCAACCCTACAGCAGAGTTAGAGTGAAAGGAGAGAGAAAATATAGTACATGGTAGTGGGGAAATAAGAAAGGAGGGAGTTGCGATCAGCAATGTCAAGGTTGGAAAAATATGGAAGTAACTTTTGTGATGGACTTATCATAAAGAATGTGATCCACTCATGACAGAGTTGATGGTGTTGGAACAAAGACTGAAACACATTTTTTGTTATTATTTGGGGGAGGGTGCAGGGCAAGTGGGGCTGGGTGGCCTGCCTGGAGCCAGATTCGGACCCAGGTGCTCCTGGCTCAAGGGCCAATGCTCTATCTGCCACCCAGCCACCCCTACTATTATTACTATTTTATTTTATTTTGTGTCTTTTTTTTCTTCTTTTTGGCTTTTGCAGGGCAGTGGGGATCGGGTGGCTTGCATGTAAACATGGCTGGGTGATTATTGGGTTTATGAGGTTGGATATGGACTTGGGTGCTCGTGGCTCCAGGGCTGGTGCTTTGTCCATTGCACCACCTGGCCATACCTACAATTATTACTATTATTTTTTTTAATTTTAAATTTTTTTCTCCCCCTTTACTTTTTTGCCCAAGCAAGTCTATCTATATTCATGGGGGGAGGGGTATTTTGTTTACTTGTAAACAAGTATATTTTATTAATGTAAAGAAAAACATTTGTACAAAATGAGAATAAAAAATAAATTAAAAAATGATTTCAGAATCTCAGATCAGCTAAAATAAAAAATTATGAAAAGTTATTCAACCATACCTCCAATTGATGGGCATCCCTTTGATGTCCAATTCTTTGCCACCAAAAAAAAAGACCTGATAGAAATAGTTTTTTATATGTATAGATCCTTTTCCCTTTTCTTTGGTCTCTTTGGGAAAAAGACCTTGTTTTGGTATTGTTGGATCACAAGATTTGCAGTTTTGCAGTCCTTTGAGCATAGTTCCAAACTGTTCTCCAGAATTTTCCATTACTTTTCATTAATGTGTATTTGTGTGTGCTTATAAATATTTGACTATATGCATTTGAATGTATATACATGTATACAATGTACTTATATAATATAGAATATATGGAATATATTCTTTAGACTTCTCTTTACTTTGCTGTATCATTACTCATGTCTCATTCTCTATGTGTGAGTGCACCCCAAAGGTTCTGGCCTGCTCTTCTATCTCTTTCTCAATCCTGAAAGTATAGATAGGAAGCTACTCTTAGAAACAGGAAGATCTGTACACTATTAACATTTCCAAAACATCATGAAACATGAATGTGTGATATTATGTAAGTCTCTTTACCTATCAGGTTTTGTGACATGGCTAATATGGAAATGTGTTTTATATAATTTTGCATGTATAATTGACAATTTACATTGTTAGGACTCAGAGTAACAGTCTAAGATTGTGAATTGCAGAGGTAGAAGATGGTAGAGGATGTTTTGGAGCTGGAAGTTCTCTATATCAGTAAAATCAAAGGTCTATTTGTTATTTTATATATCCTATACTCATATATATATATAATATATTATATATATGTATATATAATATATATAGTGAATATAAGCTCCTTAAGGATTATTTTATTTTATTTTATTTTGGTCATTTTATACCATGTACCAAGAACAGGATCTGGTGCATAGTAGGTACTTAAATTCTTACTGAATTGAATTTTGTGATTCAAATGAAAGCCAGGACACCCAATAATTCTTTAGATTTGGAAGAAGATACAGGCCCTTTAATTAGCTAGATAGAATGGGAGTCTTTTGAAGTCCAGGGAACAGGTTCTTTTGTCCATTAATATTAAAATAAGTGGTTCACAGCAAGATTTTTACATTTGTTGTCTTTAGTAATAACCTCCCCCTTATGCTTTACTGTATATGTGCAAATAGTCAAAAACAATCCCTTGCAGATTGCTAACAAATGGTGTGCATCTAAGTACATCTCAGGGAAAACTGAAGCCAACAGTAACACTGAAATGCTAAGTAATGGCCAATTTTGCTTCCTCTGTAATGGAAATTGATGGAAGGAAGTTTCTTTGTAGGTAATTTGATTGATTTTAGTTTTACCACTTTAATATCAGACAAT
The DNA here is from genome assembly GCF_037893015.1 of Macrotis lagotis. Classification (NCBI taxonomy): domain Eukaryota; kingdom Metazoa; phylum Chordata; class Mammalia; order Peramelemorphia; family Peramelidae; genus Macrotis; species Macrotis lagotis. The sequence goes on from NC_133660.1 coordinate 170,814,704, forward strand.
ACTTGAAAGTGATTGTTGTAATTACACAAAGATAAGCTGATATTTTTCTTACTAATGTAGACCAACCACATAACAATATCCTCAAACATCTTCTCTTTCTATTCCCGTATTTATTCTCTTATTATCCCTATCACAAAGTATTATTTGCTTAAATTTTATTAAATTTATTTTCTGATCATAAGTGGGCTATATTTAGGGTGAGTTTTATTTCTTTAGGGTCTGTGAATTTGTGTTTACTTGTGTTGATAAGATTCTTTTAAGTGGAAGAAAGTAAAGGATGCATATATTTTAAAAAATTATTGTTTAAGAATGAAGGAATATAAGAACAAAATCTGAGAGAATCTTCTTTTCTTCTTCCTAGACACTTTGTGAATAGTATGGATGAAAGGAGTTTTAGAAAAGAGCCCAAGTAGGTTATCCTAGAACGGGTTACTTTGTTTCCACTCTGATTAATTTAAACTAGCTTGTCATCCCAAGAACTTCCTGTCTGCTGTAACTAGTTAGAGACCCCCTGAACGTTCTCTGGGGTTAATGGCATCTCCATATCTGAAGGACAAGCCAGATGCCCTCTCATGCCAGGGCCCAAGACAGTTTTTTACAGCAGAGTGAGAAATTGGTGGGGCAGCTAGGTGGTGTAGTGGATAGAGCACTGACCTTGGAGTTAGGAGGATCTGAGTGCAAATCACCCCTCGGACACTTAATAACTGTGTGATTTTGGGCAAATCACTTAACTCCATTGCCTTGCAAAAACTTAAAAAAAAAAGAAGAGAAATTGGTTTGGAATCATGGATCCGTGTTCAAATTCTACCTCAGCTGAATGCTATCTGTGTGACCTTGAACAAGTCAGTCTTTCTGGATCTCTGTTCCTCACTTTAACAGTAAAGAAGGTATTAGTATACATGCTCTCTAAGATCATTTCCCCATTCTAAATCCATTACCCTATGATCCTCAGAGCAGTGAACGTTCCTCAAGTGGCACAGCTTTTCCAGAGACGAAAGTACATGACACATTTTCTCTTGTGCCTGTGCTCAAGTCAATTAATAAATTTCTAACCACCTACTCAAGTACTAAGTGCTGGAGATTCAGAGAAAGGGTAAGACAATCCTTGGCCTCAAAATCCTCGCCTTTATTATGGAAAACAATACATAAAAATGATCTGTAGAGATGGAGAGTACCTGGGATGGGATGAAGTTCTGTGACCAGTGTGGGAAATGATTCAAGGAGGACTGAGTTACAGAGTGATTTCCTTTATGATTTGAAAATCATGAAGTTTAGGAAAATAATCCAATGAGTAATGAGGAGGTAAATGCCCTAGGTTCAAATGGATTATCAGAGAAGAGCTCCCAGATATCGCTACACACACACACACACACACACACACACACACACACACACACACACACTTTTTTTTTCAAACAAAAAAAGGAAGGGACCCAGGGGTGCTGAGAAAGGATGCTGAGAAATCAACGCACAGTTGATTTCATCTTGAAGAATGATAAATATCTGGAGATCATGAAGATAGCTTGATAGAGTGGAAAGAGCACTTAGATTTGGAATCAGAGGATCTAGATTCAACTTCTGACTTTTCTATTTATTATCTATGTGACCTTGGGCAAATCACTTAACTTTGAGGGTCAGTTTCCATAGCCATAAAATGAAAGATTTGGACTAGATGACCCAGTTCCTCATTCATAAATGGGGATAATTGATAGTTCCTGTGTTGTGAGATTCAAATGAGAAAATGTTTATTAAATTCTTTGTAGATTTTAGAGCATAAATGTCACTTATTATTATTGACTTGGAAATGAAGACAGTGATGCTTGTGTTTTACCTTCTGGGAGATTATAGGTAAGTCATTTTGGAAGTCAGTTTCCTCATTTGAAAATATGGGGAGGGCATCAGCTAGATGACAGTTAAAGCCCCTATCTACAATCCTTCTGTAAGACTACCGATTGTGTTGTCACAACACTCAAATTCACATTTGAAGATGAGATAGCAAACATCATAGAGGAAGATGAATGACCCCACGGACCATAAAGGTCCTGGTGAGCATCCTGGCTAGGGAATCATACAGAGTTTGCCCTTTGCATTAACCTTTCCCATCACACTGGGAAGAAGTGTGGCAGTCAGATCACCACTGAAGAGCCTCCTTTAATATAGGTAAATTTAGCTCTATGCTCACTGCTTATGGCCAGGGATGGAGACTGTTGAGCAAAATAGGTCATGCTGTTTCCTTCCATTCTGTTTTGCACCTTTGCCTCCTTGGAGTATCACTGCTGTATCAGCTGAGACCACTGACAGTTGCTTATTGGTGGGCATGTGTCCAACTGAGTGTGTTTACCACTTGCCCAATGTGTGTGCTCTGGAGCTCCAGGGAACCTCTGCTGTGAAGCTGCCCCTGTTGTTAGCTGTCAAAACCTGGATCCTCTAACAGAATCCCTGAAAAACCTGACATTATTGAGTATGAATTCTTTGGATGAAATGATGCTGGGAATGAGACATCTAAGGCATTATAAAAAGCCGAAATTTCACAGACAGGGCAATAGAAAAATGCCATGAGAACAATATTCCAGTAATTATAAAAGACATTACTTTCCCCTCAGTAAGGGATCTTAGAGGTCAGGGACTGGGTCTTTTTCTTTAATATCTTCCAGGGTGCCTCAAAACATGCTGGGTGTTTAATTAATACTTTAAAAGCACGTGTTGCAAAGAACTCAACTTTATTTTCATGGAAATTTCATAGGAATTTTGAGTTAGAAGGATCATTTGATCCAACACCCTGATTTAATCGGTGAGGAAGTAGTGATGTAGAGATGTATCAGCTTTAAGATTTTAGCCCAGGTTTTTTAACTCTAAATTTTTTGCTAACCTTCCTTGAAGGGGAAGAAAAAGACTAATGTAAATACACCTTAGCATGACCAGTTCTTATTTAAGCAAGTAAACAGGGAATGAGAAAAGACTCCCTTTTCTAGTATGTTTGTTTACTTGATCCTAGCACAGATAATTTTTCATTATATAGACATTTTATTTGTTTTCCAATTACCTATAATGGTAGTTTCCAGCTATCTTTCTTTTGCAAGTTTTTGAGTTTTACAATTTTTTTCTTCTCTCCCTCCCTTTCTTCCCTCCTACCCCTAACAGAAGGCAATCTGATATAATCTTTACATTTGCATCCATGAAATGCATAGATCAAAACTGAATATGTTGTGAGAGAAGAAACAGATCCAAAAGGAAGAAGGAAAACATTAGAGATAGCAAAATTACATAATACATAAGACAACTTTTAAAAATTGAATATAACAATCTTTGGTCTTCATTTAAACTCCTTTTTCATTTAAACAGCTCTTTCTCTGGATGTAGATAGTATTCTCCATCACAAAATTCTCCCTGATTATTGTACTGATGGAATGAGCAAATCCATCAGGGTTGATCACCACTCCATGTTATTGTTAGTGTTTACAATGTTCTTCTGATTCTGCTCATCTCACTCAGCATCAGTTCATGTTAAGTCTTTTTTTTTTTAAGTTTTTTTTTTACAAGGCAAATGGGGTTAAGTGGCTTGCCCAAGGCCACACGGCTAGGTAATTATTAAGTGTCTGAGACTGGATTTGAACCCAGATACTCCTGACTCCAGGGCTGGTGCTTTATCGACTGCGCCGCCTAGCCGCCCCTATGTAAGTCTTTCCAGGCTTCTGAAATCTTGTCCCTCATGATTTCTTATAGAACAACTGTGTTCCATCACATACATAGACCGCAATTTGTTCAACCATTCTCCAACTGATGGGCATCCCCTTAATTTCTAATTCTTTGCTACTACAAAAAGAGCTGCTTATGAATATTTTTGTATAAGTGATGTTTTTACCCTTTTTCATGATCTCTTTAGGGTATAGACCTAGTATAGGTATTGCTGGATCAAAGGGTACGTACATTTTTATTGCCCTTTGGACATAATTCCAAATAGTTCTTCAGAAAGGTTGGATGAGTTCACAGCTCCACCAACAATGCATTAGTGTCCCAGATTTCACACATCCCTTGCAACACTGATCATTTTCCTTTCTGGTCATATTGATTAATCTGAGAGGTGTGAGGTGGCACCTTAGAGATGTTTTAATTTGCATTTCTCTATTCAATAAGGATTTAGTAGTAGTTTTTCATATGATTTTTTTTGATTACCTTGTCTGAGAATTAGTGTAGGTATTCTTATCCTGAGGTCTGTGAACATTAAAAAAGATTGTTAAATGTATTTCAGTATAATTAGCTTCATTTGTAATCATATGCATTTTATTTTATGCATTAAAAATAATATTACTCTGAGAAGGGGTCAATGACACACAAAGAAAGGTTAAGAGCACCCACATAGTTCATATTATCAGGTGCTTGAGATATTTTGAATTTGAGAAGGGAAAATTGAGAAACAGCTCTGCCTTATGTGGTGGTTTCAAGGACATGTAAATATTTGTGTAATGAAGACCAGGTAGAGGATAAGATGGTGATTTGCAATTTTAAAAAGACCTTTGGGCTTAACACATGCCAAACTGGAGTTTGGGAGATTGGATTGGAAGCTAAGAACTCCTAGCTTGGAAAGAGAATTAGAAGATGTAGTCAGAGTGTGTTCTGAGTGTATTCTCATTTGATAGTTGAAAAGAGGGAGTTATATGTGAATATGTAAGTCAAATTTATGTGTTCATATCAGCTTATTGTGGAAACAGTAAAGATACTCAAAAGGGTTTATAGTGAATAGATTTAGTCTCTAGAAAATTATTGTAACCTCAAGGTACCCTGTTGGGACAGCAATCACTAAAAAATATAGGTAACAAACTTCAACCAATATATTTACTTTTGTGAAGCAGACAGCCTGAGGTCATAATGGATAATAATAATAATAATGATAGCAGTAATAGCTAACAATTTTTGATTTGTGTTTCTTATAACCTGTCTAAGAACTTTAATTACCTCCATTTTTATAAAGATGCCAGTATACCCAAGGAATGCAAAACTGTGTTCCTAGATATTATAATAAGCCCACAGTGATAAAGGCTTTTTCATATGTCAGGCAGGTCCCATTCTACTTTATTTATATGATATCCCATTCCTCAACAATCATGGGAAGGGTCCAATTAGACCTAAGTTCACTATCTCTAAGAACTGTTACATGACTTGAACTTTCCCAAGTGGAAGTCAATTCTTTATGCCATATACCTAAGAAGAGAAAATTCATTAATCTTTCTGGATTAAACCCTGATTTTGGGAAGGTTGCCTGGATTGGGTAAGTGACTCACTTCTTAGACTTATATTGTAGTGAAGGAGCCGGGGAAGTACATCTCAAATCTAAATGATATACTCCTGTTTGTAATGGGAAAAAATTGAAATGTCTAAATAGACCACCACCCATCAATCAAGAAAATCTGCCAACACTTCATTTATTTATCAAATGTTAAAAGGCTACAGAGGCACTAGCAACTTAAAGGGCATTACCAAATTTTCATAATGTCTGATCCAGGTCCAGAAGACTTTCTTCCTCTTATCTAGGTCTTAATTTTAAGGTTATATATCTCAAACAAGTCCAAGTTTCTAAAGGTACAGAGCCCCTGAAATTTAGTGAAAACATTTCAAATCATAAATTTAAAGAAGGAAGGGAACAGAAGTCATCAAGTTTTAGCATCATGGTTTTGGAATTGGAAGGGTTTTTCAGAGGTCAGCTTTTCCATCCGTCCTTGTATTCCACAGTTAAGAAACTGAATCTCAGATTATATGTGAGTGATTTATATGTAAGTAAGCTTCCTTGGTTTACAGTTCAAAGGATTCTGAATGATCCATTTCATCCCAATATCAAACCCAAAGAGAGTGCCATCTTTAGAGTTGCCTCCAACTCATTTAATGTCTCTAAATTGGTCTTACCGTCCCTCACCCTCTCCAATCCATTTTCTATCCTGCTGCTAGTATTTTTCTTAAACACAGATTTCAGTATTTCACTTCATTTTGCCCTAATGGGTCTTAATTGCTTCCTGAATAAAATATAAACTCCTCTTTCTGGTTTGAAAAATTTCACAGCCTCTCCCAAACCCACCTTTTCCCCTCATTATATATAACTCTTCTTCTAGCCAAACTGTTTTTTTCCTACTCACATATAGTATTCCATCTCTTATCTTTGCACTTGTCTTAGCCCATAACCAGAATCCACTGCTTCCTAACCTCTGCTTTGCATAATTCCTTACTTTTTTTTTTAAACACTCTGTTCAAGCAAGAATTTTTTCTTAATTCTCCTGACTGGAACCTCCTACCTTCCTAAACTACTTCATATTTATTCTGTATGTGATATGTGTACATGGTTTTTTCCCTCAATAGAATGTAAATTCTTTAGAGTAAAGGTTGATTCATTTTTGTCTTTGGAGCCTCAAGGATTGACATATCATAGACATTTAATTAATGTTTGTTGATTGAGCTATAAGTGCTTATCATTCTTTGAAACTATCTAGCATTTCAATCCAGTCTATAGGTGTGGACCAGAATTAGATTTTGTACAAATTAAGTCCACTAAATAATAATTTGTAATAATAATAAAAAATGATAATCCAACATTTATGTAGTGCTTATGATGTATCAGTAACTGTGCTAAATACATTTATTGTAATATTTTCAGATTTAAACATGGATTAATTCTTAAACCTCTGTATCCTCTTCTATCCTGTTGGGTTAACTTGACTCAGCTCACAATATTATAGAGTTTAGTTGAGAAACAAAGGTTTGATCTGCCAAACATCAAGCACCTTGAAAACCTTAAGATTTTATTGAAAAAGCAGTGACTGGGGTAGAAGTGGTAGAAAGGATTCTTTTATTATCCTTCCTTTCCCTAGATGTTTCTTACTATTTTCTCTCTCATTTCCCTTGTCCAAATGTGTGCCTTCTCATCTTCTCTGAGTCTTTCTGATCTTCTCTGGACAGATAGGTGCAAGATGTGAATATGCAACCAAATTTTTGCAGAAGTGAGAGAGAACTATCTTGAGTTGAAGCATCTCCTTGGACCATCTTCTGGTTTTTAGGTCCTTAAATTTCAAATTAAAAACTTGAAAGGAAGGGTAGGATTTTGGGAAGATGGTGGCATAGGTCAAAAAAACTTTAGACTCTCCTGCACAAAAAAAAAGACAGAACATCATCTCAGAGCAGCAGAAGTCAACACAAGGTAAAGCAGTTGTCCTCCTGTGACATTCAGATCTCCAGGAATGAGACTGAGCTTGAGTGAAGTGCAAACACCTCTAGGCTGGTTCTACAGAATCAACAGTAAAAAATGCAGCCACACCGAGAGTCATCCCTGGTCGTAAAAATCTTTTATTTCACAGACAAGGACATCTGTGGTCTGTAGCAACCAAATGGACTTTAAGGAGCATTATATTTGTGGGGAAATGTGGTTGGAGACCCTAATTGTGGCTTAGTAATAGAGAGGAGAGCCTAAGGTTGAGCCCCCAGTACAGTCTCAGTAAATAACAATAAGAAGTATCTGAGACTTGGGGCATCATTCTCCATACCTACAACTTGGTTACATAATATTTGCTAAACACAAAAGTAAAACAAAAAATAAATAAATGAAGATGTGTAAGTAAAGGAGAATGAACCCAACCAATTTACTGTGGGGATAGAAAAAATTCTGAGTTCATATTCAAAGGAAGATAATAGATCTTAAAAAGCCATTCATTTTTCAATGAAAAACATCAAATGGTCCCAAGAACAAAAAGTGATATTGGAAGAACTTAAGAAGGACTTCTTAAATCAAATAAGAGAGATTGAAGAACAATTAGAAAAAAATGAAAGAAATTGAAGGAAATCAAGAAAATTATTAAAAGAAAGTCAATTAGAAATAGAGAATCAGGGGCAGCTAGGTGGCACAGTGGATAGAGCACAGGCCCTGGAGTCAGGAGTACCTGAGTTCAAATCTGGCCACAGACACTCAATAATTACCTAGTTGTGTGGCCTTGGGCAAGCCACTTAACCCCATTTTCTTGCAAAAACTAAAAAAAAAAAAAGAAAGAAATAGAGAATCAAAAACTCAAGAAAGAAAATAATTCCTTGAAATCTAGAATTGGGCAAGCAGATGCTAAATGATATTCTAAGGCACCAAGACATCATTAAACAAAATTTAAAAAATGAAAAAATAGAAGAGAAATGAAACATCTCATTAGATAAACAATCAATCTGAAGAACAGATTGAGGAAAAATAATATGAAAAAAGTTGGACTGCCTGAAACTTATGATTAAAAAAAGAATCTTGGGCAGCTAGGTGGTGCAGTGAATAGAGCACCAGCCCTGGAGTCAGGAGGACCTGAGTTCAAATCTTACCTCAGACACTTGACACTAATTACCTAGCTGTGTGACTTTGGGAAGTCACTTAAACCCATTGCCTTGCAAAATCCTAAAAATATTAAAAAGAATCTTGATTCAAGATTACAAGAAGTTATCAAGGGCAATTGCTCTGAAATTCTAAAATAAGAAGGTAAATTAGAAAGAGAAAAAAATCCACTAAGTATCACCTGAGATTCAAGAAGAAAATTTAGAGGACTATCTTAGCAAATTTCAGAACTCCCAGATAAGAGAGAAAATGTTGGAAACAATAAGGAAAAAAACTAATTCAAATATTATGGAGCTACAATAAGGATTATACAGGATTCAGCAACTACTATGTTGAAGGACCCCAGGTTTTGGAATACTATGTTTGTAGAGCAAAAGACCTGGAGCTGCAACAAGGAGAGCTTGCCTACCAAAATTAAATATAATCTTTAGTGAAAAAAGATGAGCATTTAAGAAACTCAAAGACTCAGATATTTGTAACACAAATAGCAAAACTTAGGGGAAAATTTGACATATAAGATCCAGGAGAAATATAAGTTAAACATGAAAGATCAATTATAAGGGATTCAATAAGGTCAAATTGTTTATTTAATATATGTGAAAATATTAGCAATACTCTTATCATTGTTATCATTAGTTGAATAGTTTGAAAGAAAGGTATGGGCTGAACTGAATATGATAAAGTGATTCTGACAAGAAATAAAACTGTGTAGGGAGAAATAAAGAGTAATCTATAAGGCATAAAAGGAAAAAATGATTCAGGAGAAGTTAGTAAGGAGGGTGGCTAGAACCCTATTCTCCTTGGGAATGGGAAAAATAAGGAGCAAAATAAACAATAAGAAACTGTAGTTTAGAATGTGAATGGAACAAATTTACCCATAAAATGGAAATTAATAGCAGATTAAAATTTTGAATTTAAAATATGTTACTTTCAGGTAAAATTATAAAAATGAGATATACAAAGATAAAATAAAGAACATCAATATAATTTAGTATGTAAAAAAAGTTGGAATGGTAATCATGACTTCAGACAAAATTAAAGTTGAAATAGTTTAAATCAAAAGAGAAAAATAGAGAAACTATACTATGTATCAACAATATCATTCAATATTGTTTCAGATCATTTAAAATACCTTGACAGCAAAAATTACCTGAGAGTATACCTGCAAAAATAGACACAGGAACCATATGAATATAAACATAAAACACTTTTTATACAAATAAACTCAGATCTAAATATTAAAGTAATATTTATTATTCATAGATAAATAGTGTGAATATAATTTTAAAAATGACAGTTTAACCTAACTAATCTCTTTGTTCAGTGTCATCCCAATTAAATTACTAAAATTTATTTTATTAAGTTAGGAAAAAATAGTAACATAATTCATTGGAAGAATTAAAGGTCAAGAACTCTGAAGAAGCCAGGGAAAAAAGATACAAAATAGATTCGGCAGCACAGCAAGTTGAGCAGAATCAGAAGAACATTGTACTCCATAACAGCAACATGGGGGTGATAATCAATCTTAATGGACTTGCTCATTTCATAAGGGACAATTTTAGGGTATCTGCAATAGAGAATACCATCTATATCCAAAGAAAGAACTATGTAATTAAAAAAAGACCAATGACTATTACCTTCAATTAAAAAAGTTTTCATATGTACTATGTAATTTTGCTATCTCTTATAATTTATTCTTTCCTTAAGGATATTATTTTTCTTTCAACACATTCAGTTTTGATCAATGTATAGCAGAGAAGCAATGTAAAGATTATCTGACTGCTTTCTATGGGGGGGAGATGAGGGGAGGGAAGGGAGGTTGGGGAAAAATTGTGAAATTCAAAACATTACAAAAAATGATAGGTAGATACTACTATTGTATATAATTGGAAAACATAAAATATTTATATTAAAAATAGAGTCAGCAATATCAGATCTTAGCCTGTATTAGGAGGTGAAAGCATTGTTGTAATGTAAAAAGAATAATTTTGATTATTTTTAAATTAAAAATTTCTTGCAGAAATAAACTTATATTGGCAAGAACATAAGGAATGCAGAAAATTGAGGGGAAAAAACTTTCACAGAAAATCTCTTGTATTTGGATTGGAATATTGCTGTGGTGTAGGAAATGATGAATTAATTGGTTTAGAAAAAACATGGAAAGACATGGACTTATGAAGGAAGATGCTATCTACCTTCTCAGAAATAGATGATAGGAAGAAATAAGCACAGTAGGAACTTGATATATATGAGTGTATATGTAATATGTTTATTCATATCTCTGTGTATGTATATATATTATATATATATATAATATATATGTATATATATTATATATATATATCCCTGCTTACTTAATTAGAGTTTTCATTAAGGTGATGAGAGGAGGGAGGGGGGGAAAAGAGCAAAATGTGCACAGCAGAGAAAAACAACAACAAAACAATAACAAAGAATGACTAGGCATCTTTGAATACAAGATATGGTATTTACTATAAAGGCATTCTTGAATGGAAATTGATTGTTTTATATTAAATCTTCTCCTATGACCTGCTGTGTTCATGGCAATGTTTTTGTTTTCCTTTTCTCACTTTGTGATTAAGTTTGAATTTTTTAAAAAATATAAAAGTATCTTGAAAGAAAAGTAAAGATAGAATTTATTTTTGCTAGTCATTTTCTTCTTTTAGTCTTGTTTTCACAAAGTTTTTGATTGAAACAGCAAGTTGTTGCTGAAGGGAAAGAAAATGCTCAAAGATTTAGACTTTCAAGTAATTTTACCACTGGTTGCTGTTAAAAAAAGGACTTTTTTTGTTTTGTTTTAAATGAGAGTGAAAACCTCAAAGTTGAACAAAGGATGTTGAGCAGGGCATTGGATCAAAAGTTCTCATAAAGGACCTGTAATCCTTCAAGAACAAAATACGCTCTTCTTTATACTCACATACCTGCTACACTAGTTCAGTTCTCAATAATTTCTTGATCTGATTATTATGATTTTCTTCTAATTAGTCTGTCTGCTTAAGTTACTATTCATTCTGATCCATCATCCACTAAACTGTCAAGATAATTTTTCTAGAGGATAGGGTCTAACTATATCTTGACCTCTAACCCAAACTCACTCAAGTAGCTCTCAGCATATATCAACCCTACTCAATGAACTCCAATAGTTCTGTACTACCTTCAAGATCAAATAAAAAATGCCAATTTGCTTTTAAAGTTTTTCATAGCCTAATCTTTGTTTGCCTTTCTAATCTTCATATGCTTCATTTCCTTCCACTGTTTTTCTTGCTTTTCTTTGGCTAGGATATCCATTGCCATCCCTAGACCATTGTTGTGCTGTCTCTCTACTTCAACGCTTTCCCTTATATAAGACTCAGATTATTTTCCACTTTTTGTAGGAGGCCATTCCTACTCAGCTACAAATGCCTTCCCTTCACATTGTTTTCCATCTATTTTGTGTATATCTTGCATGTACCTAGTTATTTTTATGTTGTGTCTCCCATTAGATAATGTTCTTGGATACATAGGCTATTTTTGCACTTTGTGTTCCCAGTTCTTCATATAGTGCTTGGTATAATAGTGAGTCCATAATAAATGTTTGTGTACTGACTGATGAAGATGCCATTTGATACATTAGAGCTGTAGGGGAAATGGACCATTTTAGGTCATCATTCAATGCATTATTTCTAGAGTGAACTAAATGGCTCCCATATGACCTGGCAATGTCTTTCTAAGCTTTTAACTTCTTACTAGGAAATGAATTAAGGAAGAATAAAGCTAGCTTTGTAACTCAAAGAATTTCAGAGTTGGAAGGGACTTCAGAGGCCATCCAAACTTTAAATTGAACAAAAATCTTTTCCCCCACTCTTTTACATGCAATATTCCTAGTGAGTGAGTGGTCATCCAACCTAATCTTGAAAACTACTAGTAAAGGAGAACCTATTATTTCTGGATAATCCACCTTTGGATTGTTCTAATTGTTGGAAATTTTTTCCTTATGTGCAGCTTGCTCTGTTTGTCATGAGTTTTGCCATTTGGGGAGTAAGAGAATTCTTTCCTCAAATGGTGAACCTTTAGATTCTTAAAAGCAGATTTTTTGGAAATTGTAAAGATCTTTCACAATCCCAAAAGTCTTATAGAATAAAGCCCCATCTTTTTAATAACAACAGTTTATAAGTGTTTCTATTTGTCAGCGAGTCATGTTAACATTACAATCTTTAAAGAGTTAAAAATGAGTGTCACTGGGGCAACTAGGTGGTGCAGTGGATAGAACATTGACCCTGGAGTCAAGAGAATCTGAGTTCAAATCCAGCCTCAGATACTTAATAATTACCTAGCTGTGTAACCTTGGGCAAGTCATTTAACCCCATTGCCTTGCAAAAACTAAAAAAGAAAGTAAGTGTCACTGAGATGGCTATGGACTCTTATATTGGATGTGAATAGGCTGCCATTCATAACAATGAATTATAAAAATGAATCAGTGAAGTATATAATCAAAATAGAAGATGGGCTTATGAGGAGAACAAGTTTTAACCAATGGATCATCCATGTACTTTCCTGGAAACCTTATAATATTAGGAGAGGGTGAGCAAGAATTTTGTAGCACACTGGCCTTCCTGTGATGAACATATGGGAAAATATGGTCAACACATATGGGCAATACACAGCATGTGCAGGCATAGATGGGCTATGATTTTCATTGTCATCCTTATTAGGGAGATCAAAGATCTATTTTAACACCTTTTTTGCCTTGTCTGGAATATATAGCCAGAGTTACCTCAACTGAAATTCATATAGTAAGGTTTCCAGTCATCTTTTCATGCTGGACTCCTACTTCTGAATGGGATCTACCTTATTTATACAATTTTGAAAATAAGGTTTCCAGAATCAGACATAATATTCCAGATGTGACATGATAAGAATGTTCCTCTGCTTAATTCCAAACATTGTATCCCCCTACAGAGATTCAGACATCATTAACTCATTGTACTGTTGCTTCATATTATTGTCCTTATGGTTCACAAAAATAATTAGATCTTTCCTTGGTACTTGTTATCCAGCCATAGTATTATCTTATGAAGTGAAGTCTTTACAAAATATAAGCTTGTAGGGGCAGCTAGGTGGTACAGTGGATAGAGCACCAGCCCTGGAGTCAGGAGTACCTGAGTTCAAATCTAACCTCAGACACATAATAATTACCTAGCTGTGTGGCCTTGGGCAGGCCAATTAACCCCATTGCCTTGCAAAAAAAAAATATAAGCTTGTACATTAAATTTTGCCTCATTTAGTATGGTCCAGTATCCACATTTATCAGAATCTTCTTTTTTTATATTCAACAACTCTTTTGCCCAAGAAAGTAGTTCTAGTTCTGTCTCATCAGCAAAATGATAATAATATCACCCATTATTTCTTCTGCAGATAAAAATAAGAACTGAACTATGACTTTATTGTTATAGTGACTTCCCAGATGAGGCAATTCTCTTTACTGATGCAACTTAGGGAAAATTTCTTTGAAACTTTTCTTAAAAGGATATCTTGTGTCCCAAGAGATTTGCCTATAGTCACAGACCCAACAAGAGACAGGACTTCAACCCAGGTCTTTCTGGCTGGCAAGCTATGTTTTTGACTGATGCTTCACATTGCTTCCTCATCTAAATTTCATTAAAGTGTTGTTGGAACAGAGTTAAGAAATTTTAGGATACCTTTAGGATACTACAATCCATCTTCAGAGCTAACTCAGGGACTATTCTTTTGGTCAGGTCAATCACTCAAATCACTCAATCAGTTCTGTACCTGTGCCATAGTATGTTATGCTATCACCTGGGCATACCTCCTTATCTTGTCCACAGGAATATATTATTTACAAATTGATCTGCTGAAATATATAGTATTCTATTAATTTACCACTTTTTCCCAATGTCAAAAAATAAAAATGTTGTTAGTCTAGTATGATTTATTTTTTTATAAATTCAAGCTGACTTTTTAATGGTCACTTTTTTTCCTTTCTATGTGTTGACACATATTGTAGAATTGCTAAGAATCAAAGTCAAACTTAATATCCTATAGATTTTGATTTTACTCTTTTTCGTTCTCCATAGTCTTTTAAAGATCATAGACAATAGGTCAACAATGACAAACAGCAGTTCTTTCCTGGGGTTTACTTTGTCAGGATCCGCTGTCTTGAATTTATTGAGATCAGCTAGGTGCTTTCTTACCTACCATTATTTACCAGGTTTTTTCTTGTTAACCATTTTTATTCTCTCTTCAATCAAAAGGGGGAAAATCCACCCTGGAAGGGTAAATAGAAATGAAATAAGAATTGAGCAGATTTGCTTTCTTATATTATTCATTATCTGTGGGCCTCAAGTTCAGGATCAGTTAAAGGAACTTGGGCTATTTAGCTTAGAGATCACATCCATAATAAACAATATTCAATTTCTTTTATAATTCTCATTTTGCCACCAATGGTGAATAACATGATGTATTGGATAAAATAGATCCTGAATCCAGAAAAACCTGAGTTTAAGTTTCACTTCTAAAATATATTGAATATTTGATTCTGGGAGTATCACTAGTGCTCTAGACCACTCTATGAATTGCAGAGAAAGGGCCAGCATACAATCATTGGTAAAGGAAGTTTCCTCATTCAAAATTTCCCTATGCAAATGAAATTACCAGTTCAGAACCTAGTCATAACCTTATTCCCAAAAGCCTTAAAAAAAAGTAAATTAATATGCCCAAAGGGCAATAAAAATGTGCATACCCTTTGATCCAATAATACCACTACTGGATCTATTTCTTGAAGAGATCATGAAAAAGGGTAAAAACATCACTTGTACAAATATATTCATAGCAGCCTTGTTTGTGGTGGCAAAGAACTGGAAATTGAGTGAATGTCCATCAGTTGGGGAATGGCTGAACAAATTGTGGTATATATATGTTCTGGAAACTATTGTTCTATTAGAAACCAGGAGGGATGGGAATTCAGAGAAGCCTGGAAGGATTTGCATGAATTGATGCTGAGTGAGATGAGCAGAGCCAGAAGAACATTGTACACCCCAACAGCAACATGGGGTTGATGATCAATCTCATTTCATCAGTGCAACAATCAGGAATAATTTTAGGGTATCTGTGATGGGGAATACTATCTGTATCCAAAGAAAGAATTGTGGAGTTCAAACAAAGACCAAAGACTATTACCTTTAATTTAAAAAAAAATTATTATGTAATTCTGCTATCTTTTGTATTTTATTTTTTCCTTAAGGATATGATTTTTCTCTCAAAACATTCAGTTTTGATCAATGCATATGATGGAAACAATGTAAAGACTATCAGACTGCCTTCTTTGGGGGGGGGGGGGGAAGGAAGCTAGATTAGGGGAAAAATTGTAAAATTAAAAAAAAATTTTAAAAAAGCATCAATTCAGCTCCTTAGGCATTATCAACCAGGAGAATATTTTCCTAGAATTGTGGTACTCTTTTATACTTATAATAGCTGCCCCTATCTTTAGAATTTCAAACCTCTTGGACTAACATTCATTGAATAAGGGTTTCTAGTTCATTGTGTTTATTATCACACTTTTTGCGTTTGTATATAGATATCTGAAACAAAGGATTTCATTATGGGTTCTCTTCTTGAATATTGTCTCTTGTGAAATACTGTCCTTCTTCCTACATTGAATCTACTTGTCTCTCTGTGATCACACTTGTACATAAACACAAATGTACATAAACTTTTTTTCTCTTCTGCATTTCTTTTCATTTTAAAATTCTTTTCATTAGAATTTACTAGCAATTCACAAGAAGGAATGTGCTCTTCTGGCTTTCAAAACAAAACAAAACAAAACAAAACAAACCAAGAGTTTCAAATGGAGGGCATGTTCTACTGTTTTTCGTTGTTCATAAGTAGTTTGAACAATCTAAAAAAGATTATTCAGATTTCTATGTGTAATGAAAGTCAAATTCCAACTCTGTAATGCACTTCTTATAATGGTTAAGTGTAAGCATAGTCATTTCATAGACATTTATAACTCATTACATATATGTCTAATCTTCAGTAATTCATCTATTAACCCCCCTACATCTTTTCAGGTGGCTTTCATGAGTTGTTGTGGACAAAAGGCTTCTAAAACAAAACACACACATACAAAAAAAATACCCCTACAGAATCTGATGAACACTTTATAAAAAGTATCTCTTATGTATATCTTTATCTTAATCCTAATTCCTCATGCCAAAATTTGCTAATTTGTAAATATGTTTAACAAAATATGTATGTAAAATGCTAAGCTGACTGTTCCCTGCTTGGGGATGGGTTGGGAAGGAAGGGTGGAGGGAAATTTTGTAATTTGGAAATATGCATGTACAAATGGATAAAATTTAAAAAATAAATTAAAAAACAGGTTATTAAAACTCATTCTTGTCTTTTCATTAAGGGTTATTTTTATCCAGGTCCTCCCATAAATCCTCCAGAGAAGTTCTCTCCAATGCACTGGAGACCTCAGTCTAGAATTTTTCATTTTCCCTGGTACCAAAGCAGAACTTGGTGGGGGGGTTATAGTTATATTATGCCATTTTCTTGTTATATGACTGATTCATCCATTTGCCTATCTCATTATAAACATTTTGGATATCATCTGTGCTACCTCAGGCATGAAAGTTATATTTGCTTATATACATACATACATACATATGTATATATGCACACACACATATATATATATGTACATATATATATATGTCAGACTCTTTACATGCCTCTCCTTCTTTAGTTCACTGATAGGTTTTTTTTGGTTTAATTTTTGCAAGGCAATGGGGTTAAGCGGCTTGCCCAAGGCCACACAGCTAGATAATTATTGTGTCTGAGGCCGAATTTGAACTCAGGTACTCCTGACTCCAGGGACGGTGCTCTATCCACTGCACCACCTAGAAGTCCCCTTGGTCACTAATAGTTTTGATTCTTTTAGGGATTGCTGTATTCTATCATTCAATGTTACATGTCATAACAACTTATAATGTATAATCTTTAAAAATAGTGCTTCTCGCTATTGTTATGCCAAATAACAAATTAGTGCCCAAGTAAACTTATGTTATCATGAATCCTAAAGCAATACATTCATTATATTTTTGAGTCAACTTATCCATGAATCACACACCTATTAGTAGAGCTATGATATATCACGGCTAAATGTTGTCATTAAAATTGGTTTAGAACAAGCATGAGAGTAATCTGTAGAAGACGTCTTCCTCATTAGATACGATGGTTATTGCAGTATATTCAGTCTAACACAGCATTGTCTTTGGGAGGAATTTATCATGGAATACTTGTTTTATCTTGACTGAAGTTCAGGTTATAAATTTAAGTGTGTTACAAGGTTCAGTTTTCTTGAGTTTTTGTCTTTGTCTCTTGGGAGGGTAAATTGATCAGCAACTTTCCCAGTCATGTCCAGGAGATAAGTGCAAATCCTTCTCAGATGTTCCTCATATATTCCTTTTCTGGGTTCTATTTAGAATTGTTTTCTTTTTAAAAGCTAGCATTAGAGTTAGTAATGTGTAATGTAATGTGCAATGTAATGGATAATGTGTAATGCAAATTCAAATATAATTAACATTTAACTTTGGAATCAAGCCAGAAATGTAATCAGAAATGCACCCAAATGGTGACACACTCAGCTTGTCTTTGCTGATTCAACAATTCTTCTCTTCTATTGGTAGACTGGGTTGTAATTAATAATAATGATAATAATAATATTCATATAGCACCTACTCTGTGAAATTCACTGTGCTAAATATTTTGCATTTATTTTTTTTCTTGATCCTCATAGCAACCTTGGGAAGTAGGTGCTATTATTATCCTCATTTTACAGTTGAAGAAACTGAGTCAAATAAAGATTTTTTTTTGTAATTTACCCAGATCATACAACTAGTAAGTGTCTCAAGTCAGCTCTGAACTCGGGTCTTCTTGACTCTAGGCTTATTACTCTCCCTATTGAACTGCCTAACTGCCTCTATTTTTTAATATCCCTTTTTTGCCTGGAAATTAATTTATATACAAAGCAGGTCTGAAATAAGCTTTATTTATAATACAGGCCTGAAATAAGAATATGAACTGAAGAAGAGTTCTTGGAATTGTGAGGGATCTGGGCCCCAGGAATAAAATGTATAGATCCAAATTAAGTATGAAGGTGAGCCAGATGTCTTAAAGTTCAAAATCAGTTTCTTATACTTCTTACCACCTCCATCCCTTTCCTGCACCTGAGCTTTCCAATTTTTCTTTTGTTTTTGTTAGGCAGCATGTTTGGCCACCATTTCACTTCTATCTTCCTTCTCCCTTTATATTTGTTGTTCTTGACCATTTTCCTTATACTCCTGGTTCATAGTCATTTAGATTTAACTCCAACCTTTTGCAGTTTAGGGGCTAGGCCTTTCTAGCTTATAACTAGATATATTGCAAGTATGGATGAACCCATCAGGGTTCCTCCAATGTGATCAAACTCCTCTCAGGCAACTTAATAAACAACTAGGTATCTCACTGCCTTCCCTAGTATAGATTTATAAGTCTAAGAGATGTTAATGGTCATCTAGTCCAAACTCTTCATTTTACAAATGAGAAAACAGGCCCATATAGGTGAAGTGCTTTGTCCAAAATCAGACAGCTACTAAATAGAATAGCCAGCTCCATTGGGTTGTAGAGAAAAAAAGATCTTCAAACATTTGAGTCATAGAACTGCATTCAGTCTTTGTGACCTTTTTCTTTCAATATTGTAAATGCCTCTGGCCCTTTCTTCTATATATGTCAAAGAACACTGAGGGAAATTTTAACCTTCTTGGTTAAAACTCACCTTTATTTCAAGTATTTTCAGGACATAAAATGAAAGTATTATAACTGTGAAATTTTTGCCTATAGTACAGAATGTTAATGATTTGTGATGTTACAGGGCAACCTTATAATGTGCTAGGAACTAGAAATAAAGGGGTAAGTGCTGTCCTTTGGTTGACCCTTTTGGAATGGCAGAGAATTTCTTTGAAGGTTCATATTCATATTCAGATCCAGCATATGTTCTATGCTTTTGTGGTTATAGTCAGTGATTTGCAGGGGTTTGAAGAGGTCTATTAGGGTTTCTGAAGGCTTAATATTCCTGGGGAGAGGAGTAGTAGAAATCTGAAAGACATTAAAAACTACCATTTACAAAACCAAAGAATCAAAGGTTTAATGGTACTAGTTCTTTTTTTTTTACTTCATTTTTATTTAATCTCCCTGTTTTTTTCCATGCTAGATTGGACCTGAGGAGAACATTTCCTCCATCTCTTTTCACTAAAATATCAATAACAACAATAGTGGTAATGATAATGAAAGCGATAACAACAGATCACAAAACACACAGATACAGGAGGAGACCTGGGCCAAGCCACAACTGTCTCCTGGCAACAGGTCTAAATAACACATTCCCCAGTGTTAGTCTGCATGATACCTGATATATGGTTAGTCATGGAATTCAAGTCTTTTAATAAAGCTCTTGTCCAATTTTCCAACAGTTAAAGGAGAAGTTTTAGAATTAAAAAGAACATGGGGAGGAAGGAAAAGTTATTTTTAAAGTTTAAGTGAGTTTTGTTTTTACTTTATGATTCATGATTTCATTGGTGGACACATCCCAGAGAGGAAATTCTTCTTTCCTTTGCAATCTTCAACTTATTTGAAATTTGTTGACATAGTGAGATTCTTAGTGATCCTGAAAGGTTAAGTTGTTACATGGAGTTACATGGGCAGCATATGTTGGAAATAACATTTGAACACAGATCTTCCTGACTCTGATGTCGCTTTTCTATTCACTGAACCATACTGTCTCACTTTAAATAACTGCAGATGGTTAGGGTCAGAAAGACATAAATAAACTAAGCAGAGGGCAGGTTCATTTCATTAACTCAAACTTAGACAGGGAACGGGCATGGGTGGGATGGAACTTGGGCTGCCCCCTTCAAATATGATGCTGAGATGCAAAGCCTTCTGGCTTATATTTGCTATATATAAGTCTACACAAAGAAAACATGTGAAATACCATAATATAGATCCAAGATATATTGTGTCATTGGGATAAATAAAGCAGCCAGGTCCCTGTTGCTTCTGAAGCTTATCAAATTCTAATATAACTTCCTTACCATTTTTGTGGGGGCATGGCTTCTACATATAAATCTCTTGACTTCCATTTTCCTCCTCATGCTAAAATTTATCTTTTGAAAATGTGTTTATTTCATTAATTTTCCCAATTGCATATAATTTTTTAACAAATATTTAAAAAAATATTGAGTTTCACTATGCCCAAAGGTTAATACCCTTTGATCCATCAATATCACCTTTAGGTCTGTATCCCAAAGAGATCATAAAAAAGAGAGGACACACACACACACACAAACACACACACACATTTATGTATTTATATATACATACACAAAAAATATTTAGAGCAGTTCTTTTATGGTGGCAAAGAAATGGAAATTGAGAAAATGCCCAATAATTGGATAATGGCTGAACAAATTATGGAATATGAATGTAATGGAATACTATTGTGCTAAAAGAAATGATGATGAGGTGAATTTTAGAAAAACTAGAAAGACTTACATGAATTGATGCTGAGTGAAGTAAGAAGAACTGGAGTAAACTATATGCCATAACAGCAACATTGTGTTGACTTTGACAGTATTTTTCTCTCCCCTTTTTGGGGGAAGGGGAGTGGAGAGGGGAGAAGGTGTCTTTGCATCTTTAGTACAAAGGATAGTGCCTTGCAGAAAGAAAGACTTAATAAACATGGGTTGAATCAGATTAGAATGGATCTGAATGGAGTATTGTTATTGTTGTTTTCTTCATGCTTGAACAGAACCAATGACATCAGAACCAATGCCTCGACTTGCAAGTGAACTGGATTTTAGTGAGACAGGGCTGTGCAAAACCATCAACCTCAGTCTCTCCTCCAGAGTCATCTGTAGTCTAGTGGCAAGACAGATCAAGATGACGAATGATGGCCCAGTGGAAAACCTTGGTAATTTTAAGTTAAGTTCTTTCCCAGGTTTTTATCTGTATTAACACTCATTCAGGGCCTAAAAACTGCATAAGAATTGAGGCAAAAAATGTCCCTATTTGTTTTCTCAAGAGAATCAATCTGGGAAGGGAAGACCCTCAGGGTTTCTGGACAGAACAGGAACAATTGCTGTTCACACTCTCCAAGAAATTTCAAATCCAAATATTGAGCAAATGAGGTTTGGTCTGTGATCTAATGGTCCTGAAGAGAGGAGAAGAAATAGAAGCACACGGGTTCCATTTTTATCCACAGTTTATCTCTCTCTTCTCCTAAGGGCAATTTTGGTTAATCTGTCCTTAACTCCATGTTTGCCCCCACTCCCCCCAAAAAAACATTATAGGTAAAAGCTGTTAAGAATAATGTAAAAATGAAGGCAATAAGGTAAAATGATGACTAAACACTTGAAACAGTATAAGAGGGGAAAACTGATGCTGAATAATGTGTTTCTTTGAATCACTAATTTTCACATAAAAGATCAAAAGCATTCCCCTTATTCAGCAGTACTAGATTCCTCTACATTCTCACCTAATTAATGGAACTCCCTAAAAGAGACCATAAAGAATGAACAACAATTAAATGCTAATTCTGCACAGTTAAAAATATTGAAAATTCCATGAAGATTGGAAGTGTAATCAGTACAGGGCTTTTTTTTTTGAGGGGAAGAAAAACTTAATGCCATCATAACAATGCTTAACAATTCAGGGAGAGCTACAACATCTCTAATTTGGGAAGTAGTACAGCTCTCATTTCTAAAAGATTTTAGTTCAAAATCACTAGGTCATCAAGGTTCAAGATTTGTTGTATAAGGATTAGGTAAAAATGTAAAAATCTATACTGATCTACCATATCAGGAAGAATCCTGAAAAAATGAATATAGAGGAGGGGTTCTTAAAATGGACTCTGGGAATTTTAAAAATACTTTGACAGTTATATTTCAACAAAATTAATTCCTATTGATACCTTCATATTTTATTTTATACATTTAAAATATTTTTAAGAAGGGCTATATATACTTCACCCAGCTGCCAAAGGACTCAGTGTCAAAAACTGAGAACTCGGTCTAAATAAAATAAAAGCTTTCTTGATTGGATGTATCTATCATCATAATTTTCTAGATAAAAATCTAACTTCTCTCTAGAGTATAATGTCTGAAAAGAGTATGAGTCAGTTTATTAGCTTTCATTCACAAAAGCAGAAAGATTTGTCAAAGAAAATTTAGTCTATTCATAGACTCTGAAGAATGGAAAGAATATTAAGATCAAGTCTATCTCCTCTCCTGCCATCTTTATCTCCTTTTCTATCCAATAATCAAGGTTATACCTAAATGAGATGAGATGGGAATTTTATAATTAGACTTTCATATTAGATCTCTGAAAGTCCCACGTGAAGCTCATTTTTTTCTTTTAGTAATTTACTTAGTAAATGTTTCTTTAAATATAATTTGATCTCCTTTATCTGATACATAAAGCTCCTTCCTGTTTTCTCCTTATTAAAAGAGGTAAAACTAAACAATAAGGTTACATGTCTGAAAAAAACACTTCATATTCCTAAACCATTAAATTATCTAGCTCCCTTTGAGCTAAGAATCTTGATCATCCCTACAAGTTCTTTTATAGGCTTAGAAATTCTTCTCTTGAAACTTCTCAATCTTTATGTACATCATAGTTTTCAAAGCCTTGAAATAACTGGTGCTTTGCTTGATATAAGTTAATTAAAGTCAGAAAAATCTAAGTTCCTTGAGGGTAAGACTGTTTTGTTTTCGCCTTTCTATCCTCCTTGCCAGGCATATAGTAGTTGTAGGTATTCAATAAATTCTTTTTAAAAAGAATTGAATGAATCCCAACTTGTTCCAGTCATATGTAAGAATCATTCAAATAGGGGTAATTGGAGGAAATTCTTTAAACTAGCTTGAAAATATTTAAGCATTTCAATGAATGGAATGAAGAAACTTTAAGTAGAAATGATGGACTACTATATATTGCTAAACAAAGGTTTTAAATGGTTATATATTAATACTATATAAGAGGTAGTAGGCTCAAAATGGCCCAAAAGTAAAAAAAAAAATGGACTCTTTAAATGTAGCCCCTAAGGTTATATGAAATAACATTCCTGTAGGAGAAGTAGTATATGGAACTTCATCAGAGAGGTGTGTGACTGGAGAAAATCAATTATGTAGCAAAAGACAGCACATTCAGTGGTGTACCATAATGTCAAAGGATCTAGAGGAAGACTTGCAGAATGTTGGGTGATTTATGGGCGGACATGGAAAAGAGTTAAAAAGATGAGTAGACATGAATGGACTATGTTTTGCATTGCTAAGGCAATAATAATATTAATATATTGATATATAACTATATCAACTATATCAAAATATTAGATTGACTTGGCAGAAGGACATCATCAGAACCAGGTAGTGCTTTCCTAAGAGTCTTTTGCTTTTGGAACAGTTAGAGAAATGAAGATCCTCAGAGGAACACTATCAGCCTCCACAAGCACTTGTAAAAACCCTCCCCACTCTAGAAAATAGCATACAATTGCAGTTCTTATTTACCTGCACAAAAAAGAGTTGACCAGTGTTTAAATCTAGGGAGGAGGAGGGCAAACAGACTGTGATGTAATAGGTCCTAAGTATAACTTTGAGGACCAGTCTCCTAATTGTCTAGCATCTAGTTAATTATACACTATGATATGTTATAGCTTAGTTAGGGATAGTATAGTTCCATCTATATTGGTAGTTCTCAATTTGTGTAATGTTATCTGCCTCATGTTTAGTCTAGGTCTTTTGAAAGGGGAAAATAAATGAATTTAGAATGAAAAGATCTGAATTTATGTGCCAGTCTGCTAACTATAACTTTTGTCACCTTGGACAAATTTCCTTATCTGACTTGACCTATCTTAAGTGTGGAACCTATTCTTTTTAAAACAAATTTAAGAACATTTTACAATTTAATCTTTTAAAATTAATTTAATCTTTTAGTTATTTTTTATTAATTTTAAGTTCCAAAGTGTTTCCCTCTCTTCCTACCCCACCCTAAAAATTGGTTACCATTTGACATAGATATATAAATAAATGTAAAACCATTCTATACATACTTTTTATTTATTAGTTCTTTCTTTGGAGGTATGCAGCATCTTTCTTCATGGATCCTTTGTAGTTGATGTATTTATAATACTCAAAATAATTTGGTCATTTACAATTATTATTTGAACAATATTGCTATTATTGTATAGAATATTCTTTTGGTTCTGCTCATTTGGCTTTTCATTATTTCATGCAAGTCTTTCCATGCGTCTTAAAAATCAACCTGCTCCTCATTTCTTACAACACAGTAGTACATCACAATCATATACCAAAACTTGTTTATTCATTCCCCAGTTGATGGGTAACCCCTCAATTTCTAGTTCTTTGCACCAAAAAGAGAGCTATCATAAATATTTTAGAAAATATAGGCTATTTGCTTTTTTCCTCCTTGATTACCTTGGGAAACATTTAATAATGGTATTGCTGGTCAAAGGGTAGTCACAGTTTGATAACTCATTGAACATAATTCCAGATTGCTCTCCAAAATGGATGGACTAGTTCACAGTGTATACCAGCAATGCATTTGTGTCCCAGTTTTTCCTCATCCTTTTCAACATGTCATTTTCCCTTTTTTATCATTGTACCTAGATGATATCTCCAAGTTGTTTTAATGTGTATTTATCTAATCAATAGTGATTTAGAGCTTTTTCATATGACTATATGTAGTTTTGATTTCTTCAATGAAAAGTTACCTGTTCATATCTTTTGATCATTTATCAATTGATCATTATCAATGAGAATGACTCATAGTCTTATAAATTTGACAGTACTCTATATATTTGAGATATGAAACCTTTATCCTAGAAACTGTCCAGCAAATTTTCCACTTTCCTTCTTATCTTGACTACATCAGTTTTATTTGTACAAAATCTTTTTAATTTAATGTAATCAAAATTATCCATTTGCATCTCACAATGCTTCTGTCTCTTGTTTATCCATAATTTTTTCTCCTATATACAAGTCTGCTGTCATGTGTGTTTCATGTTCTTCTACTTATCATATCTCTCTTTATATCTAGATCATCTTGATAAATATTGCAAATGATTGGCCTCTATTCAATCTGCCAGATTATTTTCTGGTTTTTCAAAAATTTTTTTTTTTTACCAAATAATGTATTTTTATCCTCAAAGTTTAAATATTTATACTTTTCAAGCACAAAGTTATAATTATTTACTATTGTGTATTTTATGTCTACTATGTTTTATTGATCCATCTTTTTATACATTAATTAGTTCTAGATAGATTGTGTAATTATTGCCTTATAATGTAGTTTAAGATCTGGTACTGCTAAACTTCCTTCCTTTGCATTTGTTATTAATCCATTTGATATTCTTGACCTTTTTTTCTTTAAATGAGTTTTGTTATTATTTTTTTTAGCTCAATAAAATATTTTTGGTAATTTAATTGGGATGAAATTGAATTAATTGATCAGTTTAAGCAGAATTGTCATTTTTGTCATATTAGTTCTGCCCAACCATGAATGATTAACATTTCTCAAATTACATATAATTTTATTTCTATGAAAAATATTTTATAATTATGTTCATGGAGTTCTTGGATTTGTCTTGGTAGGTATTCTATAGGTATTTTATATTATCTACAATTAATTTAAATAGGGTATCTCTTATTATTTATTCTTGCAAGGTTTTGTTGATGATTTTCCAAGTTTCTCATCATATCATCTTCAAATTTAGATGGGTTTCAGGCTTAAATATACAACTTAGTAATATTATATTTTTAAAACTGTTCTCCAAGTTCTGCTATGTCTATCTAGTAAATTCAGATTTTGAGTTCATGGATTTAGAATTAGAAGAGATCTGAGAGACTATGTATTCCAGTTCTTTTATAGTAGAAATAAGGAAACAGATCCAATGCATACACACGCGCGCACACACACACACACACACACACACACACACACACACACACACACACGAATACTGATAGTTTATGTGGGTTTATTTTAAATTCTGTTATTCTGCTATAATTATTAATTGCTTTAACTTTTTAATTGAAACTTTATGATTTTCCAAGTTTCTCATCATATCATCATCAAAAAGACAGTTTTATTGCCTCATTGCCCATTTTGATTCCTTAATTTCTTTTGCCATTGGTAGCATTTATAATATGACATGAATAATACTGGTAATAGTAGGCATCCTTGTTTAACTCTTGATCTTACTGGGAAGGCTTCCAACCTATCCCTATTCTCATTCTAAAACTTCAGGGTGGGGCGGCTAGGTGGGGTAGTGGATAAAGCACAGGCCTTGGAGTCAGGATGTCTGCAGTCTCAGACACTTAATAATTACCTAGCTGTGTGGCCTTGGGCAGGCCACTTAACCCCATTTGCCTTGCAAAAAAAAAACAACACCTAAAAAAAAACTTCAGGGCAATTTACTTTAATAATTTCTTAAGTATAGTGTCTAGACTCTTTTTTGATCATACTTTTTAGGTAGCCCAACAATTCTCATATTGTCTCTCCTTTATCTGTTCTCCAGGATTAGTTGTTAAATATAAAATTTCATTAAGAGGTTAATGGAAATAAAAATATATTTTCCCTATTCTAATACATGGGCTCCCTGAAACCCATTCATGAATCCCAGATTAAGAATCTCTGTTCCAAGGTCTTACAGCTCTAACTACTATGATCTCTGAATATGAACTCCATCTTTGGACTCTATTTTGGGTGTCCCTTTTAGATGGATTTCAGGCTTAAATGTGCAACTTTATAATATTATATTTTTAACCTTTTCTCCATTGTCTGCTGTGTCTATCTAGTAAGTTCTGATAATAAGTTTAGAGATTTAGAACTAGAAGATATCTGAGACTATGTATTCCAGTTCTTTTATTTTAGAAATAAGGAAACTGAGTTCCAAAGTAGTTGAGACTTTTTAAATAATTCTCAACTAAATCAGCAGCTCTACTTTTGACTATTTGGACTCCATACAAATTCATGCTTCATCCAAGATATGCTGATCATCTGAAATCTCATCATCATGCTGATTAACTCAGTTTTGTGCTTCTTAACTTCCTCAGCATCCTCATCTCTCTAATTGGAGGACTGGAGAGTAGAATACTGAACTCCTTCCAAAACTTTCCTGAACAAAAATGTCAAAATTTGAACTTTATGGGTAACTTTCCACTTTTAAATAACAGTTTTGCTTTGTTTGAACTCCACAGAAAATCATAATTCCAGGTGTGGGAAATATCTTCTCCCAATCTTTTTTTGATTTGTATCTCTACAATTTAAAACAGCACTTTGCAGTGTTGTTGGTTGTATTCAGTCATTCAATTTTGTCCAACTCTTCATGATCTTTACTGGGATTTTCTTGGCAAAGGTACTGGAGTGATTTACCATCTCCTTCTCCAGGGGACTAAGAGAAATAGAGGTTAAATGATTTACCCAGGGTCATATAGGTAGTGTGCATCTGAGGCCAAATTTTAGTTAAACCTTCCTGACTCCATGCTCATGCTTTATCCACTAAATCACCCAGTTGTTTCAGAGACAAATTGTATTCAAATGACTTTCCCAGGATCACAGAGCTAGAAAATATCTGGTCTAATTTTAACTTATATGTACAGGCCTGGCAGTAGCAAGCACTTGGCAAAGGTGTATCATATCGTATTATATGAGGTCACACAGAATTAGTTGCGTAATTGAGATTTGAATGCAGGTCTCTTCACTTCAAATCCAGTTATGTTCATATAAAGGATATTCTCATATAAGCAGTTACACTGCATTTTCCATCATGGCCTGCCAATTCTTTGAACTGGACCTATACCTGGATGAGTACCAGTCCTGCCTAAACAGGTTCTTGTTAGATATTCTTTGTATTAATGAAAAAAAGTTCTGTTACCTATGATACAGTAAAAGCATTCATTATAAAAGGTTACTATACAAAATTACCAAAACTGTCAAATGTCTGTTATTCTTAAGGAAAAGTTCCAAAGGGTATCCTGGGAAATCTCATTTCCATTCCAGGAAAAATGGTATACTTAATAACAAAGGATAGTAGGATCATTGAAAGTTAAAAAAAAGAAATCTATCCAATAGGAGAAAAGACACACTAGGTTTTAGAATAAAAAATTATATTTCATTAATCTACTGTAATTTTAAGGAGGTAAATAAGGAAGTATTAAGAGGGTAAATAAGAGGATATTCTTGGTCATCTTTATATTTTTAGAAGTCTATAGAAAGCTTCTTCCTCAAAGGCTCTGTTTTTAAAAATAGGATCTCCTTGGGCTTAAAGCAATGCTTTGTTTGTAAGAGAATGCTTATTAAAATATGGAAACAAAGAGAAGAGGGTAATCAATAAACTAATTAACATGATTTTTGTGTGCCTTTTATAAAAGAAACATCATGATTAGTTCTCTTGCAAAAAGAAGCATGATACTTTCCCTTGCCTTAAGTATTTTATCATTTAGTACTAAAAATGACGTGCAATATATTGGAAAAAGAAGAAATGTACAAGAAGAATATAAGATTATAATTTAACTTGAAGTTTTTCTGGATAATGAAATGTGCCAGCACTAGAGATAAAATTAGGAAGATAGGAAAAAAGTGCCTGAGGAAAGTGAAAGGGAAGCAAATGTGTTTTAGTGTGGGCAAGTATAAGGTACTAGAATTAGGCAGAGGTCACATAGAAAAGTGAGGCTTTCAGAAAACCATGTAAGAGTCATTGCAGAACAAAAATACTTATGGGTTTCAGGGATTCCCATGAGACTGGTGGATACATTTATATGAATTTGCACAGCAGCTAAGTATCACAATGCTTGAGTCAGAAATACATGAATTTATAATTCACTTTGGATGCTTTCTGATGCTGACCAAGTCACATCTTTTGTAAAATGGGGATAATAATAATACGTCCCTCCCTATGTTGCTGGAAGAAATAGATGATATTAGTAAAGGACCTTTACAAAATTAAAAGTATTATGAAAATAATAGCTATTCTTTTTATTTTCACCAAACTCTGAATACAAGTTAGATTTGCTTCCATTAATTGTGTAGACAATAAATCATTATTCTGAGAAGATTCCTAAATGAATTTGTTAAAATAAGAAATTAAGAATCTCTGCTGTATGTGGTAAAATCAAGATGGCAGAGTGAGAACTTAGCAACTTTGTGATAACTGCTATTAAACTACTAAACTTCTATATTAATCTAAGAAATGTACAAAATCTTAGAAGAAAAACCAAGGAAAATTATTTTTTCCAGCTCAGAATAGCTTAGAAAGAGAGAAGGGTCTGTTTGCACTTGTTTGGATATTGGCCAGGATCACAGGCTACTTGAAATTGTACTAGATTGTGGTGGCAGCAATAACAACGGGAAACATCCCAGGGCCCAATACTGGTGGAGGAGAAACAAATTGCTGGCAGAAAGAGATCCTCATACTACCAATGGGCATGGGTCAAATATCATTTGGCAGTTCTATTACTCATTGTCCAGGTCAGAGTCACAGTCCTCGTCTAACATCTCTGTTGTCCATTACTTAGCCCTGAGTAACAGTTCCAGGGAAGAAAGAATAAGAGGTGGCCATCAGGAGGAGCCCTACCTGTTGAAAGACCAGAATGGTAGTGACCAAGTTTTTTCCTAGATCATACTGCTTTGGAAACAATGAAAACTTACAGACCCCCAGGCCAAACTGTGAAGACAGAAGGACAAAAAAGACTGAAACTTAGGTTAGTAATTCCCTCCAGAGGTAAACAGAAGCCATCTGTAATATAGACTCCAGAGTCAAGATGTAGATTGAAAAAGTGAGCAAACAACAAAAAAGTCCTGTTCATCAAAAGCTACCATGTGGTACAATGGATAGAGCACTGGCCTTGGAGTCAGGAGAATGTGAGTTTAAATCCAGCCTCAGACACTTGACACTTACTAGCTGTGTGACCTTGGACAATTCATGTAACCCTGATTGCCTCTCATCCAGGGCCATTTCCAGTTGTCCTGATTCATATCTGGTCACTGGACCCAAATGACTCTGGAGGAGAAAGTGAGGCTTTTGACTTAGCACAGACCCCCCTCATTCAAATACAATTCAGGCACTTATCATGATATCATCTGTCTGATGTCATGGTCTTCGAGAATGAAGGACAAACATCTTGCTGAAAGGAAAGCTCAAGATACTCAGAAGAAGATTGCAACAAGAAAAACATCTGAAATGAAAACCTCAAAGAAAATGCAGAATGGACACAAGACCAATCAGAATTCCTTTGAAGAGCTAAAAAGGAAATTTTAAAAAAAGAACAATATTTTTAAAAATAAAAGTAGTGAAGGAAAAAATTGGGGAAAGAAGAGGGAGTTATGTAAGAAAATTATGAAAAGATAATTTACAGCTTGGTAAAAGAGGCAAAAAACATTGAAAAAATATTTCTTAAAAATCAGAGTTGGCAGGTGGCTAGCAGTAGATAGAGCACCGGCCCTGGAGTCAGAAGTACCTGAACTCAAATCTGACCTCAGACACTTAATAATTACCTAGCTGTGTGGCCTTGGGCAAGCCACTTTAACCCCATTGCCTTGCAAAAGAAAAAAAAAACCCTAAAAAAATCAGAATTGGCCAAATGATAGCAAATGATACATGAAGTATTAAAAATAATAAAACACAAACTTACCAAATAATTATTTTATAGAGGCAGAATATAATGACAAAATTATTTTTGAAAAACAAAAAGTCAAGATTGACAAAGGAAAAAAGAAGGGAGGTAACCTAGCATTATTAGAGTTCAAACTTTACTGCTATATGGTAATCATCAAAATACTTGATAAGAAAATAAACAGTGGAATACACTGGGCACACAGTATGCAGAAATGAATGACCAGAATAAGCTAACATTTAATAAACCCAAAGATCCAAGCTATTGGAGCAAAAACTCATTGTTTGACTAAATCTACTGAGAAACCTTTCTAGTTTTTTCTGTAGTCTAGCAGAATTTGGCATAGAATAACATTTCACGCTGTATACCAAGATGAGCTCAAAATGGGTACATGATTTTGGCATAAAAAAGTGATATTATAAGATAATTAGAGGAGCATGGAAAAACTATTTGTCAAACAATGGATAAGGGAAATGTCCATGACCAAACAAACAAAAAAAAGAGTGGTTGACAAGAAGCAAAATAGATCATTTTGATTATATTCAACTAAAAAGTTTTTTTCCAAATACAGCTAATACAGCCAAGATAAGAAGAAAAGTAGGAAACTTGGGTGAAAATTACAGTAAATTTCTCTGATAAAGGTCTTATTTCTCAGATATATAGAGGACTGAGCTAAATTTATAAAAAATGTCTTTCCCAATTGATAAATGGTCAAAGGATATGAATAAGCAGTTTTCAGAAAAAGAAATCATGGCTATCAGTAGTCACATTAAAATAATCTAAATACTAATAATTAGAAAAATGCAATTAAAATAATTCTGGGGCAGCTAGATGGTGCAGTGGATAGAGCACTGGCCTTGGAGTCAAGAGTATCTGAGTTCAAATCCAGCCTCAGACATTTAATAATTACCTAGCTGTGTGGCCTTGGGCAAGCCACTTAACCCCATTGCCTTGCAAAAAAATAATTCTAAGATGCCACTTCACACTTATCAACTTGGCTAACATGACAGAAAGAAGTGCCAAATTCTGGAGGGGGATTGGAAAACAGGCACACTAAGGTACTATTAGTAGTGCTGTGAATTATTTCAACAGTATACCCAGCAATATGCAGCCAGGTATCTACCCCAAAGAGATCAAAGGAAAATGAAATGGATTTATGCATACAAAATATTTTTAGCAGATCTTATTGGTTAGGCAAAGAATTAGAAACCAAAGGGATGCTTATCAATTGGGTGAATGGATCAAAAAGTTATGTTTTATGAATGTGATGGAAAATTATTGAATTATAAGATATGATGAAGGGAAGGTTTTTAGAGACACCTGAAAAAACTTAAATGAACTGATAGAAAGCAAAATGAGCAGAAACCAGAACAAAGTAACAAGTCTTATAAAGATAATCAATGATAAAAGACATTAACTCTGATCATATGATGATCCATCATAATTCTAAAGAACTCATTAAGTCATGCTATCAACCTCCAGATAGAGAACTGATGGGATCAGAGTGCAGATTGAAGCATATTTTCCCTCCTTTTTTCCCCCCTTCCTCTTGTCCAGCATGACTAATGTGGAAATGTTTTACATGACCTCATAATGAGTATTGAATTTCTTGCCTTCTCAATGAACAAGAGAAGGGCTAGATGGAGGAAGAAGATTTGGAACTGAAAAATAAAATAAAATTTTAAAACATACTTCTGCTAGGAAGATTCTCAGGAGAGAATAGCCCAATGTGTACTAATGGCACAAGAGATAAACAAAATGTTAGGTACTTATGAGAATAGCATAGGAAATAGAGCAGAAAACATTTTATCATTGTTAAAAAACAAACAAACATAGCAACTATTTCTCTTTTGGGAGAACTTTATGGAAAGCTGTACTTTTTTTCAAAAGGGATAAAACAGAGTTGAATATCCCAAAAAGGATAACTAGGATGACTAAAAAGAACAGCTATGTTATGGCAGAATTTTGAAAGAAATTGTCTCCAATCTGATGAGACAAAAATGAATGCATAATAATTAGTTAATCCACCTTCATACTATTAATTATTTTGTTTATTAACTAATTTATTGCTTTTGTTTTTATATAATCCAAAATTGCCTTTGTATCCCCTTTTCCCTCTCCCATACAGTCATCCTACATAATGGTGATTCTTTTTTAATAAAAAAATTAAGAGGAAAAAGAGAAAATTAAACAAAATTGATAAATAAAAAATCTCTCAATAAATATATTTGTATATACATATATATATATACTGATGTGTGTGTGTGTGTGTGTGTGTGTGTGTGTGTGTGATATACTGCATTTAAACATTCCCACAACTGCAAAGGTAAAGTCCCACATTTGCAAAGGGAAGAGACAAGGTATCTTTTCATAGTTCTTCTTTGACTTCCTGCATATTCTTTTTAATTTTTCAGTATTCATTTGTGATTATTTTGTGGTGATTATCTTTCCATTTACAGTATTGTAGTCCCTGTGTATATTTTGTCCTTGCCTTTGGACCAGTTCAGGCAAGCAATGCTTCTCTAAATCAATATAATTTTTCCCATAGTATTATATTTATGTATCATAATGTATTTAGACATTCTTCAGTTGATAAACATCTAATTAATATCCAGTTCATTGCTGCTACAGAAAGTAATGCTATAACTGTTTTGATATTCATGATGACTTTTTTTTTAATCTGCACCTTCCTTGATATGTATCTCAGGTTTGAAGGGTATAGATGTTTTAATCACTTTATTTGCATAATTCTAAATTACTCTACAAATTTGTTGTCCCGATTCATAGCACCACCTACAATATCTATCTTCACACCCTCTCCTCAACATTGTCTATTGTCATTTTTTCTCACCTTTGCCAATATTTTCCCAATGAGGTAAAGCTAGGAGTTAGTTTAGTTTGCAATTCTCTCGTGATTAGTGATTTAGAACATTCTTGTTTTTGATTGGTAATGGTCTGAAACTCTTTCAAATAGTGTTTATATATATATATATTAGAGAATAAAGCTTGATCATATATTCATTCACACACACATGTATATGTATTTTTATATATAACATGTTTGTGTGTGTATCTGTGTGTGCTCATGTATATATATGTATATGTATTGTCTCATAGATTTGTGTCCTGAACCCTCTTTGCTCTCTCTATACTGCTTCACTTGGTGATGTCATCAGCTCACATGAATTTAAGAACCATCTCTATGCTTATTCTTCTCAAATCTACCTATCCTGCTCTAACCTTTCTGCTAACCTTCAGTTTCTTATCTCCAACTACCTTTCACACATCTTGAAGTGGATTTGTAGGAGATATCTTAAATTCTAAATTGAAATAATTATCTATTACCCTAAACTCTTCCCTTTCTCCTAATTTTTCTATTATTATTGAGAGTAACATTCTTTCAACCCCTCAGGTTTGAAACCTACATGTTACTATGTTGCACCCCTGCATCCAATATATTGCTAAGGTCTGTCAAGTCTGACTTTTGTAATATCTCTTGAATATACCCTTTCTCTCTTTTGATACTGCCAACAGCCTGGGCCATGCTTTTATCACCTAATATCTGAACTATAGCAATAGTGTCTGGCACATAGTAGGTAATTAATAAATCCTTATTGACTGACATCTCATCACCCTTTTTATAAGTGTTATTGTTTTTTTGTTCAATTTGCCTTAATTCTTGCTTGCCTATGTCTGATTTTTTTTTTTTTTGGAAGGAGGGATTGCCTTTCTTGAGGGAAGGGAGTGAAATCTGGAACATAAGTCCTAGTGTGTGATTTATTTTGGTAAAGAAATTCAATATCATCTGTTAATGTTGGGATTTGATTTGATAACTTCTAAGGTCTTTTTTAGTTCCAAATTCATGATACTATGAACATGTTTTCTGCTTCCAAACCACTGTAGAAGGCCAGTCACTTGTTAAATATTATGGACCCCTTCAATATGCATGTGACAAATCTACCAAAACAAAAAAACCAAACAAAAAACAACTCAGTGTTTACTAGTTGGAAGTAAGTGTGAAGCAATACCCTTCCTTGAAAAAAAATCATTCCTGCAGACAACTGAGCACATTTGGACTTTCCAGCTGTGATGTGACCTTCTTCCAGATGCACAACTCTTCAAAAGAGCTGATCCCTAGCTTGAGCTACACAACCACTTCCTACTGCTTCACTGACCTGGGTAATACCCTGACCTCAGCTGCCAGCCATTAACTTCTTCAGGGAAGAATGCGCATAATAAAATCTCTTTTCAAGATAAGCTGCACCTTCCCAAAAGCTCAGTTTCAAATTTCTTATAGTTATTTTAAGTGATTAACTAAGTCTCTGAACAACTGTGGAATAAAACATCTATGAACCTTCTATGCTTCTGGGTGGAAGAAGGGATTCTTTTGTTTAGCTTTTCATCACTGAGTACTACTTTGCTTGCATCTTAACTGTTTTACCATTAAGTAAAAAATAAGATTTTCATATTATAAAAAAATACAGGTCATAAAATTTAGATACTTTTTTTGCTTCTTAAGACAGATTTGACAATTTCCCCTTAATTCCAAATAAATTGTTGCTGGCTAATTTTTCCTTTCTTTTTTGATATTTTTCCTTTTTGTAGAACTATGTTTAGTAAATTTGCTAAATTTAATCTAGACATAGCCACTTCCTATAATAACAGCAGCAATGGTAATAACACATATGATAACAGCTAGCCTTTATATGATGCTTTAACTTTATACCAAAATATTGTATATATTTGATCTCTTTTGGTCCTCTCAACAAGCATTTATTATCCACATTTTCCAGATGAAACTGGGGCTGAGAAAGGACTAAGTGAGCTGCCCAGGGTCCCCCAATGCTGAGATAGGATATAAATTACAAATATATATCTTCTTGACTACAAGTTATTCTACTTAGCTCGTGATGTTCAGATATGAGCTGTGCAGCATTGGCTCTGAAGATCACTTAGAAAGAGTATTGAACATGATCTGTGATAACTAATTAATACATTTAAAGGATATGTATTCTTGACAGAGCAGCTAAGTAGCACAGTGGGTAGAGTCCTGGTCCTAGAGTCAGGAAGGAACATCTTTGTGAGCTCAAATCTGGCCCCATACACCTACTAGTTGTATGACCTTGGGCAAGTCATTTAAATCTATTTGCCTCAGTAAAATGAGCTGGAGAAGCAAATGGTGAACCATTCCAATATGTCTGCCAAGAAAACCTCAAATGGGGTCACAGAATTGGACAAGACTCAAATGACTGAACAAAATTCTTAATACTGTGTGCAATAATGATTCTTAGGAATAAACTAATACAGGAGACTATTTAATGAAGTACCATACAAGTGAAAGAAGTTCTTATGACTACATCATATAGTCATAGTCAGAAGTTTCCTAAAAATCTGATGTTTGATGATTATTAAAATTGAATCTCAGTAGGCTGTGATATTGGTTTTGGATATCTACTTTTTCATAGAAATAGGCTGATTTTATAGCTATGCAAGTGACTGGTGGTGATTGCCTTCAGTCCAAGATTGCTTATATAATAACTTCAAGCATTTTACTTAACATCTATGGCTAGGAAAGGGATAAAATTTCAAGACAAAGAAACAGATCAAAAAAAGAAATGTTCCAACAGTAGAAAGGAATGATAACTATTCTCTTTTTCTTCCCAATAGGATAAGCAAGTTATATTTGGGCCAAAATAATAATTAATGGAAAGAGTGATGGATTAGTCTCAATTCTGGTACTCATGTGCTTTACTTTGAGCTTTACTGTCCCCATGAGAAAGAGGAAGCAATGATACTTGCACTACATATCTCATAGAATTGTGAGAAAGAAATTTGATACATTTAAAAACATTTTATACTATACAAATGTGCTATTATAGGTGATGCAGTGACTAGAATCCTGGACCTGTAGTTCAGGAAACCAGAGTTCAAATAATGCCTCAGATATGTACTAACTGAACAATCCTGGGGAAGTCACTTAACCTGTGCCTGTTTCAGTTTTCTTAATTGTAAACTGAGAAAAATGATAAAATCTACCTTCTAGGATTGTTGCAAAAAGCTCTTTGCAAATCTTGAAGTGCTAAATAATGTTAGTTATTAGCTATTATTGTTATGGAAGTTGATGGTATAGTATTGTATACAGAATCAGGAAAGCCTGAGCATGGTTTAGTGGATAGAAAACTGGTCCCAGAGTCTTTAGGACATGAGTTCAAGTGCTTATTCTGACATATGCTGACTAGGTAACTCTTGGAAAGTCACTGCATCTTTCACAACCTCCACTCCTCATCTATGAAGTAGATGGATTGGACTAGATGATCTCAATGCTCCCCCACCTCTAAATCTATGATCCTATGAAATTCTGTATCTGAAAGTTGCAGGGTATTGAATTAGACAAATCAATTAATTGTTGTGCCTTGGTAAATGCCTAGAATTTATCTTCTAAGTCAGTTATAGTCCATGTTTGTAGAAGAAGTTTCATGGGATGATGTAATCATAGATCCTTAAGTTTTTGCCATCATCATCATCT